>NW_022681471.1:29114354-29575529 GCF_009764315.1 Trachypithecus francoisi
GGTGGGATTACCCGATTTTCCAGTGTTGTGTGTCTCAGTTCCCCTGGCTAGGAAAAGGGATTCCCTTCCCCTTGGCTTCCGTTGAGGCAATGCCTCGCCCTGCTTCAGCTCTCGCTGGTCGGGCTGCAGCAGCTGACCAGCACCAATTGTCCGGGCACTCCCCAGTGAGAAGACCCCAGTACCTCAGTTGAAAATGCAAAATCACCGGTCTTCTGTGTCGCTCGCGCTAGAGTTGGAGACTGGAGCTGTTCCTATTCGGCCATCTTGCTCCGCTCCCTCGAAAAGAGCTTTTTTTTTTTTTTGTTTTTTTTTAACAATTTATTTATTTAGGGCGAGGCCATGAACGGGTAGGGAGGCAGGGGCAACCTCTCTTCGTTCACAGGCACTAGCCTTGTTCCTCTCCCAGATAAGCTAAGGTTGGCAAGAACTGAGGGGAGTGAGGCAGGGAGGATGCATGGAGTCTGTGGAACCAGAGAGAAGCTGGAGTCAGAGGCAGGAGCTGGGGCTGTGTGCGGGTGAAAGGTGAGGCAAGGTCAAAGGTGAACTGCAGCTTGGAGGGAGGGGTCCAATGTAACCAGGACTTACAGGTGTAGAGGTAAAATGGGGTTTGTAGGGGGTGAAGAGAAGTTGGGATCAGAGGGGATTCATGGTGAAAGAGAAGTTGGGGTCAGAGGTAGGAGATGGGGCTCAGTTGGGGAGTTAAAGGTGAGGCAAGGTCAGAGGTGAAGGGCAGCTCAGAAGGAGGGTCAAACATAAACCAGGACTTATAGTTCTAGAGGTAAAATGGGATTCATGGGAGGCAGGGGTCAAAGGTGAAGCAGAGGTCAGGGTGAAGGAGGCCCATAAAGTTAAAGGAGCAGTTTCCAGAGTCAGAAGGGGTGAATCGGGGCTCCTCCTGGGAATGTCAAGGTTGGAAGAGCTCAAGGGAGTCAAAGATAAATTAGGGCTCAAGGGTCAAAGGGGAGTCAGGGTCGGAAATGAGTAGCCAGAGGTAAAGCCAGCTCCAAAGGTATTGTTAGGGGCAGGGCAAAGTCTTAGGGTCAGGGGTGAGTCAGGCTTGGAGGAAAGCAGGGCTCTAGGGGTCAAAGATGGAGGGTCCTAGGGAATCAAAGGTCAGAAGCCTCGAGGGGACAGATGGGAAGCGATGGGAGCAACCTAGGCCACCTCCTCCTCGGCCCTCTCCTCGAACTCGCTGTGGTGTCCTGGTACTGCTGGTACTCAGATACCACGTCATTCATTGTTTGCTCTCACCTCGGTGAACTCCATCTCATTCATGCCCTTGCCCGTGTACCAGTGCAGGAACGCCTTGCGCCAGAACATGGCTTTGAACTGCTCAGAGATGTGCTTGAACAGCTCCTGGAAGGCCATGCTACTGCCAATGAAGGTCGCGGCCATCTTCAGGCCATGGGGCGGGATGTTGCACATGGCTGTCTTCAAGTTGTTGGGGATCCACTCCACGAAGTCGCTGCTGTTCTTGCTCTGCACGCTCAGCATCTGCTTGTTCACCTTCATGGACATGCGGTCCCGGAACACGGCAGCCACAGTCAGGTAGTAGTTGTGGTGCGGGTTGCACGTGGCCATCATGTTCTTGGTGTCCAACATCTGCTGGGTGAGCTCAGGCACCGTCAGGGCCCAGTACTGCTGGCTGCCCCGGCTGGTCAGGGGCGTGAAGCCAGGCATGAAAAAGTGCAGGTGAGGAAAGGGGACCATGTTGATGGCCAGCTTGTGCAGGCTGGTGTTCAGCTGGCCTGGGAAGCACAGGCAGGTGGTGACTCCGCTCGTGGTGGCCGACACCAGGTGGTTGAGGTCCTTGTAGGTGGGGGTGGTCAGCTTGAGGGTGCAGAAGCAGATGTCATAGAGTGCCTCATTGTCGATGCAGTAGATCTCATCCATATTCCCCACCAGCTGGTGCATGGACAGCGTGGCATTGTAGGGCTCCACCACCGTGTCTGACACTTTGGGTGAGAGCACCACGCTGAAGGTGTTCATAATGTGGTCTGGGAAATCCTCGCGGATCTTACTGATCAGCAGCGTGCCCATCCCAGACCCCATGCCACCCCCCAAGCGAGTGGGTCAGCTGGAAGCCTTGAAGGCAGTCGCAGCTCTCGGCCTCCTTCTGGACCACATCCAGGACAGCGTTCACCAGCTCCGTGCACTCCATGTAGTGCCCCTTCGCCCAGTTGTTGCCGGCTCCAGATTGGCCAAACATGAAGTTGTCTGGCTGAAAGATCTGACCGAAGGGGCTGGAAAGGACAGAGTCCATGGTTCTGGGTTCCAGGTCCACCAGCACTGCTCTGGGAACATAATTTCCTCCTCTGGCCTTGTTGTAGTACATGTTGATCCTCTCCATTGCAGGTCACTATCCCCATAGTATGTGCCTGTGGAGTTGATGCCATGTTCATCACTGATGACCTCCCAAAACTTGGCCGGGATCTGGTTGCCACCCTGGCCAGCCTGCAGGTGCACGATCTCCCTCATGGTGGTGGCGCTGAGGGTGGATGTGGCGGCGGTGGAGTGAGTGCGGGGAGCTGCGGCAGCGGTGCGGGTGGAAGATGCTGTGGAGATGGCAGAGCGCTATTAATTTTTTCAAAAAAAAAAAAAGCTCCTAGATGTGTTGATTTTTTGAAGGGGTTTTCATGTCTCTATCTTCTTTAGTTCTGCTCTGATCTTGGTTATTTTTTGTCTCTGCTACCTTTGGGGTTTGTTGCTCTTGGTTCTCTAGCTCTTTTAGTTGAGATGTTAAGTTCTTAACTTGAGATCTGTCTAGATTTTTGATGTGAGCATTTAGTGCTGTAAATTTCCCTCTTAATATTGAATTAGTTGTTTCCCAGAGATTCTGGTACATTGTCTTTTTGTTCTCATTAGTTTCAAATAACTTCTTGATTTCTGTCTTAATTTCATTACTTACCCAAGAGTCATTCAAGAGCAAGTAATTCAATTTCCATGTAGTTGTGTGATTTTTAGTGAATTTCTTAATCTTGACTTCTAATTTGATTGTGGTGTGGTCTGAAAGACTGTTTCTTATGATTTCAGTTTTTTTTTTTTTTACATTTGCTGAGTAATGTTTTACTTTCAATTATATGATCAGTTTCAGAGTAAGTTCCATGTGGTGATGAGAAGAATGTATATTTTGATATTTTGGGTGGAGAGTTCTGTAGATATCTATCAGACCTACTTGATCCAGAGCTGAGATCAGGTCCTGAATATCTTTATGTTAATTTTCTGTATTGATGATGTGTCTAATATTGACAGTGGGGTGTGAAGTCTCCCACTATGATTGTGTGGGAGTCTAAGTCTCTTTGTAGGTCTCTAAGAACTTGCTTTATGAGTCTGAGTGCTCCTGGATTGGGTGAATTTATGTTTATGACAGTTACCTCTTCTTGTTGAATTGAACCTTTTACTCTTCTTTGTCTTTTTTTTTTTTTTTTGAGATGGAGTTTCACTCTTGTTGCCCAGGCTGGAGTACAATGGCATGATCTCAGCTTACTGCAACTTCCGCCTCCCGGTTCAAGTGATTCTCCTGCCTCAGCCTCTCGAGTAATGGGGATTACAGGCATGTGCCACCACACCTGGCTAATTTTGTATTTTTAGTAGAGACAGGGTTTCTCCTTGTTGGTCAGGCTGGTCTCGAACTCCCGACCTCAGGTGATCCACCTGCCTTGGCCTCCCAAAATGCTGGGATACAGACGTGAGTCGCGTGCCTGGCCTTCTTTGTCTTTTTTGATCTTTGTTGATTTAAATTCTATTTTGTCAGAAACTAGGATTGCAACTCCTGCTTATTTCTGTTTTCCATTTGCTTGGGAAATTTTCCTCTATCCCTTTATTTTGAGCCCATGTGTGTCTTTACATGTGAGATGGGTCTCTTAAAGACAGCATACTGATGTGTCTTGGCTCTTTATCCAGCTTTCCATTTGCATAATTATTTTCAATTAGTTTCTTTGCAAGAATCTATTCAAGCTCTTTATCCACGTTTTAAGGACAGTTTTATTTAAAACTAGATAGTATAATTCAAAATCCTCTTATGAGTTGCAGATAAACAACAATTCATGGCAATCTGCTGAAAGATAGTGAAAAGGTGAGACTGCCACTGAAACCCACTCTGTTTTGTGGAATTCTCACTCTTCTCTCTGGAGACCTCATGACTGTGATATATGAACTGAGAGAGGGCAGCACTGTCAAAACATACATGGAAGAGAATTTAATAAAAGAGAGTTCCATGTACCTATCATCCTGAATTCACATATCTTAATAATTTATGATACTTGCTTTGAATCATTTTATTTATTAAATAAATAAAATATAGATAGAGGTCAAGTCTAATTTGTACTTCTTCCTAATCATTCTCTTCATTCTCAGAAGAACCATATCCTGAAGTTGGTGGACATTCTTCTCATTCATTTTCATGTATTTAATTTTACTACATATATATATACATAGACAAAAATCTGGTATCATTAATGAGTATCTTTTGACTTTATATAAAAGTTTAAAAACGTATATAAATCTATCATTCTTTACAGAGAATTTGACAACTTCCTCACCATTATGTTTGTCAGATTCACCCATGTTAATACTTGTAAGTCTTCTTTCAACAGTACATATTATTATCTTTTATGAATACATACATTTTACCTATTCATTCACCTCTTCTTGAATATTTACATTGTTTTCACCTTTTCATTGTTTCAAACAAAGCTGCTACAAACATGTTTTCCTGAGTATATGAGTTTTTCTTTCTTTTTTTTTTTTGTTTGAGACAGAATCTCGCTCTGTCACCCAGGCTGGAGTACACTAGTGCATGATCTTGGCTCACTGCAACCTCTGCCTCCTGAGCACAAGTGATCCTACTGCCTCAGCCTCCTGAGTAGCTGGGATTACAAGTGGGTGACACCATGCCTAGCTAATTTTTGTATTTTTAGTAGAGACGGGGTATTGTCATGTTGGCCAGGCTGGTCTCAAACTCCTGACTTTAAGTGATCTGCCAGCCTTGGCCTCCCAATTGTTGGGATTACAGGTGTGAGCCACTGTGCCCGGTCTGAGTTTTTCTAGAGCAGTAGTTCTCCAACTGTTTAATTTTACTCTTAAAAATTATTGGGGCCGGGCGCGGTGGCTCAAGCCTGTAATCCCAGCACTTTGGGAGGCCGAGACGGGCGGATCACGAGGTCAGGAGATCGAGACCATCCTGGTTAATACGGTGAAACCCTGTCTCTACTTAAAAAATACAAAAAACTAGCCGGGCGAGAGGCGGGTGCCTGTAGTCCCAGCTACTCGGGAGGCTGAGGCAGGAGAATGGTGTAAACCTGGGAGGCAGAGCTTGCGGTGAGCTGAGATCCGGCCACTGCACTCCAGCCTGGGTGGCAGAGCAAGACTCCGTCTCAAACAAAAACAAAAACAAAAACAAACAAAAAAAATTATTGAGGACCCCAAAGAACCTTTGTTTATCTGAGTAAAATATATTATTATTTACTGTATTAGAAATTAAAATGGAAATTAAAAATATTTAATTATGTATTCATTTAAAAGTGATAATACATCGGCCGGGCGCGGTGGCTCAAGCCTGTAATCCCAGCACTTTGGGAGGCCGAGACGGGTGGATCACGAGGTCAGGAGATCGAGACCATCCTGGTCTACACGGTGAAACCCCGTCTCTACTAAAAAATACAAAAAACTAGCTGGGCGAGATGGCGGGCGCCTGTAGTCCCAGCTACTGGGAGGCTGAGGCAGGAGAATGGCGTAAACCCGGGAGGCGGAGCTTGCAGTGAGCCGAGATCGCGCCACTGCACTCCAGCCTGGGCGACAGAGCGAGACTCCGTCTCAAAAAAAAAAAAAAAAAAAAAGTGATAATACATCAATTACATGTTAGTACAAATTATTTTATGAAAATAACTATATTTTTCAAAACAAAAACATTTAGTGAGAAAAGTAACATGGGCTTTTATTTTTTGCAAATCTCTTTGATTTCTGTCTTAATAGAAAAGAGCTGGATTCTCTTATCTGTTTCTGCATTCACTCTTCTGTGATACATTGTTCTGGGTGAAATATAGAAAGTCCTATCTCACACATATATGTAGTTAGAAAAGACAGGAGTTTTAAAGTAGTCTATGCAGATAACTGTGGATGGTTTTTGATATTATACTAAAATTGGACATTTGGAAGTTTCTTGGAGATTAGTTCCAAAATGCAAACTGAAACTGTATCAATGAACTGCTTGTGTTTTTATACATGAAAAATCCATTTGCCTATCCTCACCTGGAATGGAATTTTTACCTATGCATGATTTTGTAGCATCATGCATTGATTATTTTAAAAATATTGCTTCACTGATTTATGCAGATCTTTCCAAATATTGACATATTTCATGATACAATATTAAAAATATCACATTTGTTACTATCACCATTGATCTTATCAGGAAAGTATTTATGTTTCAGAAAGCTGTGCAGCTTATGGTGGCAGACACAAGTTTTCTTTTTTTTTTTTTTCTTTTCTTTTTTTTTTTTTTGAGTGCAGACACAAGTTTTCTTTTCTTTTTTTGTAAGTTTCAAATATTTATTAATGAGAGTAACCTCCTACATAACACATCAACATGATTTCATGCATTTGGAGGATAAAAATTTTCTAGTTAAGTGGAAAATTGAGATGGCTTCTGGAGGACCTTCATTCTAAAGCAGTTTTATAAGACCTTCTTTCTCTGGTTTGCTGTAATCCACATTAACTGAGTAGAACTTGTATTGATCATTGGGACCCAGTTTGTTCCAGGGCTCTGGGTTATTCTTTCCGTTCCAAGTAACATCTGGATTGAACAATGCTGGATGCAAGACATACAGTGCTGCTCTAGTACCTCCATCTCCAATAAACTCAAAGAGGAGAATCATGCTCAGATACTTTTTGGCTTGATTGAGGATCTGGTAGAGCATGTTTGCAGCAGTGGCCTCTGATTCAAAAGGAGAGAACAAGCCTAGTTATCAGACTCTGGACTAAGTAGTATCTACTACAAGTTTTCTAAAACTCTAATTTTTACACAAAAACTTGAATTTGTAATTGACAAATAATGCTGTCAGTTGTTTTCCTTGAAGTGACAGCCTCACTTTGTTAATTTTAGAGAAACATCTGCCCAAAACCCAAGTCTGAATAACCAAAGTTATTGGTTATTGTCTGTCAGTAATTCTTTTAACTACAAATGGTGTTTCATGAAGAGTTGCTTTTAAATTGCACAAGTGTTTGTCTTTGAGGCAGTGATTATACTTCAAGATGTAGCAGAAGTGCTTTATGCATATTTTCCATTTGTCATACAAAATATTTAAAAACTGTATTCTCAAGGGTCAATATTTATAACATCAATACTTTTCACTGCTCCATATAAGACAAGTGCAACTGACGTTTTTAATAAAACAGCATATGGTGGTAACAAACACAATGCCTACTAGTACTATTTTGTGGCACTGCTTCAATTTGTACTAAGGCACCAGTAGTCTTACACACTGTATTAGTTTCCTAGGGCTGCTGTTACAAACTACCACAAATTTGGTTGCTTGAAACAACAGGCATTTATTCTTCTTTAGTTCTATAGGTCAGAAGTCTGAAATGAATTTCACTGGGCAGAAATCAAGCTATCAGCAGGGCACACTCTTTCCAGAGACTCTAGGGGAGAATCTGTTTCCTTGCCTTTTCCAGCTTCTGAAGCTGAATTTCTTACATTCCTTGGCTCATAATCCCTCCATCTTCAAAGTCAGCAGCATAGCATCTTGCTTTAGCCATTATGTTGCCTTCTGTTCAAATCTCCCTCTGCCTGTGTTGTGACCATCATGAAGAAAAAGAATGGATGCCCACCTAAAAATTGGTTTGGATGTCAGGACTGATGATGCCACACACATACCAAGAGGGTATGAAAAGATTTATTGCTTACATAATTGAAGCTTTTCTGGGGAGAGCAGGGCAGCCCTCCCAAGCAGATTTGAAAGGGACTTGAGAGCCAGGAAAAGAAACTAGCTTGAATATTTTAAATTGTGATAAGGGAATGGGGAAAACTTTCAATGTAAAGGGCTAGATAGTAAAAATTTTAGGCTTTGTGAGCTATGAAATCTCTGCCATAACTACTGAACTTAAAATGTAAAAGCATCCATAGACAATCTATAAATTAATAGGTATACCTGTGTTTCAATAAAACTTTATGGATACAGAAATTTGAAATTCATATAATTGTCATGAGTTGAAAAATTTTCTTACTTTGATTTTTGGCCAGCTATTAAAAAATGTACAAACCGCTGGGCACGGTGGCTCACGCCTGTAATCCCAGCACTTTGGGAGACCAAGGCGGGCGGATCACGAGGTCAGGAGATTGAGACCATCCTGGCTAACACAGTGAAACCCCGTCTCTACCGAAAATACAAAATTTAGCCGGGTGTGGTGCCGGGCGCCTGTGGTCCCAGCTACTCGGGAGGCTGAGGCAGAAGAATGGCGTGAACCCGGGAGGCGGAGCTTGCAGTGAGCCGAGATGACGCCACTGCACTCCAGCCTGGGAGACAGAGCGAGATTCCGTCTCAAAAAAAAAAAAAAAAAAAAAAAAAAATACAAACCACAAGTTCACAAGTTGTATAAAAGCAGATAATAAAAAGGATTTGGCATCCAGGCTTAGTCTGACAACACCTGGATTAGAGTTTCACAATAGATGGGAGAAATATTACATTTATTTAATGATGCATAAAACATTTCCACCACATATTATCTCATTTGATCTTTAGAACAACTGTGAAGTAGATATCCTCATCATACTCATTTTACAGATGAGAAAACTGAGGCTCAGATATCTGCATAAGGCAGTGGCTCTAAACCCTGGCTGTACATTGGAATTATCAGGGGGGCTTTAAAGAATATCAGGCTTCACCCCTTGAAATTCTGATCTGATTGGTGTAGGACCATGGCTCTCAAATGAGGACAATTTTGTTCCTCCTCCTCCAGGGGACATTTGGCAATGTCTAGAAATATTTTTGGTTGTAACAACTGAGAGAGGAGTGTTGTGATACTGGCATATAGTAGGTAGAGTCCAGTGATGCTTCTAAATATCCTACAATGGACAGGACATCCCTTCACAACAAATATTACCCAGCCTAAAATGTTAATGGTGCCAAAGCTGAGAAATCCTAGTCTAGCCAGGGCTCAGGCATTGGTTATATGAAAACCTCCCTAAGTGGGTTCCCAGGTGGTAGTTTAATATCTATATTCTCGCTGTAGTATGAGGGCTCAGCGATAACCTGGCTAATTCATGTCAATAGACATTGTGAATTTTCAAGAAAAGACAATTCTAGCTCTTTACTGGCAACTTTTTTTCTTTTCTTCAGCTGCTAATAATACTTTAAACAGACAGGACTGAACTCTTTGTCCTTTGTTTTATTTGGTCCACTCTGTGGAGTAGTGTTGAGAGCACCAAAGTCATAGAGGAGCTCTCCTAGGTAGCAGGGAGATCTGAGTGAAAGAAGCAGCACCTATGTATTTACTTGAAGAGCTCCTGCTCTGAAACCTTGGGAATCTGATTGGCTTAGGGAAGACTGGAAGCTTTCCAGAAGGATACAGCTAATTGTTGCTTTAGAAGGAGAGGCACATGTGTGAAGGCCTGAAAGGGATGAATCTGGGCAAAGAAAATGTAGAAATTGTAACTTCTTCCTGTTCAGGCTAATGAGATGTGGTGAGATCCAGGGAATTAGTGGAGGTCATTAGGGTGTGCAAAAAGCACTCAAAAGAGATACTGGAAAGATTGATAATGCAATGATTCAAAACAACATAATGCAAAGGGAGAAAGAAAATATCGTGTAGGTCAGTGTTTCTCAAGGTATAGTCCTTGGATCAGCTACAGCAGAACTACGTAGGATACTTGTTAAAAATGCAGGTTTTTCAGACCTTGCTGAGACCTTTTGAATCAAGATCAAGGTGAAGCCCCATAATCTGCATGTTTAATGGGCTCTCCAAATGTTTCTGATGTACACTATAGTTTGAGAAGCACTTTTGTAGGTAGAACTCTCGCTCTAACTGGAGGATGATCAAGATGACCGTGTAATCTGAAATAAAGGTGTCCCTTGTCTTAGAAAAGCATGTTTTCCTGAGAAGTGGTGTGTTAATGGAAGTTTCACAAGTTGACTTTTATTGTAATTGCACTAGGGGGACTCATTATTACTTAAAAGAAGCCAAAGGTTAAGATGTTCACAGAGTGAATGTTCATATTCAATTGATCTTTTAAAATGTTTGGGGGATCTAATCTGTCATAATATTAGTTAGCTCTCTAACCTAAAGAAGAAGTAGGCATTTAAAAAGATTCACTTTTATATTTATTTCTGTGATTCTTTAGCATTTTTGCCTTTCACAAAAATGTTTTGTGTCAATTTTAAGTTTAGAAAACAGAGCGAATTAGGTTTAATTAATTTTGACAACCATGATAACGTGCTTGTTATGATTATATAAATGAAATTTTTGTGGCTTCCATATCTATCGCATATCATGTTCAAACAAAGATCTCACATTGGAGCAGAAATATGCTGATTAGATGAATGACATTAAGTACAAAATTGTATTGTGCTGGGTGCATTTGAATTTTACACAAAGAACAGACTTGGAGTCTGATTATCCCAGTCTCTGATTGCTTTGTCATTCACAGTTTTGATAAATGGTTTAATCATTTAATGAATTAATAATTTGCTATTGAGTCAACAAAATATCTAATTGCAAACCTTGCTTCTAAAAATCTGAGACTAGTTGAATCCTCATCCTTTGCAGTATTTAATAGTGTATATATAATTGTTCTATTTTTTTCTACTGTCTTTACTCACTTCTACTTGATTTGATAAGACCTTCACAGGCTCTCTGTGAGATTTTCATTTTGACAGGATGATGATAATACATGGCATATTGAGAATTATAGCAATTCTAGTAGAGGAGAATAAATGACTTTATAGTATGGAAATGTAGAGTTCTTATTTAGAAAATGAAATTGGTGGATAAATAAAGTGCATTTCTGGCTCATTTCCAAATTATTTGTTCAATGAGGCACATGTCAATCTACAATGCTTTCAGTGTAAAGGAATCCAGAAGAATACAGAATCTTGAAGATTAAAGCTGGAAGGAATTTAGGAGTTCTCAAACTCAAATCTCTAAAAAAAAGTCAGGTAATTAACATAAATAAGCGATAAGCTTCAAATTACAATAGTAAGGGGGTTCCTTACCCCTATTGCCTGTGGAAATGTAGGGTCATTGTTTCCAAATAGTCTGATTTTTCAAGAGATGCCAAAATCTAGTCTTCTCTATCCATCCTCCTACTGAGTAGCCACCAGGATCTGGAACTTCTCCTCTCAGTCACAGCTAATTGCACTAGGGATAGGTGCCTGTCTTTGAGGGATGTTGCCCATGTAAATGCTGGCAGCTGACTCTTGTCTGCTGACCCAGCCTTAAGATGAACAAGTATAGTTTATTTCCCCAGGACATTTGACTCATGACACAAAGGAATTTATAAGTTGTTAGCAAGGCAGAAAGAAGTAGACACAAAGACTGAAACCAAGTTATGTTACCTGCAGAGCACCTGATAGAAAGTTGCAACCTTCTACAACTGAGGTCCTCACAGAGTGGCTTAGAATCTAGACCCACCCACCATCTGAATCCCCAAGCCAGGTAAGGTATTTTTAAAAAATTATTTTTATTTTATTTTGTTTTATTTATTTATGAGAAGGAGTCTTGCTTTGTCACCCAGACTGGAGTGCAGCGGCACGATCTGGGCTCACTGCAACTTCTACCTCCTGGGTTCAAGTGATTTTCCTGTCTCAGCCTCCTGAGTAGCTGGAATTACAGGTGGGTGCCACCACAGCAGGCTAATTTTTTGATTTTTAGCACAGATGGAGTCTCACCATGTTGATTGACCAGGCTAGTCTCGAACTCCTGACCTCAGATGATCCACCCACCTCGGCCTCCCAAAGTGCTGGAATTACAGGCATGAGCCACTGTGCCCAGCTAGGTGTTTTATTTTAACAGAGAAATAACCCAAGGGTAATGAACACACTAAACCCAGAAATGTGTATGTGAAGGGTTGGATTAATTGGGGATAACTGTATTTAACTTCCAGAACTGTTAAGAATAAATGAGTATGTGTGAAAATGTTTTGGTCAGTATCTAACACATAGTAGGCACTTAGTGCTACCTTCACAGCTCTCTTCCTCTCTGCTCCTTTTACTACCCATGTATTTACATTTAGTATTGGCATCAACCAAGGGAAGAATGCCGATATCTGTGACTTAGTCTGATGATGGATAAAAAATTTTTCCTGTCTGTTAACCAATTGTTATCTAAAAGGCCCCTGTCTATAAGCCATATTTTCCCAGACTCAGATCTTGAGGGGAATTAGTAAAATATTGTAGACCCTGAATTTTCCTGCCTGTATCTGTCAGGATTCAGTGCAAGAAACGGAGATTACTTTAAGTATTTTAAGTAGAAAGGAATTTAATAAGGACATTAGATATTTTTAAAACTGTTTGGGAGGATTGGAAAAGTAGGCTCTAGGCTGGGCCTGAAGAAATAGCTCCTAGAATCTTATAGAACTGATCCACCAATTGGCTCCTACCTCTGAGACCACCACTGGAATGCTTGAATTCAAGAATATAGCACCACAGCTGACACCCAGGAAGCTGGAGACTAGTTGCTGGCACACAGATGCAGAACATTCCCATGTCTACATGACCTCAATTGCCAGGATAAGAGAGTCCAAAAGGGGAAAGAAAGTGGCCTTGACATTATTTCTGCTTTCAAATCTCACAAAATGTACCTAATTAATAGAAGCAATTTTACATTGAGAATTTTAGCTGTGAAAGAGTCTGTGAAATGCAATTTTCACTTTTGTAGTCTTTGCAGCACAGAAGGTGCACTAGAAGGAAATGGGAATGAAGGATGAGTGAACCAATCCACAGTATCTATAACACTGTCTGCAATGGACTGAATGTTTGTCCCCCCAAACTCATCTGTTGAAAATCTAATCCCAATGTGATAGTATTTGGAGGTGGAACCTTTGGGAGATGATTAGGTCATGAGGGTGGAGCCCTCACAAATAAGATTTGTGCCCTTTTAAAAAGAGCCCTTTAAGAAGAGCTAGCTAACTCTCTTTTCACTATGTGAGGATATAATGAAAAGACAGCCATCTGCAAAGTAGGAAGTAGGCCTTTACCAGACACTGGGTCTGCCAGTGCCTTGATCTCGGACCCTCCATCTTCCAGAGTGTGAGAAATAAATGTTTGTTGTTGAGCCATTCAGTCTATGATATTTTGTTATCACATCCTGTCCTTACTTAGTCTGTTTAGTGTAGCTCTATCAGAATATCACAAACTAGGTAATTTATAAATAAAAAAATATTTCTCCCAGTTCTAAAGGCTAGAAAGTCCAAGATTAAGGGTCTGCATCTGGTGAGGGCCTTCATGCTACATCATCCCATGGTGGAAGTCAGAAGGGCAAGAGAGTAAGAGGGGGCTGAACTTGCTTTTATAATAAGCCCACTCTTGCAATAACTAACCCATTCCTCTGATATTGACATTAATCCATTCATGAGGGCTCTACCCACTTATTAGGCCCCACCTCCCAACACTGTTATATTGGGGATTAAGTTTCTAACATATGAACTTTAGGGGACACATTCAAACCAAAGTCCAGCCGAAACCAAGATATTGCCCTACCATATTTGTCAGTGAAGGTTCTCAAGATCCCCCTTGTACTGGACCTGCCACCTGGTATCACCTGAATTTGAAAGTACAGTGAAACCTCATGATGATGCTAATCCTGAAAAAATACATTTTTCATTTTGTGTCTGTTCTTTATCCATCTGCAGTTCTAAAATAGGAACTGGCTAAGGTCTTTTATTTTCTGCAGCAGTAGAGTGGGTAGGGGAGAAATAGGTTAGGAATGACTATCTTGTGATCATCTGTGACTTTCTCAGTTAGGTGTAAGATCTCCTGGGTACAGCAAGTTTAACAGATCTTTACCCTTGTGCTTTTGAGATAGTAGGGATTGACTAAAAATATTGCTTTTTGTTAACTCTGCAATACTGTGTATTTTTTCTGATGAAAAATTTTTGGACTCTGCTTAACACTTTTTGAAAACTCTTTCATACTTGCTTCTTGATTTTGTTTTTATTTTTAGTTTCTTTTTTAGAAGACTTTGATATACTTTGGGATTTGAGATAACACTGTTAGTTCATTTAAGGGAGAGAGGGAGAAGACATTGTTGTACCTGGGTTTAGAATCATTATCTCTAGCAGGGCCACAGTGCAAGCCCGCACTGTGGGCTTGTGTATTATTAAAGACATAATGTCCATCTAAATGTGTATGTATCAGTAAAGATTCCAGCTAGAAATAGTTGGCAAAATCTGAGTAGGCTGAGAAGAGTTTTTTTTTTTTTTTTTTGAGATGGAGTCTTGCTCTGTCGCCCAGACTGGAGTGCAGTGGCCGGATCTCAGCTCACTGCAGCTCCGCCTCCCGGGTTATACCATTCTCTGCTCAGCCTCCTGAGTAGCTGGGACTCAGGCGCCTGCCACCGCGCCCGGCTAGTTTTTTGTATTTTTAGTAGAGACGGGGTTTCACCATGTTAGCCAGGATGGTCTCGATCTCCCGACCTCGTGATCCGCCTGTCTCGGCCTCCCAAAGTGCTGGGATTACAGGCTTGAGCCACCGCGCCTGGCCGAGAAGAGTTTAATAAAGGTATGGGAATGTTTAGAGAAATCAGCAAAGAATAGTACAAGGACTTTAGGGCTAGCAGCAGTGGAGAAGTTATTGCATCTTATGTCCAAATAGGCAAGTAGAGGAAGCTACTTTTATCATTAAAAGCCTTTATTTTTAATGACAAAAACCGCAATTACTTTTGCAGCAACCTAATATGAGTGGTTACCAGAATATGAGGAGCATAGCTATCTGGAAAATGCCTCTTAATAGGAGCTGTGGACTTCATTAGTGTGTTAGTCAGGGTTCTCTAGAGGGACAGAACTAATGGAATGAATATATATATATATATACACACATACACACAACATACATACACACACACACATACATATACATATATATATAAACTCCTATAATATTTTATAGTGTTGAAAATTTAAAAACCATCTGAATTTCTTAATATGGACTTGGTTAACTAATTATGATATATCCATAAGTGAATTACAGTTCATCCATATGTTGGGATACTATTTGACTGTTTAAAATAATGATATAAAAGAATAACATAAGAAACTGTTCATGGTATATCACTAAGTGCAAAAAGCAGGCACCAAATCACTGTGTGTTGAGTAATAAACAGTTTATTATTCAGAGAGAGACAGGAAGGAAATAAACATATTAATGAGGGTTATTTCTGGATGGTGGAGTTGGATGATTTTAGCATTTTGTGTTTTCCAGATTTTTATTCCAATTCTTTTGTATAAGAAAGCATTATATAGGAAGCAAGATGAAAAATTACTATTAAGTGTTTTTTTGGGTTTATTCTTTTGTCTATAAAGGCAACTGAGTCAAGACAAATAGTCTGTGTTAGGCAGTTGTCTTTTGCTGGGTCCAGCCTGTAGCTTATTAGCCCTATGCTAAATTTTCATCAGTAACAACAGGAGCTGGTCAGATCATGGCAGTTCAAATGAGAAAATTGCTGGGAAAGTCACCTTACTCCATCTTGCAGCATAAAGACAAGTGCTTTCTCTGACACTTCTTTTCAACCTCCTGTGGCCACTGAATGTCACTGTGGTTCCAAGGAAATGCAATGAAGATAAGACTTCTTTGGTCTCAGCAATGACTGTAGAGACTGGGGCAGGCAAAAATAAACAGGGAAATCAACTTTGGAATTTTCTCTCTCTCTCTCTTTTTTTTCTTTTGAGACAGATTTTCACTCTGTAGACCAGGCTAGAGTGCAGTGATGTGATCTCAGCTCATTGCAACCTCTGCCTCTTGGGTTCAAGTGATTCTCGTGCCTCAGCCTCCTGAGTAGCCAGGATTACAGGTGTGCCCCACCATGCCCGGTTAATTTTTGTATTTTTAGTAGAGACAGGGTTTTGCTATGTTGGCCAGGCTGGTTTTGAACTCCTGACCTCAGGTGATCCACCTGCCTTGGCCTCCCAAAGTGCTGGGATTACAGGCATGAGCCACTGCACCCAGCCAACTCCATAATTGTCTAGAGGCCTGTACGATGCCTCTGGCCTCCTATTTCTACTAACAATACATTTAGGTTGATAAATTAGCAATGAGAACAAAGTGTTTGAAATAACACTTCCAGCTTCTAAGACATTCTAAGTCCCATATAGTGAGAACCAAAACCCCAGGTTGTGATCCTGCTTCTGCCAAACTCTGGTCAGATTTCTCCAATGGAAAGATGAGAAACTGAGTGCAGAGATAGAGGACAGCCTCAGGAGGCAGAAGACAGTCACCCAATAGGCAGATTAAGAACCTGCATAGGCACCAGAAAAGAAAGGGCATCAAATAGTAATGCCTTTTTTGGAGGCAAAGGCTGTGTAGGATTTATTTCCATACCACTAGTGTTTGGTACAGAGTTTGGCATGTAGTAGGTGTTCAGAAAAAATTGAAATGACTTCCCTGGCTACTATCCCTTCAATTTGGATTAGGTGACCCTCCTTTATGGTCTCATAGTACTTATGCTTACTTCTATCATACCACTTATGGCACTGAGTTACAATGATTCATTTACGTATCAGTTGGATACTGGACATTAGAGACTGTATTTTTTGACATGCCGTCAGCCGTTAGTGCAAAAGAGAAAGTGCTCTCCCCCTATATCATACACCCAAGGGATCATGGTAACCAGATGATGCTTTTTTTCTTTTCATGGTTCTTTGTTCTTAAAACGAACTGAGTTACAAGTTTGGAGAAGCTGGAGTTAAGTTGGAGCAGGAATGAGAGGGCCAGGAGTAGGGAAGTTTAGTGAGGCTAGGCAGAGGTGGGTGAAGGAAAAATATCTCATTGGTGGGATGGTTGGAGAGAGAAACAGAATTGGAAAATGTCAAAGGGGATTGATGAAGTTGTCGTGATGTAAATGTATTTTCTCCATCTCTCCTGTGCAGTATTTGGTTCAATCTTCAATGCTTTGTAGTAAATTTTCTTGTTGGCGAGGGGTGGGGTGGGGTTGTGAAGAAGTATCAAGGTTAGTGGGCAAAAATGGACACTGCTCATGGGTAATAGCTCATCTATGGGTTGCGATAGCCCAGTGCATGTGTCTTGCAGTTCTGTGCTCTTTCCAAGAAAGCTGATTTGGCTTATTTACATAGGCCTGCCATAATTGGCTATCCTCATATCAGAGTCTCAGATACCAGAATGTGACCTTTTATAAGGTTGACTGCAAGTGTATACAGAGTGAATGGCTACCTCTGTGGTGCTGACACCTCTTTCTTTAGCTGGCTACTTTAATTTACTCATTAGTCATTTTTTGGGGGGCAAGAGAAAGAAGGAAAATAGACATAGAGAGATTTACCTGGAACCATGAATCCTATTGCTCCCTTCTCTGGGCACTCTTGTCTGTTCTCCAGATTATCCTGTTTTCTATTTGGACCATCACCACTGTTGTGTCTTCCATTCCCTCAGGGACCTGCTTTCTGTTATGTCTCTAAGCCATGTCTTTTCCTGAGCTTCAAACTTATGTAGTCATGCTCCTATTTGACATCTCCATTTTGTTGCTTACTAGGCATCTAAAATTTATTGTATCTAAAGTCCAAACTCTTGATACTCCCGGAAAACTTGATCCTCTTGCAATCTTCTGTATTTCAGTTAATGGGCAATTTCATCCTTTTAATTGCTCATCCTAGGACCTTGTAGACATCTTCAGCTCCACTTTTTCTCTTACAGCCTTCATCCAATTTATCAGCAAATCTTTGGCACTGCTTCAAAATACATTCAGAATCTGATCTCTTCTTACTACCTCTACTGCTACCACTCTGATTCAAGCCACCATCTTCTCTCTTGCCTGGACTATTTCAATAGTGTTCTAAATGTTCTCCTTGCTCCTATGCTTGTCTTCTACAATCAACACAGCAGCCAGATGACCCTTTCAAAGCTTAAGTTAGATCATATCACTTTTCTGTTTGTATCCCCCAACAGGTTTCCATTTCTATCAGAGTAAAAGCCACTATTCTTATGGTGAGCTATAAGCCCATCCATGACCTCACTGACTTCATCTCTTACTCTCACCTATTATTTGTCACCTATTACATCTTCATACACTCACCTATTATTTGTCACTGCACTCCAGCCACAGTGACTTCTTCACTGCTCCTCAAACATACCAGATCTGCTTTTACCTTAAGGGCTTTGCACTTAGTATTCCCACTGACTGCAATTATCTTCCTCTAGATATCTACAGAAATCATCCACCATCTAAAGGTCTCTGCTTAAGAGTTTGTAACAACTTTTGTGCAGGTCATTTATTTGGGAACGTCATCTCTGGAAGCATGTATGAAGAACAAGGGAGGTGAAACAAGGAAGAGAAAGCCAATATAAAGATGAGTTATAGAGTTGACCACAGTTATGGGCAACTGTTTTCTTAATCCTGCTGGACATCTCAGACAATTTATGACATGATTATCTGTATACTTTCTGGTGATTTGAAAGGGTGAAGCAGGCCAGGCCTGGTGGCTCATGCCTGTAATTCCAGCACTTTGGGAGGCCAAGGTGGGAGGATCACTTGAGCCCAGGAGTTCGAGACCAGCCTGGGCAAAATGGTGAAGCCTTGTCTCTACAAAAAATACAAAATTAGCCAGGCACCTCAATCAACCTTCCCACCTCAATTTCTCAAGTAGTAGGGAGTACAGGTGAACACCAATAGCCTCAGAGAGGTTGGAACTGCAGTGAGCCAAGATTGTGCTACTGCACTCCAGCCTGGGTGACAGAGCGAGACCTTGTCTTAAAAAAAAAAAAAAAAAGAGGGAAGCATTTCTCCATCAGCTCACCATCTCTGATGCAGGAGCAGCTATGTAAATTGTGGGGCACAGTGCAAAATGAAAATGAAGAGCCTTTTGTTCAGAAATTATTGTTTGAAGACATCAGTAGCAGAAATCAGAGAAGCCTCGGGGCAGGAAGCAAGAGCCTCAGGTGCATCTGTGGCAAGACAGTGTCACATTGAGCCTACTTGAAGCTGATTGAACCCTGTATGACTAGTCACCACCCGTGTGTCTGGAATAATGAGTAAATTCAAAAGGATTTGAAATGTTGCGTAATCTGAAAAACCTTGTCACCCTCTATGCCTTTTCCTACTTCAGTTTTCTTTACAGTATTTGTTTATTAGGTTCTTGCCTATCTCCTCCACTAGAACGGAAGCTCGGAGAAAGCAGGGAATTTGCTTTATTCTCTGTTACGTTCCCAGCATCTAGAACTATGTCTGGCACATAATGGGTGCTCATTTTTTGTTGAATGAATGAATTCATGAGAAACAGTATACAGCGTTTAAGAGCCTAGTCTCTGAAGCCAGATGGCCTGGGTTCAATGATTCATGCCAGTGTGTAAGTGGCTATTAATATGTGCCAATGACCCTCTTTTTTCTCCTGCACCATTTTTGTATAGGGAGCTGGTTAAATTGAGTATCAATATTATTTAAAGTTTCTGTTAATTATCAAATATTTCTATAAGATAAGTGCTATTGATACTCAGTTTTACAGATGAGGACACTGTGGCCCAGAAAACAGGAAAGAACATCCTTAAAGGGGATGAGACATCCCGTAACTGCTGAGCTGGAGGGTGCTGGAGAAGGGTGTGCCCTCCATTTTGCCTCAGTGATTGTGGTGCTAGTATGGGATAACTCTATGAGTGAATGGGTATGAACACTTTGTCTCTTCTAATAGCCTCCTAGGGACTGGAAGTATAAAGACAAAGACTCCAGTGTATAGGGAGAAGAGGTCAGAGACCCATAGGCTAGTGTCCTTGGAAGCATTGCCTCAGAGAAGCTTCAGGAATTCCCGAGTCATGGATACGTTATTGCTCAATATTTGACTTTGACACATGAATGATTATTTGTACCTAGTGAATGAGGAATACACATCCAGTTACAGGGATGTGTTCAGTATTAATTGCAACCGGTTAGTGGTCAGATTGTTGGTGGAACTGTAAGTTGACTTAGTCACGCAGGGTTCAGAATGCAAATAAAAGGGTAAGATGCCTTGGCCATGTGGGTATGGCCCCATTTCTGCTTACTGAAATAAGGATGAAGGGGCATACAGGAGGACCAGAGTGAAAATGCAAGGGAACTAGTCAAGAGAACAGTCAACATGGTGAAAAATGTTTTTAATTGAACCAGTGCTACATACAAAGTGTATTGTTTTTTGTTTAATAAACCAATCACATTTTCATGACAGGCTACGGTTTGGTGGGAGATAAGGGAAGGAGAGGAATGTTGGAGAGGACATAAAACCAGAACCTCTGAAGCTTAATGATAGGAGATGTCCTGTCAGGTCAGAAGAAGAACTTATTAATCTTCTCTTTATTCCTCCATAGCTTCTCTTTTCGCTATTACAAAGAGCTAGGAAAAGGTACAAACACTGCCTAGTAAAATCTGTACCCCCATAGGATCATGGCATTAATATATTCAGGGATAAACAATGCAGTTGTTCATTCTTAATGTTTTTCATGTCTGTGACTTTGAGTAGACTGATCACTTTCCTTTTTCTAGTTTGTGACTTTGGTTGTGTGATGACTGTTGGCTTGAAAAATTATATGCATCATAGAACTTGTGCTGCTATCCCAGCACTTTGGGAATAACTCTTCTCAGGGAATGTTTTGAGTATGCAAATAGCAAAGTAGGGATGGTCTTGACTTTCCATCTGTTCCAAAGACTGCTGGTTAACTACCAAGATATGTTCTTCCTTTCTTCCTAGGAACACGGCGCATGGCTATAGCTACTACAGTCCCTTGTGTAGTAGATTTAGTCATTTGACTATGCTCTCCCCAGTGGAAAGTGAATGGAAGTGATGTGCTCTACTTCAAGGTCTTAACAAAGTGAATATTCTTTCTCCACATTGCAACCCGTGATAACCTAACATTGACCAAGCAGATCACATCCATGATCTAAGGGATGGAGGGGCAGACCCGTGAAAGAATCCAGACTCTTAAATAATCATGGAGCAGAGCTGCCTGTTTACCTTGACAATAAATTTATTTATTTATTTATTTATTTTTATATACTTTAAGTTCTAGGGTACATGTGCATAACGTGCAGGTTTGTTACATATGTATACTTGTGCCATGTTGGTGTGCTGCCCCCATCAACTCGTCAGCACCCATCAATTCATCATTTATATCAGGTATAACTCCCCAATGCACTCCCTCCCCCCTCCGCCCTTCCCATGATAGGCCCTAGTGTGTGATGTTCCCTTTCCCGAGTCCAAGTGATCTCATTGTTCAGTTCTCACCTATGAGTGAGAACATGCGGTGTTTCGTTTTCTGTTCTTGTGATAGTTTGCTGAGAATGATGGTTTCCAGCTGCATCCATGTCCCTACAAAGGACGCAAACTCATCCTTTTTTATGGCTGCATAGTATTCCATGGTGTATATGTGCCACATTTTCTTAATCAGTCTGTCACAGATGGACATTTGGGTTGATTCCAACTCTTTGCTATTGTGAATAGTGCCGCAATAAAATACGTGTGCATGTGTCTTTGTAGGAGAATAATTTATAATCCTTGGGTACATACCCAGTAGTGGGATGGCTGGGTCATATGGTACATCTAGTTCTAGATCCTGAGGAATCGCCATACTGTTTTCCATAATGGTTGAACTAGTTTACAATCCCACCAACAGTGTAAAAGTGTTCCTATTTCTCCACATCCTCTCCAACACCTGTTGTTTCCTGATTTTTAATGATTGCTGTTCTAACTGGTGTGAGATGGTATCTCATTGTGGTTTTGATTTGCATGGCCAGTGATGACGAGCATTTTTTCATGTGTCTGTGGCTGTATGAATGTCTTCTTTTGAGAAATGTCTGTTCATATCCTTTGCCCACTTTTGATGGGGTTGTTTGTTTTTTTCTTGTATATTTGTTTGAGTTCTTTGTAGATTCGGGATATTAGCCCTTTGTCAGATGAGTAGATTGCAAAAATTTTCTGCCATTCTGTAGGTTGCCTGTTCACCCTGATGGTAGTTTCTTTTGCTGTGCAGAAGCTCTTTAGTTTAATTAGATCCCATTTGTCAATTTTGGCTTTTGCTGCCGTTGCTTTGGGTTTTAGACATGAAGTCCTTGCCCATGCCTATGTCCTGAATGGTATTACCTGGGTTTTCTTCTAGGGTTTTTATGGTATTAGGTCTAACATTTAAGTCTCTAATCCATCTTGAATTAATCTTCGTATAAGGAGTAAGGAAAGGATCCAGTTTCAGCTTTCTACTTATGGCTAGCCAATTTTCCCAGCACCATTTATTAAATAGGGAATCCTTTCCCCATTTCTTGTTTCTCTCAGGTTTGTCAAAGATCAGATGGCTGTAGATGTGTGGTATTATTTCTGAGGACTCTGTTCTGTTCCATTGGTCTATATCTCTGTTTTGGTACCAGTACCATGCTGTTTTGGTTACTGTAGCCTTGTAGTATAGTTTGAAGTCAGGTAGCGTGACGCCTCCAGCTTTGTCCTTTTGACTTAGGATTGTCTTGGCAATGCGGCTCTTTTTTGTTCCATATGAACTTTAAAGCCGTTTTTTTCCAATTCTGTGAAGAAACTCATTGGTAGCTTGATGGGGATGGCATTGAATCTATAAATAACCTTGGGCAGTATGGCCATTTTCACGATATTGATTCTTCCTATCCATGAGCATGGTATGTTCTTCCATTTGTTTGTGTCCTCTTTATTTCACTGAGCAGTGGTTTGTAGTTCTCCTTGAAGAGGTCCTTGACATCCCTTGTAAGTTGGATTCCTAGGTATTTTATTCTCTTGGAAGCAATTGTGAATGGAAGTTCTTCCTGATTTGGCTCTCTGTTGTCTGTTACTGGTGTATAAGAATGCTTGTGATTTTGCACATTAATTTTGTTCCTGAGACTTTGCTGAAGTTGCTTATCAGCTTAAGGAGATTTTGGGCTGAGACGATGGGGTTTTCTAAATATACAATCATGTCATCTGCAAACAGGGACAATTTGACTTCTTCTTTTCCTAACTGAATACCCTTGATTTCTTTCTCTTGCCTGATTGCCCTAGCCAGAACTTCCAGCACTATGTTGAATAGGAGTGGTGAGAGAGGGCATCCCTGTCTTGTGCCAGTTTTCAAAGGGAATTTTTCCAGTTTTTGCCCATTCAGTGTAATATTAGCTGTGGGTTTGTCATAAATAGCTCTTATTATTTGAGGTACGTTCCATCAATACCGAATTATTGAGCGTTTTTAGCATGAAGGGCTGTTAAATTTGTCAAAAGCCTTTTCTGCATCTGTTGAGATAATCATGTGGTTCTTGTCTTTGGTTCTGTTATATGCTGGATTACGTTTATTGATTTGCGAATGTTGAACCAGCCTTGCACCCAGGGATGAAGCCCACTTGATCATGGTGGATAAGCTTTTTGATGTGCTGCTGAATCCGGTTTGCCAGTATTTTATTGAGGATTTTTGCATCGATGTCATCAGGGATATTGGTCTAAAATTCTCTTTTTTTCTTGTGTCTCTGCTAGGCTTTGGTATCAGGATGATATTGGCCTCATAAAATGAGTTAGGGAGGATTCCCTCTTTTTCTATTGATTGGAATAGTTCAGAAGGAATGGTACCAGCTCCTCCTTGTACCTCTGGTAGAATTCAGCTGTGAATCCATCTGGTCCTGGACTTTTTTGGTGGGTAGGCTATTAATTATTGCCTCAATTTCAGAGCCTGCTATTGGTCTATTCAGGGATTCAACTTCTTCTGGTTTAGTCTTGGGAGAGTGTAAGTGTCCAGGAAATTATCCATTTCTTCTAAATTTTCTAGTTGATTTGCGTAGAGGTGTTTATAGTATTCTCTGATGGTAGTTTGTATTTCTGTGGGGTCGGTGGTGAATCCCCTTTATCATTTTTTATTGCGTCTATTTGATTCCTCTCTTTTCTTCTTTATTAGTCTGCTAGCGGTCTGTCAATTTTGTTGATCTTTTCAAAAAACCAAGTCCTGGATTCATTGATGTTTTGGAGGTTTTTTGTGTCTCTATCTCCTTCAGTTCTGCTCTGATCTTAGTTATTTCTTGCCTTCTGCTAGCTTTTGAATGTGTTTGCTCTTGCCTCTCTAGTTCTTTTAATTGTGATGTTAGAGTGTCAATTTTAGATCTTTCCTGCTTTCTCTTGTGGGCATTTAGTGCTATAAATTCCCTCTACACACTGCTTTAAATGTGTCCAAAGATTCTGGTATGTTGTATTTGTTCTCATGGTTTCAAAGAATGTCTTTATTTCTGCTTTCATTTCGTTATGTACCCAGTAGTCATTCAGAAGCAGGTGTTCAGTTTCATGTAGTTGAGCGCGTTTTGATTTAGTTTCTTAGTCCTGAGTTCTAGTTTGATTGCACTGTGGTCTGAGAGACAGTTTGTTATAATTTCTGTTCTTTTACATTGCTGAGGAGTGCTTTACTTCCAATTATGTGGTCAATTTTGGAATAAGTGCGATGTGGTGCTGAGAAGATTGTATATTCTGTTGATTGGGGTGGAGAGTTCTATAGATGTCTATTAGGTCCGCTTGGTGCAGAGATGAGTTCAATTCCTGGATATCCTTGTTAACTTTCTGTCTCATTGATCTGTCTAATGTTGACAGTGGAGTGTTGAAGTCTCCATTATTATTGTATGGGAGTCTAAGTCTCTTTATACGTCTCTAAGGACTTGCTTTATGAATCTGGGTGCTCCTGTATTTGGTGCATATATATTTAGGATAGTTAGCTCTTCCTGTTGAATTGATCCCTTTACCATTATGTAATGGCCTTCTTTGTGTCTTTTGATCTTTGATGGTTTAAAGTCTGTTTTATCAGAGACTAGGATTGCAACCCCTGCTTTTTTTTTGTTCTCCATTTGCTTGGTAGATCTTCCTCCATCCCTTTGTTTTGAGCCTATGTATGTCTCTGCCTGTGAGATGGGTCTCCTGAATACAGCAGACTGATGCGTCTTGACTCTTTATCCAGTTTGCCAGTCTGTGTCTTTTAATTGGAGCATTTAGTCCATTTACATTTAAGGTTAATATTGTTATGTGTGAACTTGATCCTGCCATTATGATATTAACTGGTTATTTTGCTCGTTAGTGATGCAGTTTCTTCCTAGCCTCGATGGTCTTTACATTTTGGCCGTTTTGCAATGGCTGGTACGGTTGTTCCTTTCCATGTTTAGGGCTTCCTTCAGGGTCTCTTGTAAGGCAGGCCTGGTGGTGACAAAATCTCTAAGCATTTGCTTATCTGTAAAGGATTTTATTTCTCCTTCACTTATGAAACTTAGTTTGGCTGGATATGAAATTCTGGGTTGAAAATTCTTTTCTTTAAGAACGTTGAATATTGGCCCCCACTCTCTTCTGGCTTGTAGAGTTTCTGCCGAGAGGTCTGCTGTTAGTCTGATGGGCTTCCCTTTGTGGGTAACCCGACCTTTCTCTCTGGCTGCCCTAAGATTTTTTCCTTCATTTCAACTTGGTGAATCTGGCAATTATGTGTCTTGGAGTTGCTCTTCTGGAGGAGTATCTTTGTGGCGTTCTCTGTATTCCTGAATTTGAATGTTGGCCTGCCCTACTAGGTTGGGGAAGTTCTCCTGGATGATATCCTGAAGAGTGTTTTCCAACTTGGTTCCATTTTCCCCCTCACTTTCAGGCACCCCAATCAGACCTAGATTTGGTCTTTTTACATAATCCCATACTTCTTGCAGGCTTTGTTCATTTCTTTTTCTTCTTTTTTCTTTTGGTTTCTCTTCTCGCTTCATTTCATTCATTTGATCCTCAATCGCTGATACTCTTTCTTCCAACAAAGCTGGAGGCGTCACGCTACCTGACTTCAAACTATACTACAAGGCTACAGTAACCAAAACAGCATGGTACTGGTACCAAAACAGAGATATAGACCAATGGAACAGCACAGAGTCCTCAGAAATAATACCACACATCTACAGCCATCTGATCTTTGACAAACCTGAGAGAAACAAGAAATGGGGAAAGGATTCCCTATTTAATAAATGGTGCTGGGAAAATTGGCTAGCCAAAAGTAGAAAGTTGAAACTGGATCCTTTCCTTACTCCTTATACGAAGATTAATTCAAGATGGATTAGAGACTTAAATGTTAGACCTAATACATAAAACCCTAGAAGAAAACCCAGGTAATACCATTCAGGACATAGGCATGGGCAAGGACTTCATGTCTGAAACACCAAAAGCAATGGCAGCAAAAGCCAAAATTGACAAATGGGATCTAATTAAAGAGCTTCTGCACAGCAAAAGAAACTACCATCAGGGTGAACAGGCAACCTACAGAATGGAGAAAATTTTTGCAATCTACTCATCCGACAAAGGGCTAATATCCCGAATCTACAAAGAACTCAAACAAATATACAAGAAAAAAACAAAACACCCCATCAAAAAGTGGGCAAAGGATATGAACAGACATTTCAAAAAGAAGACATTCATACAGCCAACAGACACGTGAAAAAATGCTCGTCATCACTGGCCATGCAAATCAAAACACAATGAGATACCATCTCACACCAGTTAGAACGGCAATCATTAAAAAATCAGGAAACAACAGGTGTTGGAGAGGATGTGGAGAAATAGGAACACTTTTACACTGTTGGTGGGATTGTAAACTAGTTCAACCATTATGGAAAACAGTATGGCGATTCCTCAAGGATCTAGAACTAGATGTACCATATGACCCAGCCATCCCACTACTGGGTATGTACCCAAAGGATTATAAATTATTCTCCTACAAAGACACATGCACACGTGTTTATTGCGGCACTATTCACAATAGCAAAGAGTTGGAATCACCCCAAATGTCCATCTGTGACAGACTGGATTAAGAAAATGTGGCACATACACCATGGAATACTATGCAGCATATAAAAAAGGATGAGTTTGCGTCCTTTGTAGGGACATGGATGCAGCTGGAAACCATCATTCTCAGCAAACTATCACAAGAACAGAAAACCAAACACCGCATGTTCTCACTCATAGGTGAGAACTGAACAATGAGATCACTTGGACTCGGGAAGAGGAACATCACACACTAGGGCCTATCATGGGGAGGGGGGAGGGGGAGGGATTGCATTGGGAGTTATACCTGATATAAATGAAGAATTGATGGGTGCTGACGAGTTGATGGGTGCAGCACACCAACATGGCACAAGTATACATAAGTAACAAACCTGCACGTTATGCACATGTACCCTAGAACTTGAAGTATAATTAAAAAAAAAAAAAGAAATGCTATAAGGAGTTCTTCAAGTTATAACAAAAGGATGGTAATTGCTCACATGAAACCATGTGAAAGTACAAAACTCACTGGTAAAGTAAGTGCATAGTCAAACCCATAGTACCCTAATACTATAATAATGGTACATAAATTACTTTTAAATCCAGTATAAAAGTTAAAAGAAAATTAAAAAAGACTATAGCTACAATAATTGGTTAATGGATACACAATCTAAAAGGATGTAGATTGTGGCATCAATAACATAAAATGTGTGTGAGGGGATAAATAAAAGTGTGGAGTTTTTATATGAGATCAAAATTATCAGCCTAAAATAGACTGTTATGACTATAAAATGTTTTATGTAAAACTCATGGTAATCATAAAGAAAAAACCTGTAGTGAATACACAAAAAATTAAGAGAAAGTAATCAAAACACACCACTAAAAAATAATTGATTCACAAAGGAAGACAGCAAGAGGGGAAGAAAGGAACAAGGTAACTACAAAACAAGTCAGAAAACAGTGAACAAGATGACAATAGTAAGTCCTTCACTAGCAATAATTACTTTTAAATGTAAATGGATTAACTTCTCCAATTAAAAGACACTTTTAGGCTATGTGTGTCCTTAAGGTCAATGTATGTCCTTTGTACGCAGTATGCAGTTGGATCTTGATTTTTTATTTGTTTAGCCACTCTATGTAATGGAATACTCTGCAGCCATAAAAAGGATGAGTTCATGTCCTTCGTAGGGACATGGATGAAGCTGGAAACCATCATTCTGAGCAAACTATCGCAAGGACAGAAAACCAAACACCGCATGTTCTCACTCATAGGTGAGAACTGAACAATGAGAACACTTGGACACAGGGTGGGGAACATCACACACCAGGGCCTGTCATGGGGTTGGGGGAGTGGGGAGGGACAGCATTAGGAGATATACCTAATGTAAATGACGAGTTAATGGGTGCAGCACACCAACATGGCACACGTTGTGCACATGTACCCTGGAACTTAACGTATAATAATAAAAAAAAGAAAATATATTCTATGTAAATGGTGACTAAAAGAGAGTGGGGGTGGCTATACTAGTATCAAATAAAATAGACTATGTCAAAAAGTGTCACAAGACAAAAGAAAATTATTATATAATTACAAATGGGTCTCTTGAACAAGACAATATAACAATTGTAAATATATGCACCCAACATCATAGTACATAAATAAATAAAGCAAATACAAACAATTGAAGGGAGAAATAGATGACAATACAATATTAGTAGGGAGCTTCAATACCCCACTTTTAACAATGGATAGGCCATCCAGACAGAAAAGCAATAGGGAAATAGAAGACTTGAACAACACTGTAGACTGAATGAACTTGAAAGACACATACAGAATATTGTATCCAACAGCAGCAAGAATACACATTCTTTTCAAGTTCACACAGAACATTTGCCAAGATAGATTATACATTAGCCACAAAATAAAACTTCATAAATTTAAGAAGATTAAAATAATATGAAGTATTTTTTTCTGATCAAAATGGTATGAAACTAGAAATCAGTAGCAGAAGGAAAGTTAACAAAATATGTTGAAATTAAACCATACACTTCTGAACAACCGATGGCCAAAGAAGAAATCAAAAGGAAAAACTAGAAAACAAAAAAGTGTCTTGAGACTAATGAAATGGAAACACAACATACAAAAATTTATGGGATGCATTAAAAACAGTTCTAACAGGGAAGTTTATAGTGATAAACACTAAACACCTACAAAAGAAAAAAGAATAAATAAATAACCTAAGCTTACACCAATGGATGACCTCAGAAGAAGATAATTTTAATAATCAAGTGGATAGAATGACCCATTCTGTCAACCCTACTCAGCCTCTTTCACCAGTCACCCCTGTCATCTCAACCAATAAGGTATAGGAGGAAAGTATCTCAACATAACAAAGGTTGTATACGACAAACCCAGAGCTAACATAATACTCAATGGTGAAAAGTTAAAAGCTTTTCCTCTAAGATCAGGAAGAAGACAAGGATGACTACTTTGCCACTTCTATTCATCATGATACTGTAAGTCTTAGCCAGAGCAACTAGGCAAGAAATAGAAAAAGAAATAAAAGGCATCCAGATTGGACAAGAAGCAGCAAAATTGTCTCCGTTTGCAGATGACATGATTTTGTATTTACAAAACCATAACGACTCCAGCAAAAAACAGAACAAATAAATGAATTCAGTAGTTGCAGGATACAAAATCAACAGACAAAAATCAGTTGAATTTCTATACACTAACAATGAACTATCTGAATGGAAATATAAAAAACAATCTCATTTACAATAGCATCAAAGTGAATAAAATATGAAAGCATACATTTAATCAAGAAAGTGAATGATCTGTACACTGAAAACTATAAAACAGTGCTAAAAAAATTGAACAAGACAAAAATAAATGTAGAGATCTATCATGTTCATAGATTGAAAAAATTAATATTGTTAAAATAATACCACCCAAAGCAATCTACAGATCCAATGAAATTCATATCAAAATTCCAATGGTATTTTTCACAGAAGTAGAAAAAAATCCTAAAATTTATATAGAACCAGAAAAGGCTCCAAATAGTCAAAGCAATCTTGAGCAAGAACAAAGCTGGAGGCATCATGCTTCCTGACGAAATTCTATTACAAAGCTATAGTAATCAAAACAGTATGATGTTGGCATAAAAACAGACACATAGAAAAATGGAACAGAATAGATAGCCAAGAAATAAACAGACGTATGTACAGTTAACTAATTTTGACAAGGGCACAAGATGGGGAAAGGATAATCTTGACAAATGATGTTGAGAAAACTGGATATCATCCATATGCAACAGAATGAAATTGAACCTATATCTTATACCACAGATGCAAATAAATTCAAAATAGTTTAAGGACTTAAGGCCTAAAATTATAAAACTGATAGAAGAAAACATAGAGAAAATCCTCCTTGTCATTGATCTTTGCAATAATTTTTTTGGATATGATGCCAAAAGCACAAGCAAAAAAAAGCAAACATAAACAAGTGGGATTACATCAAACTAAAAATCTTCTGCAGGGAAAAGGAAATAATCAACAAAATGAAAAGACAGCTTATGGGATGGGAGAAAATATTTGCAAACCATATATCTTATAAGTGGTTAATATCCAAAATACATAAGCAACTACTACAGTTTAGTGAACAAACAAGTAACCTGATTTAAAAAAATGGGCAAAGACTAACGAAAAGCTTTCCAAAAAAGAAATCAGGAGAACAATCCATTTATGATAGCTGCAAAAAAATATGATACTTAAGAAAATAGTTAACCGATTAGGTAAAATACCTGTACACTGAAAATTATAAAACATTTAACAAAATAAATTGAAGATGATATAAATAAATGGAAAGATATCTCATGTTCATGGATTGGAAGAATTAATATTGTTAAAATGTTCATACTACCCCAAACAATCTACATATTCAATGCACTCCCTGTCAAAATTCCAGTGACATTTTTCACAGAAAAAGAAAGAGCAATCCTAAAATTCACATGGAACAACAAGAAACTCTGAATAGCAAAGGCAATCCCAACTCAAAAGAACGAAGCTGGAGGTATCACACTACCTGATTTCAGTCTATACTACAGAGCTGAAGTAATTGAAAGAGCATGTTGCTGGCATAAAAATAAACACATTGACCAATGGATAGAATAGAGAGCCCAGAAATGAACTCACACATGACGTTTGACAAAAGTGTCAAGAATGCACAATGGGAAAAGCGCAGTCTCTTCAATAAATGGTATTGTGAAAAGTAGATATTCGTATACAGAGGAATTAAATTGGATGCTTATCTCACACTATATACAAAAGTAAAAATGGATAATGACTTAAACATAAGACCTGAAACTGTACAACTATTACTAATAGTGGCACAAACCACAATTACTTTTGCATCAACCTAATAATTAATAGAAGAAAACCTAGAGGAGAAAATATGTGCAAGCCATACATCTGATAAGGGGTTAATATCTAAAATATGTAAGCCACTCAAACAACTCTATAGAAAGAAAACAAATAATTCAATTTAAAAAAGTGGGCAAACGACCTGAATAGACATTTTTCAAAAGAAGACATACAAACGGCCAACAGACATATGAAAAAATGCCCAACATCACTAATTATTAGGGAAATTCAAATGAAAACCACAATGAGATATTATCTCACATCTGTTAGAATGACTATTATTAAAAAGATTGAGGGAGGGACTAAGATGGCCAATTAGAAGCAGCTGTGGTCCATGGCTCTCATGGAGAGGAATGAAAATGGCGAGTGAATTCAGCACCTTCAACTGAAATATCCAGGTTCTTAGATTGAGACTGACTAGGTGGATAACTTGACCCACAGAGAATGAAGAAAAGCAGGGTGGGGCAATGGCCCACCTGGGATTGGCACAGAGCCAAAGGAATCCCCAACCCCAGCCAAGTGATGTGGTGAGTGACTGTGCGACCCCACCCGGGAAACCATGCTTCTCCCACAGATCTTTGCAACCCACAAATCAGGAGATACCCTCATGAGCCCATGCCACCAGGGCCTTGGGTCCAATACATACAGCTGTGGAGTCTTGGCAGAGCAGCCACTCAGGCACACACAGAGACCCAGGAATTTTACATACTTTGGCCCCTGGAATCCTAGCAAGGTGGAAGCTCTGTCTGTACATTCCCCTAGGAAGACGGCTGAAACCAGGGAGCAAAGCAGCATCATTCTGTGGGCTCCATTACCAGGGCGCCTCACAAGTTAAGACCCACTAGCTTGGAATTCCAGTCAGCCAGTGGCAACAGGCTGGAGACTGCCTGAGATGAACCACATTCTTGGGGAGAGGGGCAGCTTCCATCTCTGTGGTTTGGTCAACTCAGCCATTCCAGCCTGCCAGCTCTGGGGAGTCCAGGAGGTCTGGATGAGGAGGAGTCCCCTACAAGGCAGCACAGCTGCTGTACCAGATTGTGTCCAGACTGCTTCTTTAATTGGGACCCCAATCCATCCCTCCTCACTGGGCAGGCCCTCCCTGTGGGAATTTCAGCAACTCCAGCCAGGGTTATATGAACAGAACTCTGGTCTCTTCCTGGGATGGAGCCCCAGAGGGAGGGGCAGCTGCCATCTCTGAAGTTCAGTCAATTCAGCTGTTCTAGCCTGCCAGTTCTGGAGAGTCCAGGTGGTTGGGATGAGGAAGCACACCTACTCTACCAAATATAGCACACCTACTCTACCAAAAAGCAGTCAGACTGCTTCTTTAAATGGGTCCCTGATCCTGTTCCTCCTGTCTGGGTGAGACCTCCCAACAGGGGTCTCCAGACACCTCCTACAGGAGTGTTCAGGCTGGCAACAGGTCAGTACCCACCTGAGATGGAGCTCCCAGAGTAAGGAGCAGGCTTCCATCTTTGCTCTTTCACAGCATTCACTGATGATACCTCCAGACACAGGAAAAACTGAGGCCACTAGGGTCTGGAGCAGACCTCCAACAAACTGCAGCAGCCCTGTGGAAGAGTGGCCTGACTGTTAAGAGAAAACAAGCAAACAAACAGAAAGCAATAACAACAACAACATCAACAAAAGAGGCCCACAAAAACCCCATTCAAAGGTGAGCAACCTCAAAGATCAAAGGTAGATAAGCCCACAAAGATGAGCAAGACTCAAAATAAAAACACTGAAAACTCAAAAAGCCAGAGTGGCTTCTCCTCCAAATGATATAACACCTTTCCAGCAAGGGCACAGAACAGGGCTGACGCTGAGATGGATAAATTGACAGAAGTAGGCATCAGAAGGTGGATGATAAACAACTTCACTGAGCTAAAGGAGCATGATGTAACCCAATGTAAAGAAGCTAAGAATTATGATAAAATAATAGACGAGCTCGTAACCAGAATAGCCAGTTTAGAGAGGAACATAACTGACCTGATGGAGCTGAAAAACACAACATGAGAACTTCACAATGCAATTGCAAGTTTCAAAAGCAGAATAGACCAAGTGGAGGAAAGAATCTCAGAGCCTGAAGACTATCTATCTGAAATAAGATAAGCAGACAATAATAGAAAAAAAAAAAGAATGAAAAGGAATGAATAAAACCTCTGAGAAATATGGGATTATGTAAAAAGACCAAACTTACAACTGATTGGGGTACCTGAAAGCGACGAGGAGAATAGAACCAAGTTGGAAAACATACTTCAGGATATCATCCAGGAGAACTTCACCAACCTAGTAAGACAAGCCAACATTCAAATTCAGGAAATCCAGTGAACCTCAGTAAGAAACTCCATGAGAAGATAAACCCCAAGACACATAATTATCAGACTCTCCAAGGTCAAAATGAAAGAAAAAAGGTTAAGGGCAGCCAGAGAGAAAGGGCAGGTCACCTACAAAGGGACTCCTTCATAACTTATTTTTATGAAGCTAGCATCATCCTGATATCAAAACCTGGCAGAGATACAACAAAAAAGAAAACTTCAGGCCAATATCCTTGATTAATATCGATGCAAAAACCCTCAACAAAATACTGGCAAACCGAATACAGCAGCACATCAAAAAGCTTATCCACCATGATCAAGTAGGCTTCATCCCCAGGATGTGTGGTTGGTTCAACATATGCAAATTAATGAATATAATTCATCACATGAACAGAATTAAAGACAAAAAACACATGATTATCTCAATGGACACAGAAAAGGCCTTTGATAGAATTCAACATTCTTTCATGTTAGAAACTTTCAATAAATTAGCTTTTGAAGGAACATACCTCAAAGTAATTTTAAAAAGCCATGTATGACAAACCTATAGCCAATATCATACTAAATGCACAAAAGCTGAAAGCATTCTCCTTTTGAACTGGCACAAGACAAGTATGCCCTCTCTCACCACTCCTATTCAACATATGATTGGAAGTTCTGGCCAGAGCAATCAGGCAAAAGAAAGAAATAAAGGGTATTCAAATAGGAAAAGAGGAAGTCAATTATCTTTGTTTGCAGATGACATGATCTCATATCCAGAAAACCCCATTATCTCAGCCCAAAACCTTCTTGGGCTGATAAACAACTTCAGCAAAGTCTCAGGATACAAAATCAATGTGCAAAAATTGCTAGCATTTCTATACACCAACAAGAGGCAAGCAGAGAGCCAAATCATGAATAAATTCCCATTCACAGTTGCTACAAAGAGAATAAAATACCTAGGAATACAGCTACAAAGGGAAGTAAAGGACCTCTTCAAGAAGAACTACAACCACTGCTCAAGGAAGTCAGAGAGGACACAAACAAATGGAAAAACATTCCATGCTCATGGATAGGAAGAGTCGGTATCATGAAAATGGCCATACTGCCCAAAGTAATTTGTAGATTCAGTGCTAATCCCATTAAACTACCCTTGACATTCTTCACAGAATTAGAAAAAGCTATGTTAAAATTAATATGGAACCAAAAAAGAGCCTGAATAACCAAGACAATCCTAAGCAAAAAAGAACAAAGCTGGAAGCATAACACTACCCAACTTCGAACTACACAAGGCTACAGTAACCAAAATACCATGGTACTGGTAAAAACACAGACACATAGCAGACACATAGACCAGTGGAACAGAATAGAGAACTCAGAAATAAGATCATACACCTACAATCATCTAATCTTTGACAAACCTGATAAAGATAAGCAATGGAGAAAGGATTCCCTATTTAATAAACGGTGGTGGGAGAACTGGCTAGCCATATGCAGAAAATTGAAACTGGACCCTTTCCTTAAATCTTATACAAAAATTAACTCAAGTTGGATTAAAGACTTATATGTAAAACCCAAAACTATAAAAACCGAGAAAAAAATCTTGGCAATACCATTCAGGACATAGGCACGGGCAAAGATTTCATGATGAAAACACCAAAAGCATTGCAGCAAAAGCAAGAATTGACAAATGGGATCTAATTAAACTGAAGAGCTTCTGCACAGCAAAAGAAACTATCAACAGAGTAAACAGACAACCTACAGAATGGGAGAATATTTTTGCAAACTGTTCATCTGACAGAGGTCTAATATCCAGCATCCACAAGGAACTTAAACAAATGTACAAGAAAAAGACAAACAACTCAATTAAAAAGTGGGCAAAGGACAGGAACAGACACTTCTCAAAAGAAGACATTCATGCATCCAACAAATATTTGAATAAAAATTCAACATCTCTGATCATTAGAGAAATGCAAATCAAAACCACAGTGAGATACCATCTCATGGTAGTCAGAATGATAATTATTATTCATAATAAAGGCAAGAAATAATAGATGCTGACAAAGCTGTGGAGACAAAAGAACACTTTTACACTGTTGGTGGGAATGTAAATTAGTTCAACTGTTGTGGAAGACAATGTGGTTATTCCTCAAAGATACAGAGGCAGAAATACCACCTGACCCAGCAATCTCATTACTGGGTATATACCCAAAGGAATATAAATCATTCTGTTATAAAGACACATGCATGTGACTGTTCATTGCAGCACTATGCACAATTGCAAAGATATAGAATCAACCTAAGTGCCCATCAATGATAGACTGGATAAAGAAAACGTGGTACATATACATCATGGAATACTATGCAGCCATTAAAAGGATGGGGATAATGTCCTTTGCAGGGACATAGATAGAGCTGGAAGCCATTATCCTCAGCAGACTAATGCAGGAACAGAAAACCAAACACCACGTGTTCTCGCTTAAATGCGGGGGCTGAACGATGAGAATACATGGACACATTGGGGGGAAAAACACACACTGGGGCCTGTCATGGGGACTGGGGAGCAAGAAAGCATCAGGAAGAACAGTTAATCGATGCTTAGCTTAATACATAGGTGATGGGCTGATCTGTGCAGCAAACCACCATGGCACACATTTACCTATGTAACAAGCCTGCACATCCTGCGCACGTACCCGGGAACTTAAAAGTTGTAGAAAAAAAAGACTGAAAGCTAAACGAGTGTTAGTGAGGATGTTGAGAAAAGGGAACCCTTGTTCACTGTTAGTGGTAATGTAAATTAGTATAGATATTATTGAAAACTGTATGAAGGTTGCTAAGAAGAGACTAAAAGTAGAACTACCATATGACCCAGCAATTCCAGTACTGTGTATATATTCAAAGGAATTGGAATCAGTATGTCAAAAAGATATCTGTACTCCCATATTCATTGCAGCATTATTCACAATAGCCAAGTTATAGAATCAACCTAAGTTTCCATGAATAGATGAATTGAAAAGGAAAACGTGGGATATACATGTACAATGAAATACTATTCAGCCTTAAAAAGAAAAAAAATTCTATCATTTTCAAAAATATGGATGGAATTAGAGAGAATTATGCTAAGTGAAATAAACCAGGCACAGGAAGACACATACTGCGTGTTCTCACTTATATGTGGAATCTAAAACAATTAAACTCATAGATGCAGAGAGTAGAATGGTGGTTACCAGAGGCTAGAGGTTGGGGAAAAGGAGAGTGAGGAGTTAAAGGTACAAAGCTTCAATTAGACAGAAGAAATAAAATTTTTTTTGTTATCTATTGCACACAATGGTGAATATAGTTAATAATAGTATATTACACATTTCAAAATCTCTACAAAGGTAAATTTCAGATGTTCTGGTCACAAAAAAAGATAAGTATTTAAGGCAATGGAGAGTTAATTAACTTGATTCCACATTGCCTTTATAAATATCACTTTATATATCAGAAATATATACAACTATAACTGTCAATTTATAATAAAAATGACCAAATGACCTGAATGGACATTCCTCCAAAGAAGACATGCACATGGCCACAGGTATATGAATAGATGCTCAACATCACTAATCATTAGGAAAATGTAAATAAAAACCATAATAAAATATCACCTCATACCTGTTAGAATGGCTCTTATTAAAAAAAAAAAGATAACAAGTGTTGGTGAGGATGTAGAGAAAAGGAAACTCTGGTAAACTGTTGGCAGGAATGTTGATTGGTACAGCCATTATGGAAAACAGTATGGAGGTTCCTCAAAAAATTAAAAATAGTACTGCCATATGATTCAGCAATCCTACTTTTGGGTATTTATCCAAAGGAATGGAAATCTGGATCTCAAAGCAGTACCTGCACTCCCATGTTAATGTCAGCATTTTTCACAATAGCCAAGATATGGTATCCACTGATGGATGAATGAATAGAAAAAAATGTGATACTCTGCAGCCTTAGAAAGAAAGGAAATCCTGCCATCTGAGACAACATAGATGGACCTGTAGGTCATTATGCTAAGTGAAATAAGTCAAACACAGAGACAAATACTGTATGATCTCACTTATATATGGAATCTATATATTCAAACTCATAGAAGCAGAGAGTAGAATGGTGGTTGTTAGGGACTGGCAGAGAGGGAAATTGGGAGATGATGAAATTGGGAGGGTACAAAATTTTAGTTATGCAAGATAAATAGTTCCCAAGATCTACTATACACATAGTGCCTATAGCTAACAATATTGTATACTTAACATTTTTTGAGAGTAGATATTAAGTGTTCTTATACACACACACACACACACACACACACACACACACAGAGTAAAGGGGCAGGAGGAAACTTCATGAGATAATGGATATGAATATGGCCTTGATGGTGGTGGTGGTTTCACAGGTGTTTACTTATCCCCAAACTTATCGAGTTGTATACATTAAATAAGTGCAGCTTTTTACATGCCAATTATACCTTAACAAAGTGGTTTTTAAAAAATGTTTAGGCCGGGCGCGGTGGCTCAAGCCTGTAATCCCAGCACTTTGGGAGGCCGAGACGGGCGGATCATGAGGTCAGGAGATCGAGACCATCCTGGCTAATACGGTGAAACCCCGTCTCTACTAAAAAATACAAAAAACTAGCCGGGCAACGAGGCGGGCGCCTGTAGTCCCAGCTACTCGGGAGGCTGAGACAGGAGAATGGCGTGAACCGGGAGGCGGAGCTTGCAGTGAGCTGAGAGCTGGCCACTGCACTCCAGCCTGGGCGGCAGAGCCAGACTCCGTCTCAAAAAAAAAAAAAAAAAAAAAAAGTTTAGTACAAGGAAAATAAAATCATTGTATTTTTAGTATTGTTTTTTATAGCAGCTCAACATTGCTCTAAAACACTGTAAATGTGCTCTATATGGACTCATACCAGAACCCCAAATTCAAGTTAGAATATTTTTTTCCAGTTAAATCTTGTTCAAGTGATGGCAAACCTCATTACACCCCTAAACAAAGATTGAGTTGTTCTCATGATGGGAATGTTCACACATATGTAGCTGTAATATGACTTGTCCTTCTTGAATGCAAGGTGATCTGGCTGAGGTAGGGGTGAGATTCGCACTGAAGCCAAGGGTGCAATCCATTTCTATGGAAAGCCAACTGGCCCATACTGGGACTGAGTACATGAAGATTGCAGCCTCATTAGCAATAAGCACAGATCAATTGAGTTAATGATCCCAGGCAAAAAAAAAAAAAAAGCCTGAGAGTATGACACGTTTTGTTGAAAAATAATGGTGAAGCAAAAACGGTTTCAATTCTGATAAAAGATCTTAGACATGGAAGAGAAAAGTCACATTTTTGTCATTCCAACTTGATTCTATGGTCTCTAAAGATTGTATTCTATGGGAAATGTCACTTGACTGGTTTATTAGAGCTTTAGATTTTCTTGAGCAAAGAAAACCTAGGTTGTCAAAAAGTTACCAGACCTCATGACAATCGATTCAAGGAATTCTGAATCTCTCTGGCACAGGAAAGCTATTCTTTCTTTAGGTGGCTAGAAATGGAATCTTTTGTCTTCATAGAAAGCTACAGAAGGACTTTGTTGATTTCATGAAAGCAGAATTGTGGATTTAAGAAACATTAGTTGTGTCACCCCCTTGAAGACACTGAGAAATGTGCACCATTTAAACATAAAAGAAGGAGAGTACAAATTATTTTAGCTGAAGTTTAAAGGGTGACCTTAGAGATGTAATTCTTTAGCAAGTAAGATTTACTTCTCTTTATAATGAGAAGATAGGAGGTGAAAGTACAAAAAGAATTAAGCTCCTGTTAGAATTAAATATTTATTTGTCTTCTAAGGGAGATTGAAGCAATAAATCATAAAGTGAAAGTCTTTGAAGATAACTTCTCATCTCTTTCAAGGGGAAAAAATCTACCACCTGGTTAGTAATTGAAATTTTTCAAACAGGCAGAATATATTTTCAATTAGTTGGGAGATGTTTCTGTATATTTTTCCTAAAAGTGAATGCTATTCTCTCAGGTATGGAGTAACCAGCATTTGCATGCTGTGAACTTCCTGTTATTTCGCATCTTTGGAGCCTGAGGGAGTAGTTTTGTCCATTTATAGTTAGCTTGGTTTCACAACCAACCACTCCAAAACTTAGTGGTTTAAAGCCATGATTATTTTATTTGCTCACAAATCTACGGGTCTGAGTGATTTGGGCTGAGCAGTTATTTTGCAGGGGTCATGTATGTGGCTGCAGTCAGCTATTAGCTTTACTGGGACTGGGTGGTCTAAAATGATCTCACATGTCTTATAGTTGGTTTCTGTCTGTTGTCTGGGCTATATAGCTTATGTAGGACAGCCTGGGCTGCTTCATATGGTGGCTAGTTTCCAATGAATAACTCCAATACACAAACCATTTCAAGCCTCTGCTCACATCACATTTGCTGATGTCCCATTAGCAAAAGCAAGTCACATGGCCAAGCCCAGAGTCAATGTGGAAGGAAACCACATAAGAGAGAGAACATAGACAAGTGTGATTCATCAGTCACATCATTACCAAAGCAATTTACCACATGATAAATCTAGTAGTGGGGCCACTTGAGATACGGAAAGAAGTCATTATTTATCAATAGATATGGAAGTATTTCAATGTTTTAACAATAGGCATGTTGTTAAATAACAGACACAGGTACTGGTGCATACAAGCTGCATTTGAATCCTGACTGAGAGGCTCTATGGACTCTAGAAATGAGTAATGCTACTGTAGGGCTCCAATAACAAAGAGTATTACAATATCTGGGAGAAGACTTTTCTCATTAGTGAAACATCATTGGAATGAGCATTCTCATGAGAAGCACCATTAGCAGCAGTAGCAAGAGGGAGGCTCTTTCAAGAGACTTCTTTGTTTATTCAATAGACATTTATTGAGTACCCACTATGTTACAGGCTATAGACATTAGGAATCTAGGTGTTAAGAAGAGATACACTAATTTAGCAAAACTGCAAGATATAACATCAGTGTACAGAATTAGCTTTAATTTTAAAATCAGTTTTAACTTAAAAGGAAATTAGGAAAACAGTGTCATTTACAATAGCATCAAAAAGAACAGAATACTTAGAAATAAACTTAAGGAGATGAAAGACTTGTACACTGAAAACTACAAATTGCTGCTGAAAGAAATCAAAGAAGGCACTAATAAATGAAAATATGTCCTGTGTTCATAGGTTGGAAGAGGTAATATTGCTAAGATGTCAATTCTACCCAAAGTTATCTACAGATTAAATGCAATCCCTATCAAAATCCCATGGTGTTACTTTTAATTTTTTTTTAGAGATGGAGTCTTGCTATGTTGTCCAGGGGTTTCAAACTCCTGGGCTCAAGTGATCCTTCCACCTCAGTCTCCCCAGTAGCTGAGACAACAGGCATGTGCCAGGGTACCTTGTTTACCCATGGATGTGTTTTGCTTTTTGCAGGAATAGAAAAATCCATTGCAAAATTCTTGGGTAATTTTAAGAGGCATTAAATAGTCAAGGTAATCTTTGAAAAGACAAACAAAGTTAGAGGTCTCATACTTTCTAATTTCAAAACTTACAGTACATTATGCAATGGTAATCAAACCAGTATGATACTGGCATAAAGACAGACATTTAGAACAATAGAATAGAAACATAGAGATCAGAAATAAATGTTTACATATATGGCCAAATTAGTTTTGACAAGAGTACCAAGATCATTCAATGGGGAAAGTAGAGTCTTTTTGACAAATAGTGTTGGGAAAACTGGGTATCCACATCCAAGAAAATGAATTGAGTCCTTACATTATACCATATATAGAAATTAACTCAAAATGGATTGAAGACTTAAACATAAGAGCTAAAACTATAAACTTTTAGAAGAAAACATAGGAAAAAGCCTCATATTAGATTTAGTAATGATTTGTTGGATATGACATGAATAACACAGACAACAAAAGAGAAAACAGATAACTTGAACCTCATCAAAATAAAAAAGGTTTCTGCATCAAAAGATGCTATCAACAGAGTGAAAAGGCAACCTATGGAATGTGAGAAAATATTTTCAAATCATATATCTGATTAGAGATTGATATTCCAAATATATAAAGAAATCATACAATTCAACAACAATAACAATAAACAACAACCTGGTTATAAAAGGGGCAAAGGAGTTAAGTAGACATATCTCCAAAGAAGATATATCAACGACTAATCAGCACATTAAAAGATAATCAGCATCACTAATCATTAGCAAAATGCAGATCAAAACCACAAAAAGATACTACTTCATACCAACAAGGGTGTCTATTATGAAAAAAAAAAAACAACAAAATAACAAGTATTGGTGAGGATGTGGAAAAACTGGAACCCTTCTTTGCTGGTGGGAGTGTAAAATGGTGCAGCCACTGTGCAAAACGGTATGGCAGTTCCTCAAAAAATTAAAGATAGAATTGCCATGTGGTCTAGCAATACCACTTCTGGGTATATACCCAAAATAAATGAAAGCAGGGACTTGAACTGATATTTTTAAAGCCATGTTAATAGCAGCATTATTCACAATAGCCAAGATATAGAAACAACCCAAATGTTCATTGATGAATGGATGTATAAACATAACTTGGCATCAACTTATAGTGAAATATTATTCAGCCTTAAAAAAGATGGAAATTCTGTCACATTCTATAATACGGGTAGACCTTGAAGATATTATGCTAAGTGAAGTAAGCCAACCACAAAAGGACAAATACTATATGATTCTACATATATGAGGTACCTATAATAGTCATATTCATAGAGACAGAAAGTAGAATGGTGGTTCCCAGGGACTAGGGGAGAAGGAAATGGATAATTATAGTTTAATGGGCATAGAGTTTCAGCTGGGGAAGATGAAAAAGTTCTGAAGATAGATTTATGATGATGATGGTTGAATAACAATGTGAATGTACTTAATGTCACTGAAAGGAACGAGATCATATCCTTGCAGGGACAGGGATGAAGCTGGAAGCCGTCATCCTCAGCAAACTCACGTAGAAACAGAAAACCAAACACCAAATATTCTCTCTTATAAGGGAGAGCTGAACGATGAGAACACATGGACACTTTGAGGGGAACAATACACACTGGAGCCTGTCATTGGTGGGGGGTGGAGGGAGAGAGAGCAACAGGAAGAATAATGGATGCTGAGGTGATGGGATGATCTACGCAGCAAACCACCATGCCACACATTTACCTATGTAACAAACCTGCGCATCCTGCGCCTGTGCCCTGGAACTTAAAATAAAAGTTGAAGAAAAAATAGTAAATGTTATTTTAAGTACATTTTACCGCACTAAAATGAGTAGGTCCATAAATAAATAACCAGCGTTAATAATAATAAAAAAGAAAATAGACAAAAAAGAAAAAATCCCTGCCCTGATGTAAATTACATCCAGGGAGAAAGGACACTGATGACCTAATGAAAAAACTCACATGGTTGTGAGGCCCCCAGTTGTTCTCATGCACCTTTTCACCTTCCTGAGGTTTAACAAAAATTTGAAAGTCCACTGGCTTTTCGGGCAGTGGGCATTGACAGTTGCAAGTCAGAGCAGCATTGGAAGGGGAAATGGCTGGGTGGGGATGATAACTATAGTGGTCTGTGGTTGTTTTTGTTTCTGTTTGCCTGACAGGCTTTTTTCATTCTCCTTCTTCAGGTGTCATGCTGTGCCTTTCTCTCCCTTCCAAGAAAAAAACAAAACAAAACAAAAACAAAATAGCAAAACAAAATAAAACTAACATGAGTACATGCTCTAAAATGGCTAATCAGACTCCTTGCCCTAATTTCTTCACTTGCGGCTGGAGGAAATGTCATCTAGCCTCTAGGGTCACCCTCTGTGGCCATACTTTAAGGGTGTGATGTTGGAGCTGCCAGTGGCTCTCTTCCCTTCCATGTAGAGAAGGACAATCTGCAATAGGAAAGAGTGAAGCCAATTAGAAAATAGCAGACATAAGAGAAGAATGAAGACAGAGAAATTTCTGATGACATTAAGTTTCAGCCAAGGCCCTGGTTCTGCATCTCTTCCTTCAATTCTCTGGTCTAACTCAAAATACTTCCTAGTCATGTGAGCCAATTAGATTACTTTTTTTGCTTCAGCTAATTTCAGGCAGGTCTCTGTCACATGCAATGTAGAGTCTTAAATAACTTAAAGGCATATAATACTTCCCTTTGAAAATTCCCCAAAATACTGGGGGGAGCTTTTCAGAGGGGTGGTAGACATTCTAGGGGTTCAAGGAAGAGGGAGGGAAGAAAAAGAAATTCTGGATAATAGATGTTAATATGAATTCATTTGTATCTAAAAGATTGTTTAGGCCAGGTGATATTTGGATTATGTCTGAAATAAGGATAATTGTGCCTAAAGGGTTGTTGAAAAGGTTAAATGATATGATATGTTGCCAAAGGAAAAGTCAGAAATCTCTCTAGGTGCTTCAAACAGAGGGAGATTTAATACGGGAAATTGATTACAAAAGTGTTGGAAGGGCTGGAGCTGCAAAAGGCAGAGGATGATATAACCTAGATGTCAGTAACTATAGAAAACCATAGCTGGAGGAGCAAAAATGTGGAAAATGAATATCCCTAGAGCAAGCTGGTCCAACCCACGGCCCATGGGCCACGTGTCCCAGGATGGCTTTGAATGCAGCCCAACACAAATTCATAAACTTTCTTAAAGCATTTTGAAATTTTTGTGATTTTTTAAAGCTCATTAGCTATTATTAATGTGTGTTTTATGTGTCGCCCAAGACACTTTTTCTTTTTCCAATGTGGCTCAGGGAAGCCAAAAGATTGGACACCCCTGGCCTAGAGTCTGTGAGCATGCACTTGCTGCTGACAGTGCTGCTGGGGTTCCTAGAACTCCACTGATGCTGCTGGAGCCCATAATCACCTGCAGTCACGGGGTGCTTCCACTGCCAAAGCCAGATGCAGAATGGATTCTCTCTCCTCTACTTCATTACCTCATGAGAGAGCCTTCCATTGGCAAAAGCTAGCCAAAATCTAGCTGGCAAGAGAATCTTGGAAACGTAGGTTTTCTGGCTCCCAACCTGGGCAATACAGGGAAGATTACAGACAGAAAGTCAAGTGTGGACTCAAGTACCCACAGACAATATCTGATGTAAGTACCTGCTTCAAAGGAAGCTGAAAGGATTAATGAAATAATGTATGCAAATTACATAATATGGTGCCTGGCCCACATCAAGCACTCACAAAGTAGTAGTGCTGTGTTTGTGGGTCATTTTAAATGTCTCGTGCATCTGTTGCCTTTTCTCTGTATCTACCTTGCCTATGTTAAATTGTTCTTTACTAACTGGAATGTTTTTCTTTCTTTTTCCTCCCCATCCTCTTAGACTACATTAAGAACTCCACATAGAATATCTTCTGATTTATTTTCCAATATTTAGCTTTCAGTGGTAGAATTTAAGTATTTTTTTTCTATAAAGGGCTCTAAAATTGTTAATGTAGTGAGTTAGCAGCTTCTTACCTGTTTCATTTTGCTTCAATTTCTACAATATGTGGATTGCCACGTGTCTATAACGTGGTTGTTGAACTTTACTAAATATAAATATCCTTGTGACGATTTTTATTTCATGTCTATGGTATATTTGCATTTTGGTGCTAAAATTTCTGAACTTTCAAGTGCAATGAAGCCTGCATTAACATAAATCTTGGAGATGATGGTAGCATTTAAATTCCTCATGAAGGCAACTTCAGATCTGAGATTTTCACTCTGCAGAGTTTCAATCCATTCTGCTAAACTTGCGCTAACTTCTCAGACTTCTTTCATAGCAGTCACCAAATCGTTTGTCGTTTCTCTGAACTCAGTTTTTCCACTAAGGCCAGATTTTGAAGTTAATACATGAAGGAAGTTTCTAGCAAGTAGAGCCTGCTCTAAACTTGGTGTCCCTGTGGGCATACTCAAAAGTGGAAATGAATTGGAAAAATGAGAATAAAATAAAAATGGAAAATTAAAATCCTTTTTGAGAAAACAAGAAGCATTCCAATTCACCTTTGTCTAGACAGTTGTCAAATGTCAGATAGATATGAATTATGATGATGCAGTCTACATTACACAGCCCACCCCTCTGCTTTCAAACTTTGTCAAATTCATACATATACTGGTTGGCCAGCTATCCTTGGCCTTACTCTATGACATGATTTGTTGGGAGCAAGCCCCCCAAAATCTGGCCACAAACTGGTCCCAAAACTGGCCAAACAAAATCTCTGCAGCACTGTAACATGTTCATAATGGCCCTAATGCCCACGCTGGAAGGTTGTGGGTTTACGGGAATGAGGGCAAGGAACACCTGGCCTGCCCAGGCCCAGGGTAGAAAACCACTTAAAGGCATTCTTAAACCACAAACAACAGCATGAGTGATCTGTGCCTTAATGGTGTGTTCCTGCTGCAGTTAACTAGCCCAACCTATTCCTTTAATTCAGCCTATCCCTTTGTTTCCCATAAGGGATACTTTTAGTTAATTTAATATCTATAGAAACAATGCTAACGACTGGTTTGCTGTTAATAAATATGTGGGTAAACCTCTGTTTGGGGCTCTCAGCTCTGAAGGCTGTGAGACCCCTGATTTCCCACTTCACACCTCTATATTTCTGTGTGTCTTTAATTCCTCTAGCGCCGCTGGATTAGGGTCTTCCTGACCAAACTGGTCTCGGCAATGATTTTCTCATTTTGTAACTGCCATGTACTTGAAGCATCATCAGGATGATATGTTTAAAATAATTAAGTAGTTCTTTTGTCTTTATGATAAAATCCAAACCATGTACCATGGTAGTCAAAGACTTTCCTCTTTGACTCTTGGCTACCTTCCCATCCATTGTAAATTCCTACTACTCCCCACCTTATATATGCTTCAGTTATACTGAATTTTACCACCCACACCCACCAGCCACTATCCATAGCTCACCACCAATAGTGAAAAACCATCAACCATACTTGCTAGCCTTGTTCCACCACCAGTCATACCTCAACAGCCCTGGGCACCACCACAGTCTCTGCCCAACAGACATTTCTAACAGCAGCAATTCTGTTTACCCCTATTCCTACTTTCATGGCCCATTGGCTTAGTGCTGTTGATTCTCCTTAGTATCTCATTAAATGTCTCATGCATCTGTTCCTTTTTCTTAATTCTTCCACCTTGCTCTAGAGGAGACCACCATCATCTTGCCCCTGTAATACTACACCAGTCTCCTGACTAGGTTTTCTTCCTGCAAGTTAGCATCCCTCATGTCCATCCAATATTCACTGCTAAAGTGATTTTTCTGAAATCTATATATGACCATATCCAACCTCTTCTTAAAGACTCTGGTAGTCATTAGTGCTATTAAATATGTCTGGCTTGCTCTCCACTCTGTTAGACACATGGTAAGACTGCAGTTCCTTCACTCCCTTGAAGTTAGGTGTGGTCATGTTGAAACTGGCACAATTGTCCCTTAGAACTGATGTTTATGATTTCTTTTGAATACATGTAGAAATTAACCCTCCCAGTCTTAAAACTTGAGAAAATTACATTTGTTCCTTTCTCAGGACCAACCATCAGGCCCCTCAGATGGTATCAAGAAACTGAAACTTACCAGATCACCACATCTGGACAATAAGATGCCAGATCCCTCACCCATCATTATTGTCTAACCGACCACCTGCTTCCTGTTGACCAACTCCTCTTCTTTATCTCCTCTCTAATTCCTGTTTTCCCACGCATGGTTACATTTCTTTCCTGCTATATAAAACCCTAGTTTTAGTTGGTCAGGGAAATGGATTTGACACTGATCTTCCATCTTCTCAGGTGCAGCACCTGAATAAAGCCTTCTTCCCTGGCAGTACTTTTCTCAGTGATTGGTTTTCTGTGCTATGAGCAATGGAACCTAGACCAAACCTTTGATATTTTAGTAACAATGTGACTTGTTATAGTGAATGAAATGTGGGCAGAAGTGATGTGTGATATCTTGGGGCAGAAGCTTTAAGAGCCTGTGTACAATTTGTCCCATTGTTTGTCCCTCTGGCTCCAGGTGGTAGCTACTCTGTTGGCCTGGATCCAAAGGATAGGGGCCCCCAGAGTACTCATGATGTACATGTAGCATGTGTAAGAAATAAATCTTGTTGTTTTAAGTCGTTGGTTTTGTGGATTTTACTGCAACACAATCTGGCGCACTTTGAGTAACACAAAGACCAAAGGTAAAGCTCAAACTCTGTAGTAAAATACTGATAATTATATATAATCTGACTTCCACTTTCCTACTTTATTTTAAGCTGTTCCTCCTTCCACATCCTACTCTCCAGACAAAGTGCTGTTTCTGGTGTGTGCTCTTGTGCTTTCCTGCTTTGATTATTTACTCTTCTACCTCTACTTCCAACTCAAAGACTATCCTAGTGGAAAGTAGTTTCTCCCTCCTTTCACTCCCATGGCATTTTATCTGGATTATTTTCTTACTTGTATCAGAGTTTCTTATATATGTATCTGCTATGGATTGGATGTTTGTCTCCTCCAAAATTCATGGTGAAATTCAACCCCCAATGTGGTAGTATTAAGAGGTGGGGCTTTTAAGAAGTGATAGAGTTGTGAGGGCTCCGCCCTTATGAATGGATTAATCTGTTCATAGAGTAATCAATTAATGGGCTAATGGATTAATGAGTTATCATGGGAGTGGGACCATTTGTTTTATAAAAATTAAAAGAGAGACCCAAGCTAGTACACTCAACCCCCTTACCATGTGATACCCTGTAGAGAGTCCCCACAAGCTGCTGGATGTATCCCCTTGACCTTGGACTTCTCAGCCTCCATAACTGTAAGAAATAGATTCCTTTTCTTTATAAATTACCAGTTCGTATATTCTGTTATAAGTAACAGAAAAGGAACTAAGACAGTGTATAATCTATTCTTTTCACCTGGAATCTCCTTTGAGTCAAAGTTTGTGTCTAAATCATCTTTGTGTGTACCTGCAATATTTACAACAATGCCCCTTGTGTTAGTGCTCAAATATTGGTCAAATGAATGTACTCTGTTTCTGAAATACAGAATATTTATAATACTCTTCTTAATTTTTGTGGTAGGGTTTGTTTTGTGTGACTGGGTGAATTAGAGAGATGGTAGGGAGTAACTGAGAAAGTATAGGGTAACTGATTAGGGGGATGAAATAGAGAAGGAAATAGGAGAGGAAACAGTGAATTTAATACATTGCTACCTACCATCTGCTTGAAACCTAACACTATGCTAGGCACTGTGAAGAATTTAAAGTAAGAAGAAGATGCTATTTTTGATCCCAATGGACTTACTGTCTGGTTTGGAGGCAAAGTATTATATGCCTGAAGCCATAAATAACAGAGATTGTAATACAGAGACAAGTTATTAAAATTCTGTTTCACACAGTGAATTCTCAACTATTTCTGCAATATATTATTGTGTCTCTAAGGCTATTGCAAATATTTCAGGTGAGGTTAGCAATAGTTTACCTCAATTAGGAAATTACTATGCGTTTATATATTGTAGGACCAATTCATGAAATGACAATTGATGCCAAACCAAACCACCACCAGTGGCAAGCTGTTATGAATCTGAAAAGACTGGCTGAGTTGAAACTTGCTCCTACTAATATTCTGTGATTGGTTTTGTTTTGTGTGACTGGATAGCATTTTTAATCCCCAAAGCTCTTTGAGGCATTTGGCATAATTTGGATGTTGTGTGTGTGTGTGTGTGTGTGTGTGTGTGTGTATGTGTGTGTGTTATAGTGGTCTGGTGGTGTCTTGATAAGCATTTAGCAGTCATCACTGGGGGCAGTGGGGCCCAGAGGTATAGCATTTGTAATTTTTTCTGTTGTGTAAATACTTCCACTATGGCTACCAATTTTAAGCTACCAATTGAACATCAGTGAATATGGAGTTCAGAAGAGATGTGTACAATTAACTATCAAAAGCCAGAACTCCACTTGGTGTAGGAAGTGGTGACCAGAGAGGCAGAATGGAGGGGTAAGGAAGGGTAGACATTAAAAAAAAAATCAAAGGATCTGATTACTGATTTAAACACTCTAAAGGGAGAAGTAAGGTTGGAGGTTTGGATAATTTTCAACTAGCCAGTCAGTCTCCTGAAAAACTGAAAATCATTGTTGTTAAGCCTCACTGCTGAGTGCTGGACTTTTCCTGTTTTTGCAATAGTGACACATAATTTCAATCTTTGCTTTAGGAGATTTTTAAGCACTGAATTTGCAGTTTTTAAAAGTTGCTCACTTTGAAACATATCTATGGTGATACAAATTAAAATAGTGGCTACTTCCTAGTTATAGATGGTGAGGGGGCACAAGGGAGCTTTCTGGGGGTGTTGAAAGCTTTCCATTTCTTGCTTACTCTGGGTGGTGATTACTTGTATGTATGCTCATTTATATCTTAATAGTAAATAAATAATTTAAAAAAGTTGCTCACTTTGGACATCCTTCCCCCCACCTCTGAAGTGTTTCTTCCAGGTATATATTACATTAAAAATAGTGGAAAGGGGAAGGGAGGCAGGGAAGAAATGCAAACTATTTCATTAGGTGATGTCCACGCTAATAACTGTACTATATATAATGTGTTTTTGCACAGTGTACATTTCCACAGTGCATTATTCATTATACACACAGTGGTATTAGCTAGGAAATTGGGATCAGGTAAATAACACCAGGAAGTAATGACTGTTGACATTACATGTAGTAATCTGTTTTCCCGTAACAAACTGCAAATGTATTCTGTTTGGAATTAATACAGTATGTTAAATTTTATCCATAAAAATGACTTATGAGATTGAATCCATTAGTTTAATGGAATATCACAATCATTATTCCAAGCTTATTTATATTGCAATCAGTAGAATGGGATGTCTCTTCTGAATAAGAAAATGAATGTGAATGCCAAAGATTTCCTCTTATTTAATTTTAATAATTGTGAATCATCGTATGTGATATGTATTTTTCATATTTATACCTGTAAGTAAATCCCACCAGAGAAAATAGAAGAGAGGAAAGCCACATTAAGACTTGCCAACTGTTTCTCTCAGATGATTTTAGGGCTTTTTGTTACCACAATAAAATGATCAGTATTAAGGCATGGTCCCCGATGAGGGTCAGTATGGGGCAGGAGTTAGAAGCAAAGGAAGGCCCATGGTAGGACACTCAATGCCTGAGTCATTTTAGAGAAGCCTGGCATTTCACCAGGATATTTATCAAAGGCAAAGTGAAGAGTAAAAGGAACACTTTTACTCTTGGCAGTCTTGTCTACCCTCTGCTACTACAAGGTAACTTAAGCCACATAGATTCCCCAATATTTGGAGTAGGGGCAAGGGGCACAATTCCTAAAGATGGAGCACTTTATTTTAAAACGGACTGTTGCAGGAAGGATGGGTTTTCTGGGACATAGCCACTGAGATTTGTTAGAGAGTGACACCTGTGATTGAAAAGGAAGCAGGATGGGGCAGGAGGCACCATCAGACTCAATGCACACCTGAGAAAGTTTCTGTCAGTCCAGTGGGGAATTCTGAAACAGATTCCCATTGGAAGCGTCTGCACTGGACAGAAATGGCTAGATCCGTGCACCACAGCCTTTTTCAGTCATTGACTAGGGGCTGCTCCAAGAAGAGCATGACCTTGGCCCAAGAACTGGGGCCAACCCTGAAGGTGCTAACAGCTAGGTGGCTATCAAATAATTACTCTCCTTGCAGCTGTGAAGTGAGTCCTTTCTTGAAGAGGGATCTGAGTGACACATCTCTAGGTCTGCCACTGTCCACCCCTTATATCATGCTGCTCCGCTTCTCCATACATGTTCATGGAGAAGTTCATTCAGGGCTCTTATGAGCCTTTCTTAGAAGAGAAGTGTTAGTGGGATAAAGTACAGCTCTCCAACCCTACCGCAGCTGGTGTTGGGCTTCAACTGGTACTCATTTCCTCCCTCTTCCACTATCCATTCTAAATTTGTCTCACCCTCAACTACCAACTTGGCAGGTGTTGGTGGCTTGTCTGGTGTCTGACTCAAACCCTCATTCCTAAAAGATCAGAGTCCCTGGTAACCATACCCTTCTCAGACTGGATTTGCTGCATATGTTTATTCATAGTTACAACGGGTCAGGGGAGTACCAGGAGGCACCCAGGTGGGTCATCTGAACTCCACACTTAACTCCTCTCTATTCTCATTGTGAAATATTATCCATAACTTCTCCTGATGACTAGTGTCAATTATGCCTGATAGGATGGTGAGCTCTCTTCTTGGCTGCTGGTCACAAGGAGCCCAGGTGTCCAGTTGTCAGTAATAGCTTGTAGTTGAGTGGTATCCTGTTGTGTCCCTTGGTAAGAGTGCACTCCCTTTGGGAACTAGGACCTCTAACACCATAAAACTTAGAGTTTAAGGGACCAGAAACACAAGATTCTGCGATGGGTCACTGGGAGTGATGCTTAGTAGGGCCATTCCTGCTTCCACTCCTTGCTTTCTGAACCTTCTATTATTCCTGTAGAGAACACAGTACCATATGGAGGTCTCTGACTTAATTCGTACCTTCTGAGTGTTGCCTCTGAGATGGTGCCTTTAGGAGGCCATTTTAGTTTTCTGTGAGGCCAGCTACTTCTCGATGGTGTAGTATACAATATGATCAATGTATCCCATGGTCATAGGCCCATTCCCATAACTCCATGGCTGTAACATGGGTCTCCTAGTTGAATGCCATGCTGTGTGGAATTCCATAGTTGTAGATCATGCATTTCATAAACTTCCAAGTTCTGGGTGAGTTTCTACAAGCAGGAAAAGTAAACCCATACCCAGAATAGGTATCTAGCCCTATAAGGAAGAACTGCTGGCCCTTCCAGTATAGATGCAGCCCACTGTAGTAAACTTGCTACCAAGTGGCTGATTGTTCTCCTTGGGGAATTGTGTCATACGAGGACTTCAGCACCGATTACTGTTACTGGCATTTTAGACATTTAAAAGTACCTAGATCACCCTAAGTGTGTGGAAGTTCATATACCTTGGGCCCATGCATAGCCCATCCCTGCCACCATGCTACTTCTTTCATAACCTGTTTTGCCAGTGTTGGGGTGAGTGATGAAGAAGGCTGGTTAGCATCAACTAACCAACCATTTAGACTATTTGATGTTTAGTCCCTCTTCCATGGTAGATCTCCTGTAATGGACATTAACATTTTACACAAAGATTGTCACAATTTGTGTCCACTTCTATATGTCAATCAACATGCCAATAATCCTAGAAGCTGTTTCCTCCAATTTTCCAATCTTTCTCTTTAGAGGCCATGACCCAGCCATTCATCACTGGCTATAAGTCTGTATCTATTCTAACCTTGACCATGTCTCCACTCATACAAAATAGATGATCAGGTGCACCGCCTATAGTTCTGCTCACCGGGTACATTTTCCCTCTTCACTGTCTTTCTTTTTCTTGAGTCTACACTGGGAAGAACACTGTCTTTCAAGGCTGCTCCTGAGTGAAGCTGTAATGCAGCCACTTTTCATTTTTGGCTTGCATCCATACCCCAAGCTAACCCATCCACAAACCAAATTCAGAAGTTTTCTCTCTCTTCCAGGTGGTCATATGGGACCCACCAATATGATCATCAGTGTGAGTTAAGGGAAGGGCACTAGAGCAACTATAGTGGGTGATATGGCAGTCAGTGCTACATTCTCATGCAGTTTGCTTGTGTCTGCTGGTTCAGCTTGCACTAGGTTCTGGATGTACCATTTCCACATTTATCATGATTGCTGCTAAGCCTACTTGATGTTAAGGCTTGGTGGGTGTAACAGGACACAGCTCATAGTGGGCATTTCTAAATGCATGATCATTATTATTATTTTGTGATTAACTGTTCTGTCTCTCAGGGGCTAATAGCTTGCCAGGAGCTATTTTTCAAGTGATATGTATGTTCTTTGGCACGGCCTTGCCCTAGAACTCCAGGGGCCTGCACTTTGATTCTCCCACATCTCTGCCATAAATTCCACCTTGTGTACTTTTTTTTCAACACCGGAATCTCCAAGAACATAGTGTCTGCCAGATGTATGGCCCAAATAGCAAGGTTGCTTGCACCATAGTTTGGGTCTACTGCAGAGCCCTTTCCTGCTCTGGGCCCCACTCAAAACTGGTAGCCTTCTGCTTTACCCACTATATGGGTCAGAGCAATATTCCTAGGTAGAAATGTGTTGCCTCCAGAACCCAAAGAGACCCATCAGGCATTGTGTTTATGTCTTCATAGTAGGGTCTACAAGATTTGGCCATTTGTCTTTTACTTAGAAGGAGATGTTCCTGAATGCCCTTGATAATAGTCTTCTTAACAGCTATACTGAAGTATCAGGTCCCTGAATCTTTAAAGGGTTTATATTCTGCCTTCTGGAGCATGTGTCTTACCAAGACCTCCAGTATGTTAGTCTTATCTTGCTCATCCTACTGGATCAGCATGATGGTGTCAATCAATGTAAGGGATCAACATAGTATTCTGAGGGATCCACATCTCTTTGGATTCCATTATGACAGAGGTTGTAAGAATTAACGTGGTACTGAGGCAAAAGTATAAATACTTGTTGTCTCTTCCATGTGAATGCTCAATATTTCTGATCTTGTTTTCTGACTGGGATAGGAAAGAAGGCATTTACCAAATTACCAAAAATTACCATTTTTAGCTCCCACAAATAAGTGGGAACAGCAATGTTTGTCTCTCTGTGCCTGGCTTATTTCACTTAACATAATGACTTCTAGTTACATCCATGTTATTGCAAATGACAGGATCTCATTCTTTTTTATGGCTGAATAGTACTCCATTGTGTATATGTACCACATTTTATTTACCAATTTACCAAACCAACAGCTGTATATCATGTACATGAAACCATGGGGCTATGCTGTGATTGAGTTTGCACTAGTCAACAGTCATTTTCCAAGATCTATCTAGTTTCTTCAGGGGCCAGATTTTTTTTTATATCTACCTCAACCATATTTGGCTTTAGTCAAATTTCTTACAAAAATATATTATGGCTGCCATGAGAATGGCCTGGAAGACCTTCAACCATGACAGCATAACTGACCAAAGACCCCAGCTGCTGGGCTCTGAAATCCATCACTGTGTTTGCAGTGAAGCCATGTACCAATGACTGGGCATGGCAGAGATCCTAAGACAGGTTCATTCCTGCCCTATGTCAGCTGATGTTGAAGGGCCAGATTTTTCAGTTAAAGAGGATATTATAGAAATTGCCTCCCTTGTGTTACTTATGTATTTATTTAGCTACATCCTATTCTTTCTTTTTTCTTTTTTAAATTTTGTGGGTACATAGTAGATACATATATATATACACATATATATAATATTTATATATGGGTTGCATGAGATATTTTGATACATGCATAATAATCACATCATATATAGTAGATATATATATATACAATCATATATATTATATATATATGGGTTATATGAGATATTTTGATACGTGCATAATAATCACATCCAGGTAAATGAGGTGTTCATCACCTCAAGTATTTATCTTTTCTTTGTGTTACAAACAGCCCATTATACTCTTTTAGTTATTTTATTTTTTACAGGCATACAATTTGTAATAATCACATCAGGGTAAATGGGGTATCCATCACCTCAAGCATTTACCAGTTTGTTGTGTTACAAACAATTCAATTATACTCTTTTAGCTATTTTATTTTATTTTTCACAGGCATACAATGTGTAATAACCACATCAGGGTAAATGGGATATCCATCACCTAAAGCATTTATCCTTAATGTTGCAAATGATCCAATTATACTTTTTATTTTATTATGTACAATAAATTATTATTGAATATAATCACCCTGTTTTGCAACCAAAACTCTTATTTGTTCTAACTATGTTTTTTATACATTAACCATCTCCATTTCCACCGCCCAAACCCCACTACCCTTCTCAGCATCTGGTGACCATTATTCTACTCTATATCTCCATGAGTTCAATTGTTTTGGTTTTTAGCTCCCACAAATAAGTGGGAACAGCGATATTTGTCTTTCTGTGCCTGGCTTATTTCACTTAACATAATGACCTCTAGTTCCATCCATGTTATTGCAAATGACAGTATCTCATTCTTTTTTATGGTTGAATAGTACTCCATTGTGTATATGTACCACATTTTCTTTATCCATTCATCTGTTGATGGACACTTACATTGCCTTCAAATCTTAGCTATTGTAACAGTGCTGCAACAAACATAGGAGTGTAGATACCTCTTTGATATACTGATTTCCTTTCTTTTGGGTATATACTCAGCAGTGGGATTGCTGGATTACATGGTAGCTCTATTTTTAGTTTTCTGAGGAACCTCTAAACTGTTCGCTATCGTGATTGTACTAATTTACATTCCCATCACCAGTGTGTAAGTGTTCCCTTTTCAGCAATTCCTAACCAGCGTTTGTTATTACCTATCTTTTGGATATAAACCATTTTAACTGGGGTGAGATGATATTTCATTGTAGTTTTGATTTGCATTTCTCTGATGATTAGTGTTGTTGAGCATTTTTTCAGACACCTGTTGGCCATTTGTACGCCTTCTTCTGAGAAATTTCTATTCAGGTCTTTTGTCCATATTTTAATTAGAATATTAGTTTTTTTTTGTTATTGGGTCAAGTGCTTTATATATTCTTGTTATTAATCCCTTGTCAGATGGGTAGTTTGGAAATATTTTCTCCCATCCTGTGGGTTGCCTCTTCACTTTGTTGATTTTTGTTTTCTGTGCAGAAGCCTTTTAATTTCTTCCTCTGGCATATACCACAGCAATTCAGGAATTTTAACGTCACACAGTGTGGGCTGTTTTTTTTCCAGGCTTATAGGAGCCACCTTAACAGCAAGTTACACCAACTTCTGGTGTCTCTGTTAGGGTGTTAAGTCTTGTATTCTAAGAGAGTTCCCCAAAACCAACAAACTCTCCCTTATCTGGTCTTAACGATAAAGCTCTCCTTGGTCAAGCACCTTCAGAACTTAGTCCCATGGGACCTCCCCTGATTCCTCTCAGTACATGCTGGCACTTCCTTTGAGATATAGTCCTTTTCCTCCCCAGGCAAGTCCAGCTTAATTGTGGAAATGTTTTGCTGCTTATTGACCTGTTACTTTGTGGTGGAAAGACCTATGTATTATCTTCTTATATAGAAGAAGTACCAGCTCTTATTGGGCAAGCATGAGGCACTTCTACTGGCTCAGAAGATTTTAAGAGGGCTGCAGAGTCAAAATCTTCAGGAGCATCCACTTAGATGTCCCCATCTCCTGTGTGAGGGTCCTGAGTTTTCACAACTAGGACCCCGACTTTGGCATAACATACCTGCCTCAGTTAAGCATTCAGCTATCCTTGAAGTTCAGCCACTCTAATGATCAAATCCTGGGTTTTATCTTCAACTTTTTATGCTCACCCATTGCATGAAATTAGGTCTTCTTTGTAAGCTACTAAAGAGACTTTGTGTTCGCACATTTAGTTTTTAGTTGTTATTTCCCTTCAGCAGGGCATCAATGTAACTAAATAAAAGTGTAAGATTCCATTTTCTTTATACTTATATTTCTCGCATACGTTTGAAATGCTTGAGTCATTCCATGAGCTAATGAATTCTCCTTACTGGTATGTTCTCCTGAAACACCACAGGAGAAATATTTAAACACTGGGACTCTGTCTTGTGTCAGGGGCTCTCTGTGCATAATCTTCCACCAGGAATGGGGTCCTTAATGCCAGATAGGTGCTAATGAATCCAATATCCACACCGCATCTTATGGCTTCCTTTCTTGGGCCACTTCTGGCACCAAAAGTTATAGGTTGGCTTCTCAAAGAAGCAGATGCAGAGGAATTAGGAGTGCAAACATTTATTAGGGAATAACACCTGTGAAGAAATAGAGACAAAGAAGGATTGAGGAGGGGGAGCCATCAGAAGATATGCAGACTTGACAAAGTCTCTGCCAGCCCGAGGGGGCTCTCTGGAGCAAAGATTGCTCATTAGAGAAGTCCCATGTTGGGTGGGAATAGCTGGGCTTTTGTACCACTGCTTTGCTTGGTTATTCACTGGGGATCACCCCCAGGGAGTGTGACCTTGCTTTTCACCACTTTGCTCAGTCATTAGTTGCTAGATGTCCCAAGAAGAGTGTGATCCATGTTCTAAAGCCCTGGCAGATTCTGAAGATGCTAACAGCTGTCAGCCAACTACACTCCTTATAGCTGGGCAGTACGTCATTGATTGAAGAGGAATATGAGGGATGGATCATTATGTCTTCAACACTAACTGAACTTAATACCACTGTGTATGAGCTAAATCTATTTGTTTAGACTGCAATTTCTATTTCTCCTCCACTATCCAGTGGGTAAACCTCACAAAGGAGATTAGATTTGCGTGCCTGAGTGTCCTATGAATCAATTTAGCACCTAGCTGCAGTGCAGTAGCTTGGGCATTGACCAGGGAGGGCATCCATAGTGGTGGTGCAAGATGTACTCCACATCCAAGGGAATCTGAAGGTTAGGCTGCCTGGCTGGTGGGAGATAAGGTAGGGCTTCTTTTGGGAGAAGAGAGACCTGGAAAATATGACCAGTTATGGATAACTGCTTTTGCTGACCGATTGATTATGTGGAAGGTGGGCCTTTTTGGACCGAAAGTCTGGGAGATTTTGCATTTTGTATGATACAAGGTGGCACCTCTTCTCTGTCAACACCACTTTCTAAGTTATGCCTGTTTATTCCCCCACTTCCACATTTCATTCATTTGCTCATCAAACCTTTACAACTCTGTTGCAGCTATGTAAATGACTATAAGAGACTCTGCCTGTGGTCTCAGTGCATGACCCAGTAGGGAAAACAATATTTCATTACAGCGCTATGAGATAGGCAAGTACTACTGTGGTGGGAGCAAAAAGGAAAGGTCCTTAACACAGTCTGTGGGGAGAGGACAGTTAGACAAGGCTTTCCAGAGGAAACAATGCTAATTTAGTCTTAAAGTTAGAGTACAAACTAGTCAGGCATAAAAGCAGATAGAGAAGCATGTGCAAAAACATGAAAACATGAAAAGATATGGCAAGGCCAGGAATTTGAAATAGCTGAATATGGAGGAGAAACAAGATGGCCAACAAGACACAGCTAGGAAGAGCATTACCCACCGAGAGATAAGACCGTCAAGAAGACTGGCACACTGAGTGAATCTTCAGAAGGAAAGCATTGAGAGTGGACAGAGGGAGGACACAGACCCTGGGCTGAAGGGGGAGGAAGCTGGGAACCCTGCACAGGGCTGCCAAACATCAGGACTCATTCCTGGCCCCCAGTGGCTCCTGGGGAAAGGATGAGTTAAATAGGTGAGAAGTGGCCCACTGTCATGAAGGAACATTGGAATCTTAGTTGGAGGAGACCCAAGACTTCAAAAGATATTTAAGCTGACAGGGGTAGGTACTTGGAGATGTGGCAGGGACAGGACTCCAGACTGTGCGGAGCCTGGAGGGTTTGGTGTGAGAATGGCCACAGTGGAACACGGCCAGGGATGCCCATCCCCTGAGGCTTGCCATGGTCCTCTAGGTAGCTTTGGCCTTTGTTGACTGTTGGACCTGGACAGAACAGGGTTGTCTTGATTGTGGAATGGGAAAGTCTGATCTGAACACCCTCCTATCTGCTGGTATCTCCCAGCATCCCTGCATGGCCGCACCTGTTTGTAGCACAGCCTCGGATGCCAAACTGGTGCACTTCCTTGTGGCTGCTGCTATAGTTCCTTCACCGGCAGGCCCAGCTAACCATCAGAGAGTTTGAGCAGATGGGCCCCTGCCAACGTGCACTAGCCCACAGCCTCCCTTCATTGCTTTGCCAGCACACACTTGCTCGCAGCCTACCCCCACTGCTTTGCCAGCTTGTGTGCATATGGACCTTGCTGTTCACTCCATTGCCACCAGTGCCCATGGACTTTGCCACCACTGCTTCACCACCACTGGTGTGAGCATGTGCATGCAGACCTCACCGTCCTGCCACCAGTGCACATACACACACATGAACCCCGCCGCACTGCTGCCCCATTGCTGACCCATGGTGGATCCTGCCACGCTGTTGCCCTATTGCCACTGGCATGCATGTAGACTCTGCTGAACCACCACCGGCAGTGCACTTGTGCACATGGATCCCACCATGTGGCTGCTGCCAGTGCATACAAGTGGATCCCATTGTGTTGCTGCTGCCAGTGCTCACATGCATGGACCCTGCCACATTGCCACTGCTGATGCAAGTGCATGCATGCAGTCCCCACCACCCTGCCACTCATGGAGCATGTGCGTGCATGTAGATCTCACTGCGCTACTGCCCTGCTTCCACCAGCACATGCACATAGACCCCCTGCCACAGCCCCAATGAAATGCTTTTGCCAGCATCCCCCTTCCCTATTGGAGTGTTGTTAGTGGAATGGAAACACCTCAGCCCCTCCAGCACAGCAGATGCTCAACCTCGAGTGTCCAGAGAACAAAGCCATGGCCCCGGTCCCAGGCCCCCCCCCGTTATAGCACGCAGCCCAGGGGTGCTGAACTGAGCCTTGGCCACTTGAATTATCCAGAAATGAAGCCAGTCAACTGAAACTAACTTGTACCACAGTCAATCCCTCAAGGGCATCAAAGAATATAAAAGGAAAAGCCCCATTAAAATGACAGCAAATTCAAAGGTTAAAGGAGCGTCAGCCCTTACAATTGAGAAAGAACCAGTGCAAGAACTCTGGCAACCCCAAAAACCAGAGTGTCTTATTACCTTTCAGTGACCACACTAACTCCCCAGCAACAGTTCTGAACCAGCCTGAAATGGCTGAAATGACAGACACAGAATTCAGAATCTGGATAGTAATGAAGATCATCAAGATTCAGGAGAAAATTGAAACCCAATCCAAAGAATTTAATGAATCCAGTAAAATGATACTGGAGATGGAAGATGAAATAGCCATTTTGAGGAAGAACCACACTAATCTGATAGAGCTGAAAAACTCACCACAAGAATTTCATAATACAATCAGAAGTACAAACAGCAACATGGACCAAGCTAAGGAAAGAATCTCAGGAAGAAATTGAAATGTGAACAGACCAATAATGAGTCCTTAAATTGAATCAGTAATAAAAAGCCTACCAAGCAGAAAAAGCCCTGGTCCAGACAGATTCACAGCTTAATTCTACCAGGTGTATAATGAAGAGCTGGTACCATTTCTACCCACAGCCAATATCATACTGAACAGGCAAAAGATGGAAGTATTCCCTTGAGAACTGGAATAAGACAAGGATGCCCAGTTTCACCACTCTTATTCAACATAGTACTGGAAGTCCTAGCCAGAGGATTCAGGCAGGAGAAATAAATAAAAGGCATCCAAATAGGTAGAGAAGAAGTCAAACTATCATCTCTCTTCACAGAAAATATGATTTTATACCTAGAAAACTTCATAGTATCTGCCCCAAACCTCCTAGATCTGATAAACAACTTCAGCAAAGTTTCAGGATACAAAATCAACATACAAAAATCAGCAGCATTTCTATACACCAACAACATCTGAGCTGAGAGTCAAATCAAGAATGCAGACTAATTCACAATTGTCACAAAAAGAATAAAGAATAAAATACCTAGGAATACAACTAACCAGGGAAGTAATAAGAATTACAGAACGCTGCTCAGAGAAATCAGAGATGATACAAAAAAAACGGAAAAAAGGCCAGGCACAGTGGCTCACGCCTGTAATCCCAGCACTTTGGGAGGCTGAGGCAGGCAGATGACGAGTTCAGGAGATCCAGACCATCCTGGCTAACACGGTGAAACCCCGTCTCTACCCAAAAGCAAAAAATTAGCCGGGTGTGGTGGTGGGCACCTGTAATCCCAGCTACTTGGGAGGCAGAGGCAGGAGAGTTGCTTGAACTTGGGAGGCGGAGGTTTCAGTGAGATGAGATCGCGTCACTGCACTCCAGCCTGGGTGGCAGAGCGAGACTCCATTGCGAGACTCCATATATAGAAAAAAAAAAAAAAAAGGAAAAAATTCCATGAATTGGAAGAATCAATATTATTAAAAGGCCATACTGTCCAAAGCAATTTGCAGATTCAATGCTACTGCTATCAAACTACCAACCACATTTTCCACAGAATTAGAAAAATCTATTCTAAAATTCATATGGAACAACAACAACAAAAAGAACTCGAATAGACAAAGCAATCCTAAGCAAAAAGAACAAAGCTGGAAGCATCACATTATCTGACTTCAGACTCTACTACAAGGCTACAGTAACCAAAACATCATGATACTGGTAAGAAAGCAGACTCACAGACCAATGGAACAGGTTAGGGAACTCAGAAACAAAGCCACACACCTACAACCATCTAATCTTCAACAAAGTTGACAATCATAAGCAATGGGGAAAGGACTGCCTATTCAAAAAATTATGCTGGCATAAATTGGTAGCCCCATGCAGAAGATAAAAACTGGACCCCTTCCTTTCACCACATATGAAAATCAACCCAAGATGGATTAAAGACTTAAATATAAAACTTGAAACTATAAAAGCTCTAGGAGAAACCTAGGAAATACCATGTTGGACATAGGCCATGGCAAAGATTTCATGACAACGTCTCCAAAAGCAATTGCGACAAAAGCAAAAATTGACAAATGGGACCTAATTAAACTAAAGACCTTCTGCACAACAAAATAAACTATCAATAAAATAGACAACCTACAGAATGGGAGAAAATATTCACAAACTGTGCATCAAATAAAGATGTAATATCTAGAACCTATAAAGATCTTAAACAGTTCAATAAGCAAAAAACAACTCCATTAAAAAATGAGCAAAGGGCAAGAACAGACACTTCTCCAAAGAAGACATACATGTGGCTCACAAGCATATGATAAAAGCTCAACATCACTGATAATTTGAGAAATGCAAATAAAAACTACAATGAGATACCATCTCACACCAGTCAGAATGGCTATTATTAAAAAGTCAAAAAATAACATGCTGGTGAGGTTGCAGGAAAAAAGGAGCTCTTATACACTGCAGATGGAAAAGTAAATTAGTACAGCCACTGTGGAAAGCAGTTTGCAGAATTTAAAGCGGAACTACCATTTGACCCAGCAATCTCATTTTTGGGCATCTACCCAAAGGAATATAAACCGTTCTACCATAAAGACACATGCACATGTATGTTCATTGCAGCAATATTTACAATAGCAAAGACATGGTATCAACCTAAATCCTTATCAGTGGTGTTATGTATACACCATGGAATACCATGGTGTTATAAAAAATAATGAGACCATGTCCTTTACAGCAATATGGATGGAGCTGGATGCCGTTATACTAAACAAATTAATGCAAGAATAGAAAACCAAATACCATGTGTTCTCACTTATGAAGGGAGCTAAACATTGAGTATACATAGACATAAAGAAGGGAACAATAAACACTCGGTCCTACTTGAGGGTGGAGGGTGGGAGGAGGATCAGGGTCCAAAAACTATCACTTACTATGCTTATTATGTGGATGACAAAATAATCTGTACACCAAACCTTCATGTTAAAAATGACATGCAATTTAACTACATAGAAAAACTGCACATGTACTCCCTGGACCTAAAATGAGTTTGGAACAAAAAATAAAAATAAAAAGTTGCATATGACTAGGTCTTAGTGAATAGCAACAAGGGTGAAGAAATTGGCAGGTGGCAGCAACTTTTATGGTAAAATAAAGAGCTGGTGGCTCATGCCTATAATCCTAACAATTTGAGAGTCCAACGCAGGAGGATTGCTTGAGGCTAAGAGTTTAAGACCAGTCTGGGGAATATAGTATGACTTAGTCTTTAACTAAAAAAGTTAAAAAAAATTAGGCAGGCATGGTCCTTGTTACTCAGGAGGCTGAGGCGGGAGGATCACTTGGGCCCAGGAATTCAAGGCTGCAGTGGGCTATGATGATGCCTCTGCACTCCAGCCTGGGCAACAGAGAAAAACCCTGTCTCTCTAAAACAAAAATTAAACACATAAATAATAATAAAAAAGAGCTTACTCCTGTGCCAAAGAGCAATAGGGACCCATTGATGCTGAGGAGTGATGAGATCAGGAAAAGTCACTCTGGTAGCAGTGTGGAGGGTGAATTGGAGGGACAAAAACCTGGAAACAAGAGGGACAGCTAAGAGGCTGTTATATTAGGCCACATAGAAACTGTTACAAGTTCTATGAGGTAGAAAAGAAACTGTTACTTCTATGAGGTAGGGACTCATAGAAGTAGATGGATTTCAGAGATATCAGAGAGATTGAATCATTAGGACTTGATTCATTAGGATGAGGGAGGGAGCAGGCAGAGTTGATTTCCAGGCTTCTGAATTTGGTGACTAGATTTACAGTGGTGAGTGTTCCCCTGTCCCACCATCGTGTCTGTATGACCCAACTCTCTGTGACAGTGGAAAGGGTATTTTAGTCTTCTCTAGCCACCATAACAAAATACCACAGACGGAGTGGCTTAAACAACAGAAATTAATTTTCTCACAGTACTGGAGGCTGGAAGTTCAACATCAAGGTGTGAGACGGGTCAAGTTCTGGTGAGGGTTCTCTTCCTGACTTGTAGATGGCCACCTTCTTGCTGTGTGCTTACACAGCCTTTCCTCCAAGGATGCATGTAAACTGAGAGATCACTGTCTCTTCCTTTTCTTTTAAGGCCACCAATCCTATCAGATTGGTACCCCACCCTTAAGACCTCATTTTACCTTAACTACCTCCTAAAAGCCCTATCTCCAAATCCAGTAACATTGGGGATTAGAGTACAACATATAAATTTTGGAGGAGACACAGTTCAGTCCATAGCAAAAGGTTAAAAACAAACAAACAAACAAACAACAACCACCACCAAAAAAAACATGGGTTGCTTAGAGTCCTCTGAACACTTACAGAAATGCACATACTTGTGTATATATAAACTGAACACGCAAACTCCCCACCTGTTCCTTTTATGATTCCACCCAGGTTTCATCTAATATCTCCCTCAGAGTGACCAGAACCACCTCCTTGTATTGCTATATTCTGGGGAGTGAGTGATTTGGGACCCTTGGCTAGCATGTTCAAGGCTTGCACATTCCTTCCTTGGTGATAACCCTAGATAGTTTTCCTCCACAAGAGTGAAAATCATATTATGATTCGGTGATCCAAAAGATGATACAAAGAACCATATGCTTACTTTTCACTACATCTTATAGCTATACAAGTTGATGTTAAACTAACCCATCTGCTTTTCCATTGTCATTGTACTGTGGCTTCTGCTTTTGAGTGCAAGTCTGTTTTTCTCAGATTGTCATATCCACCAATTTTAAAGTTCATTAGATTTATTTTTATATTTTATTTGACTCCCCATCAATGGTGTTTTAAATCAAGATAGGGACTCTTATAAGGAGCTCTGGTTTAGCAGTGGGGTGAGGGCAAGAGAACACACAATAGTTTCTGTGTTGGAAATGTCAAGTTTGACATGCTTATAGCATAATCCAAGTGAGGGGGTGTCCTATAGACATTTAATTATACTTGTTTGGAGCTCACGAGAGAGTTTTGAGATAGAAATGAAGACTTGAAACACATCATAATGTATGTGGAGATGGAAACCATGGGATAGCACAGAAGAAGAGAATACAGAGTGGGAAGAAAGGAGGAAATGTGGTAGAACTTGGGAAAACATTGACATTAAGAGAGAAAGGAGGAGACCAGGAAGCAGAAGAAAAATTACCAGTAGCCGGGTAGGAGGAAGCCCAGTAAAGAGTGCTGTCATGGAAGTCAAAATAATAGAGATTTCCAAACTGGAGGAGGTTAATAACATCAAATTCTGGAAAGAGATAAAATAAAATAATGACTATCAAGTAGGGTAAAGTAGTGATTGGGAAACTTTATGTAAAGAGCAAGTTAGTAAATATTTTAGATTTTTTAGGCAATACTGTTGCAACTAGTCAACTCTGCCATTGCAGAGTGAATGAAGCCACAGACAATACATAAGTGAATAACTGTGGCTGTGTTCCAATAAAACTTTATTAACAAAAACAAGTGGTGGGCTGGATTTAGCCTGTGTGCCAAAGTTTGCCAACCCTTGCTATAAAGTATGGATTGCAGTTTATTGATGACCTTGTCAAGAGAATTTCCTGTACAGTGGTGGTGGCAGAAACCATATTGCAATAATTGAGGAAGTGGAAACCAAGGATGCAACAAGCTTTTCTGAAGCTATGCAGTAAATGGGAGGAAATGTGAACCTTAGAGGGCTTCACTGGGTTCAGAGACGGTTTTCAGTCTTTCAGATAAACTCTTGCACTCTCATGGGGGAAGACTGTAATGTTATTTGGGAATATTTACAAAAGTTGTTTCCTTCTGTCTGCTTATATTCAAGCCTCGTGTGAGCTGCCACCAGAGCTTTAATTGACTTGTTCAGGCTTAATGAATATTTATTAGGAAAATTGTAAATCAACCATTTTGCTGTAGGATTGAAGCTCAGTGAAACCACACCTGGGGTAATTTTTCCAAAGCTGCTGACATGGGGAGAGGATTATTTCTTAGGCTGTCATTGTAGGTTCTTTTACACGTTTATAGCTAGGACATTGTGAATCAACAAATAAGCAAATACCTCCTGCTCAGAAGGCAGACAGGCTGGCAAGAAAGTGGTCATTCTGAGGTTCTCAGCTGCTGTATGCTTTCAGGGGCCAGGTATGACTCCTCAGTTGCAAAGGCTCACAGCTTTTGGGCACGAAGAAAAATTTAGTTAACTCCGCCACCCCCGATTGTATTAGGAAGAGCAAGTCTAAGTGAAGGGGCAAAGGGAAAGTCTTCCTTTTGGGCTTTTAAAAGTATTTTCTCTGAGCAGAGCAATAGACATAAATGAATGCAGATTCTTTTTAGTCATCATCTACCTTGTACCAAGACTGTAAGCCCTATGAGGGCAGGGGCCAAGATTGCTCCTTCGTCATCTGGCAAAGAGAGGTAGAGAGTGTATGCCCTCTCAGAACCATACTGTCCAGGTGACATATGGTTACAATAACAATGGCTGTCCATAAAAAAGGATGAGTCTGAGTTCTTTGTAGGGACGTGGATGCAGCTGGAAACCATCATTCTCAGCAAACTATCGCAAGAACAGAAAACCAAACACCGCATTTTCTCACTCATAGGTGGGAACTGAACAATGAGATCACCTGGACTCAGGAAGGGGAACATCACACACCGGGGCCTATCACGGGGAGGGGTAGGGGGGAGGGATTGCATTGGGAGTTATACCTGATGTAAATGACGAGTTGATGGGTGCTGACGAGTTGATGGGTGCAGCACACCAACATGGCACAAGTATACATATGTAACAAACCTGCACGTTATGCACATGTACCCTAGAACTTAAAGTATAATAAAAATAAAATAAAATAAAATAAAATAAAAAAAATAGAATAGGCAAGCCACATTACTGGGTTAAAATAAAGCCATATTTTTTGTTCCTTTTCATGAAACCCTTACTTGCCTCACTAACCCTATTTTCTTTTCGCACATGTTATGCAAATATTAATGTTATTCATTATCTTTTTAGTATCTGTGTTGAGCCTGCTGAAGTCATCCTGCACCCACCTGGGCTGCTGCTAAAGCTCATATACCATTAGCTTCACAGAGCAAAACATGGAGGTGCCTAGATAAGCAATTCAGATACATCCATCACATCCTTTCAATGAATATCTGACTACAAGAGCTATCACATGTAGTCAGAGATAAAAGTACATTCCCTGATTAATACCTGTCAGTCACCATGAAATTTCTGCTGACCTTTCTCTTCTTTCTAGATTTCCTTCAGTTAACTCATGGCCACCATTTTTGGGCAGTACTGGCAACTCAGAGTCATGTTTACTGAGCTTCGCAAATAAATGGATTGTGTTTCAAAAAAAATAATAATAACAATGGCTGTCAGAGAACTTGAGGAATCTCACCCATTCGAATGAATTTGTGAACCTCAGCATTGAGGATGTTGAGTATGTGGCAGTAGGTTTGGGACAGTGATCAACTCCCTAAAGCCTTCCTCAATCCTCTCCTGACAACAGTGCTCTCCCTGGAAACCTTTTGAGAAAGTCTGAGTGCCCCATGTTTTCACTGAATGTAAATCGCTTGTCTGTGACTCTTGATCTTAGGTGTGGAGGAAGTCTCCTAGCACTTCATAGCACTTTTAGTTCTGGAGGCAGGTTTCATTAATTCTTAGTGCAACCCACCATTCTCTCCTAAGAGAGAATCTGAATTCAGCTGTGGGAGTGCACAGAACTCCCACACTTCAGCTACTGAGTTTCATGTCTGTCAAGTGATCTGATAATAAATTGGTCCCAGGAACCTCAGTTCAACAGAGTGAGGACAAAAGGAGAGGGTTATGGTTCAGAGTCGCTAAAAAGCTCAGGTTTTGAAAGTAACTCTCTCAGTAACAGTAGGTTTTTGTAGTGTTTGTGTTACAAACGGTTTCTGACCCTTGTGAGATAGCATATTAATGCATCTTCTGCTTGATTGAGTCTGAATTCTGAGGAATATGTTTTGCTTCTTGCTTCTCAATTTGTTCTCCTCTACGTTCATCTTCTGAAGTCACAGTTGACCCTTTCCCTCATCCAATAGGAGGGAGACAATTTGCTGCAATATTTCTGCCATGATCTTACTAAGGTTTCCTTAAATACATTTTTCCTTCCTGTTTGAAGATTGTTCTGTTGACTGAGTGTGACCAGACATGAGTCTTAACAGGGCAAGAATACTGATGTGGAGACCAAGAGGCATTCTTTTGTGCACAGGGAGCGTGTGGCATTTGAAATGCAAGGCCTTTTCGAAGACCTGATTGTAAAGGCTGACTCTATGTATAAGCAAAATATCTAACTATCTATAGTCCAATTTGAGAAATACTAAAAGCAGCCCCTTTTGTTTCCTCCTTCCTTCAAGGAGAAAAAAACCCCCAAATCCCACCTAAACCAAAATAGTGCTCCATTATCGTCTGCGACAGCAACTGAGATTAGCTTCTCCTTTGGGGATAAGGAATTGAAGCGGCTGTTAAAGCATAAATCTATTATTTTGGAAGATCCAGGGACATTGTTTGGTACTTGAACTGATTTCATCACTCTAATCCAGTCCCTGAACTTGCTCTGGAGAATCAATAGTCTTCTGGTAGGACTGCGACAGATGTCTTAATTTTAAAAAGCAGTTGAAGAGTTATGACGTGTGAGTGGTTTAACAGCTATTTAGCATTTCAGAGCACAGTGAAAATGGTAGTAATTATGATGATGCCTACAGTAAGCCAAGCTGTCCACAGTGTGATTATATCAGCCTTCACTTCAGAATTTTCTCAGTCTTCCTTTCCCACTCCCATCTTTCTTCTTCTTTAAGCTCTTGCGTTCCTTGCTTCCTAACTCCCTAAACCAGATATCTTTTTTTCCTTTATCTCTCCAGCATCTCAGCTGCACTTTCCTTCTTTTTTGGTTCAGTTGCAAATTATCCCCTCTCCTTTCCTCCTATCATTATCCCCTGTTCTCTAAGGTGGTTATGATACAAACTGGTGTACATTTAAACACTTGCTTTATTTATTGGATAAAGTTGTATTCCATGTTCAGAATCTACAAATCAGATTAGATGATTAGCTTTTCATTTCTCTGTCAGAACTATTCTAAAGTCAGTGTAGTCCTAAATTCATTATTTCTTCTCCCACTCTAGATTAGTGATCCTTGGTGGAAGACACGATTTCTAGTTAGGAATTATTATTGGTCATTGAAGCAGCAGCACAAAACTTAGCTAAACAATTAAGAGTACTAGGACATATATGTTATGATGGCATAGGAAAGTAATTGGAAGTGTTTTTGAAGGTCAATACTCCTGAATTTAGGCAGTTCTGTGGGAGGTCAGCTGTGGAGATGGGAGAATTGAAGACCAAGTTTAGAGCCAAGACAGGCCTCTGGAAAGGAGTCCCAAAGGGTGGAGAAGACAGAATGGGAATGGAAGATCCTAAAGTTAAACTAATCTAAGGTCTTGGATGTATAGTTTTGCTTAAGCTAGGGGTCTGCACCTGACTACAGTTGCAGTTGGGGTGGGGAGAGGAGTAATCTTTTGTGAAAATCATGAGTAAAGTGACTGTTACATCATTGGCAAAGCTTCTAGCAGAAGTCAGTTAGTGAGTAACTTCTTGGCATCTGCATCCAAGTAAATTTTAAACATCTAGCCATAGCACAGAAACAGAATTCTTTCTTTACAATTTTATTTACAAAATGTATTAAAACTTTGTACAATACCTCATGGCAATGAGGCTCTGTAATTTATACCCACACATGCAATTTACCCTTTTATAGCCATTAGTTTGCTTGGCAATTTTTCTGTTCACTGAAGTACAGCTTTAACAACAAAAAGAAAAGAATTGGAAAAAAAAATCCTCAAGTGACTACTGCCAAACTCCCATAGCTTGAAGTTAGTAGCAGAAATTTGAAGCAATCAACGTTTTTTTTAAACATGCAAGTTTTTTTTAAAAAATTACAAACCAATTTACCCGCCTCTTCATCTCAGTGAAGTTTCCTCTCTGAAAAACTGATTTGAGTTAATAAACATACATTTTTCTTTATACAGTGCCTATGAAAACGTTTGTGTGTAGGTTGGTTGGTTTGTTTTATACAACTTCGTGTTCACACAGCGTGAGCTTCCTGCACTGGGACATTATAGCATTTATAAGTTGAAAATCACAGTTTCATGAAAACAAAACAAAACAAAAACACAACAGCTTTCTTTTTTTGTTCAATACCATTTGAAATTTGACAAGTGAGTTGTTTGCTTATGACACCATTTTTGGAATGAAAGTTTATATTACACTTTTCTGGAAACATTTCGTTGGAACGATACTTCTTCCTTTCTTTTCTGAAGACAAGAGCAAATATGCAGCGAGTCAACTAAGCATCTAAGGGTCACACTTGGGAAATGAATGCGAGCTCCTAGTTTTTGCAGTCTGGAAACTTCCCAATGCACGTGACTGATGAGAGAAAACTACTGAACTACAGGAAGCATACGTCGTTATATAGGAGGTAATTAGTGAGTGGAGACTATTTCTTCGGACTGTTCTGATGATGCCAACGGCAGGTATGCAGTTAGTTACTTGATAGCCCATGGAGCAGTGGAGCGATCTGAGAGAGTCAATAGAGAGACTGCTCCAAGCAAGGATCTGGAAATGATGCTGAGGCCCTCAGATTAGCAGTAGGTTTGGGAATGCATTTTAGTCTTTGCAAACTAGAAAAGGACACATGCAGTCCGATGGAGAGCCATGGGCGGTAGCAGGCAACAGCTAGTAGGACAGACCTAGCAAGAGTAAAGTCAGACTGAGAACTGTGGTCTGAACCTGCTATCCCGCCTTGCAATGCAGTCCTGTCTCCGTGGTGTACACTTGAAAGGCATACTTAGCAGAGAAAGCCGAGCTAAACACAGTGTTGTTTCTGAGATACTCTAAACACATCTGGGAGTATAGGCAGCATTTCCCTCACCTCAATGCTAGATACTCAGCTCTATTGACTTAAAATGCACACTGAAGCAAGAAAAACAGATCTGTGAGCTGAAATTCCAGGCTCCTTGGAAAACCCCGGATCCACTTTAGGAAAGCACCAAGAGGTATCCTGATAGTGCCCCGTCCCTTGCTACACACAAAGTCAATTTCGAAAGCTCTGTAAATCTCTTCATTGAGTGGAAAGTTATCAAAGTGTTTTCACAAAACCATTTCGAGAACACAGAGAAGTCACTGTTTAGTCCCTTTTCCAAAGTGTTTGAATTTTCTTAAGTGTTGCATTTACATTCTAAAGATATACACATTTCAGCAACATTGAAAGGAAATAGGGTGCACAGAACATCACCACCAACAGGAAATACCAAAAACATCTGGTCAGCAGATCCTAGAAGAAATGCCAGTCCGTCTTCCCAAAACACTGGGAGACAGATTTTTTCTTTTTAATCAGGAAGAATTAATTCTTTTAGCTTAGATGGGCCTCTTTGCTGAATTGGAATTTAAATTTGTGTGTGTGTGTGTGTGTGTGTGTGTGTGTATTAAAGAACATGGTGTTTGTATACTCTGCAGTGGTATCAAAGAATGGCTTTTGTTGGATTGACTTAATAAGATTTTTTTTTTTTTTCGCATACTGGAATCTTGCATGTCCATTTTTTGTTGGTTTTTATTTTAATTATTTTTTTCAAGCAAAGCAAAAAAGATTTCAATGATGGTTTGCATTGTCACGAGTCTCAGAGTGTTCCATAAGGCACTGAAGGAAAAAAAAATCAGTTTTTCCTATTGAAAGGTCATTGCACCATCAGCAATATTCGTGTCATGCCCGACACCAAGGAGAGTGAAATCTGGCTCAGGATCCTTGAAGCAGCCACGTTTTCGGTGATTTCCTCTCATCACATGCCTCCAGTGGGAAGGGATCTGCAAAGGCAAGGGGATATTTAAAATTGAAGGGGCCTCCTATTAGGAATTGAGAAGTTTATAATGGCTCAGTCTATCTTGGACAAAACTATGGCTGTTTTCTGAAATTGACATTTCTGGGGTTGCACCTCATTTATTTGACTGACTTTAGGTGACAGGTCTGGTTACATTCTCTACTATATGTATTGTACTAAGGAATATGCAGGTGTTGCATGCAGTTTAATTCAAGGTTTTAATCACTTATGATGTAGGTATACCAGAAAGTTTCCATGGCATTTTAATACAGATATTCAAGAGAACTAAAAGAGTGTATTCTGATTGCAGAACCTGTGACAAAGAATTGTTCACCCAGGACAGAGGGTAAACAGTGTTCTATGGCTTACTGAATTGAAATCCATTTTAACTGTGAGAAGAAAATATTTTGCTTATTGCTAGAAAGGTGAGCAATTGTTTCTCTTAATACCTACAACCTTAGCTATTAAAGTCTGAAAATAGCACTGGGACTTTAAAGAGACAGCAGATTCCAGGAAGAGGCCAGAGCAGTGATACCCATGAAGGGGACTTGGCATCAATGAGATCTTTGCCCTGACATATAGACCTGATTGAAATGCTGATAGTGTCTTCTTTTTGGAGGCACTAACTAGTGCAGGGAATTCATTTGCCCCTGACTCTGAATACTGTAGGACACTTTCTTACCTCCTCTTCAAGTTTACATCCTCTCTTTATCCTTTCATTCTACACTAATGAAACATTTCTTTTTCTTCTAATCTAACACTGAATTTTATCCCAAAAGAATGACAAAATTATGATCTGCCACTGGTCCTGGAGTAAAAGTATCTGTAAGAAGAATTTCCAGTATGTACCTGAAGGCCAAAAGCATCCAAGGAGGGTAGAATAAGACTAACATGAAAGTAGACAAACCTCTTCCTTGTCACCCCTAAGTCCTAAGTCATATCTATCACAGAAGCTTGGAGAAGTTTCGTATCTGGCAGAAAGATCAAAGTCTCCTCCTGTCTCCCCAGTGGGCATGGGACATCACTAACTAGCGGCATGACTTTGGGAAAGGATCCCAACCTCTCAGTGCCTCTGTTTCCTGCTTTCAAACGGGGTCAAATGAACTATTATCACTGAGGTAAAAGTCCCTTTGGAGAAAGAACATCATCACCTTGGTTATCTGGAATGCTTTTTTTTTTCTATTTAACATAAAGTGAATTCTTTTAAGCAGAAAAATGTCTCCAGTAAGCATGCCTATGCATAGGCTTCTGAAGGAAAGTGGATCACTTTGAAAATGGGCTGCATCAACAAAGCTAATATTTTTAGGATGACTAAACAGAAAACTCCTGCAGGAAAAATGAAAATCTTTTCCCCTAACTTCAGGCATCTTGAGGTCTTGTAAAGGACAGAGATTTCAAAAATATTTCTGAAGAAACCAAAGAAGCCAGAAGTAGTTCTGAACTGCAATTAGGAAATTAGAAATAATTTCCTAAAACAATTAGCACAGTCAACCCTAGGGTGCAGTGAATCTGGAGCACTTGATGGGCAGTCACCTGCCAAGGCATGCTTGGGAGGATACACTTCCAGTGGCTGGTCAGTAACCCAGAGAGGCACCAGGTAGTCAAGAGGCTTTCTTCTCCCTAGTGGGAGCTAAACATGGTCTGAGACCAAGGCACATGTTCCCACAATAAGTCCAGTAATCCTGATGTGACTATCACCCATAGAAAATGAGAAACAACTCCCTCATCTTTCAAGGATACCCTTTTATTAACCAGATTTCACTAGACCATATTTTTGCAGGTGATTTGCCCTGAGTCATTTTTCCTGAACAATTACTGGTACTATAAACCCCCAAGGTGGGCTCTGATAATTAGTAATAGAAGTAAAATCTCAGGGTACCTCTTGATGTCAGTGCCCCTGGATAGACCCTGACAGATTTAGGCCAACTCAGGTAACTGGAAGCCTAATAACTAGGTAACAAATTAGAAGTCACCAGGAGATATTCCAGACCTTCTTGAGAAATAAAAGATGAATGGGTGAAGATCTCACTCTTCACTTAACCAACATTCCCCTAATGTCACATCACCAAATTGGCTGAGGACAACAGAGAAGTTTCAAAGCAGCTTGCTTTATGCCTCTTGACTAACACAAGTGAGGTTTTCCTGGCATCGTATGAGGCTTTTGCTTCTTGTCTGGAGACTTTGTATAGGCTTGGAGGACAGATTTGTTTGCAGACGCTCTTCCTAAGCCTTCTTTCACCCTGGAGATGGTTGCCAAGGTGCTAGGTAATTGGGCTGTAACCACATTGGCATTGGAGTCTATTAAAATATGACTGTTGCCTCAATTAGCCTGAATTTTGCTTCACAAAAGTGAATCAACTCAAATGAGTAAAGGAAAGCCAGAAGTTGTGGCATATTAGTTTCTGAGATTTTCCCCTCAGGTTTGATGTTCCAGGCCTCCACTTTTGGATGGCAACATTATGTCCTAACAAAGGTTTGCTGACACAGTTTCTTTCCTTTCATTTCCTTTGATTTCCTCCCTCCCTCCCTCCCTCCCTCCCTCCCTCCCTCCTTCCTTCCCTCTTTCTTTTTTCCCCTCCCTCCACCCTTCCTTCCTTCCCACCTTCCTTTCTTCCTCTTTCTTCCTGTGTCTCTATCACTCTTTCTCTTCCTCCCTCTTTTCTTCCTTCCTTTCTTTTATTAAGTTACATTCTCTGAGATTATTTCCTCTAGAATCTTTCTACTCCTGGGACCAGCAGCATCTGCATGACCTGGGAGTTTGTGAGAAATGTAGACCCTCAGGCCCCATCCCAGACTTGCTGGATCAGGATCTATATTTTTATAAGGTTCCCACATGAGTCACATGCACACTAATGTTTCATGAATACTGCTCTGGGGCTTTAACAAGAGTCTGAGGCTGTAGTAATTGGGTAGTAGGGACATAAATTCTCAGATGGAATAGTTGATAAAAAGAGTCTGGAGGTCATGTCACCCTGAGTCTTGATATAATCCTCAGAAAGATTCTTTCTGGGGAAAGTAGGAGTGATTGAATATTCAATCTTGTGTGGAGTGCATAAGGAATGGGTCATATGGAGGCTTGGTGAAGTTCCTCAAGACGTTTTTTGTGGACAAGTGGAACAGAAACTCAAGATCTGCTCTCCATTTGACAGGATCCCATTAGGATTTCAAGTTTCCTGGAGGACATCAGGCCATGGGTGGTTAGAAGTAGCATGGTTTAGCAAAGATATGGCTATAGGCAGAAGAAGGGCTGGATTCTAGTCCCAGAACTGCCACTACCTAACTGTGTTGCCTTGAGTAAGTCACTTCATGGGCTGGGTCTTACTAGTAACTGTCTGATCCATCTTATCTCAAATGAGCCAATAGATATGAGAGCACTTTGATGACTGCTACACAAATTTAAGGTGTATTATTTATTTGGATGCTAGCACCTCAAAATTTGGGATAATTAAATTAGATTGAAATTGCTCATGTCTAGCAAGCATGTCTATGTGTCGGCTACAGAAAGAAAGTGGATCACTTTGAAAATGGATTATGAATCATGTATTGATATTATCCTATAAAAATGTATGCCCCAAATTGCAGTGGGCCTATAGCACCTACTCAAGAGTGAAACATTTTAAGCACATTGAAACACTAAATGCTTGCATGCAAACAATGCAATTACAGATGAATCCATGTATTGTACATCCACCAATGCAATGGGAACACTGTCAGCAGATTGGTGCAGTGTGCTGAATATGTTGTGGCAAAAGGCAGGAAGAAAGAACAACCAGCAACTTCATTGGACAAAATGATGTTTTCCATGACCAAGACAAATGATTTATTTGAATGAAATATTATTTTAAAATTGGCTAAATGTAAATCCGCAATGTGAACTATAAGAAGGCCAAAACACAAATGCAGCCGGGCACGGTGGCTCACGCCTGTAATCCCAGCACTTTGGGAGGCTGACGTGGGCAGATCACTTGAAGTCAAGAGTTGGATACCAGCCTGGCCAACATGGTGAAACTCTGTCTCTACTAAAAATACAAAAAAAAAAAAATAAGCTGGGCATAGTGGTGCATGCCTGTAATCCCCGCTACTTGGGAGGCTGAGGCAGGAGAATTGCTTGAACCCGGGATGCGGAGGTTGCAATGAGCCGAGATCACACCACTGCACTCCAGCCTGGGCGATAGAGCAAAATTCTGCCTCAAAAACAAAACAAAACACCCCTAAAATCCCCCAAAACAAAACAACAACAACAAAAAAACCCACAAATGCACTTGTAGAAATCCCAGCATATTGACATTTACTCATGAGGTCAAAATTGCCTAAAATAAGGGGTATGAAGTTGCTTATTGTTCTGTTCCACTTCAGATAGGCATTTTAGTGATGACAGATGCACTTTAAAGTAACAAGACTATATTCTTTTAAACAGGTCCAGAATAGAGACATTATTCAAATTCAAGCTTGCATTTGAACATGTCTGAATTATTGGTGGTGTTTGTAGTTGCCAGAGTCAAGGTGACAACACTCAGCTTCATTGAAGTATGAATTAGGGCTTGGCTAGCAGCAGGGAGCCTAGACTGTCCTTTGATAGACACTTACCTGTGCACCAGTTCCAAGGAAGGGACAACAAAAGAACTCAAAGCTTAAGAAAATTTTCTCAGACTTATACACTGTTTACTTAAAAGAATCCCCTCTCCCTATGGAAGCGCTGTATTACTTGAAGTGGCAGTGTCTCACTTGTGTACCTAAACTTTTTTTTTTTTTGAGACGGAGTCTCTCACTGTCGCCCAGGCTGGAGTGCAGTGGCACGATCTCCGCTCACTGCAAGCTCCGCCTCCCGAGTTCACGCCATTCTCCTGTCTCAGCCACCCTCGAGAAGCTGGGACTACAGGCGCCCGCCACTACGCCCGGCTAATTTTTTGTATTTTTAGTAGAGACGGGGTTTCACCGTGTTAGCCAGGATGGTCTTGATCTCCTGACCGCGTGATCTGCCCGCTTCGCCTCCCAAAGTGCTGGGATTACAGGCGTGAGCCGCTGTGCCCTGCCCCTAATTTTAATATCTGTTCCAGAGCAGCTGCTTTCTCTACAGATGCACTGTCCAATACAATAACCACTGGCCATGTGTGACTACTGCACATTTGATATGTAACTAGTATAAGTCGAGATGTACCATAAGTATAAAATATACCCGATTTCCAAGATTAGCATGAAGAATGTAAAATTTCTCATTCTTTTTTTTATATTGAAAACATGTTGAAATGCTCATATTTTGGATATATTGGGTTAAATAAAATATATCATTAAAATTAATTTCACTTGTTTTACTTTTTAACATGTGACTACTAGAACATTTAAAACTGCACGCATGGCTCATGTATGTGGCTTGCATATGTTTTCTATTGAACAATGATGCTCTGGAGAATTGTTTTTCCTTTTGGGTCACAGACCACAATTAATTACAACCATTCTATTAGGAAAGCACCGCTGCCTGACAAGAAAGCACAACCATTGTTTTCAAAGAATCAAATGGTTGCAAAGAGACAATGGTTTAAACAATAAACCAAACTAAAAAAAAAAAAAAAAAAACAAAGAAAAAAAGAGATTGACATACAGTAATGTAAAGCTGATTAGTTTACTAGACCTTAACCGTACCCCTAGATCTTAACACTCTCTGTTCCATACACGTTGTAGCCTTCTCTGTATGTAGCATAATTCTGAGTGTTGGTGGCAGGAGCAGGCTTAAAGTTTTGGGTGTTCTTTGTGAGTTTCATGCGTTTGGACTCTGCCCGTGATTTGTAACAGAATTCTATCAAAGCCACCATCATGGCCAGCCCCAGACCTCCGACAAGTATATAGAAAACGCCTGCCACATTGCTCAGGCTCAGAGCGCTGGTCTTGTCCTAAGAGAAATGAACAACATGATTAGATCTTGGAGAAAACAAAGGCAATGGAACATTATAATATATTACAACAGTATAGGGTAGTTCTAAATTGTAAAATAACTAAACATTGATGTAAGTGTTATGACTCAATTCTGGCAACTGGCTAATGTTTTGCAATGACCAGCAAGATGGTAGATTGGGCCTCTGTTGACAGTCTTGATCCTCACCTAAATTTCCTTTCACCTTGACTCCTTACATTCCTTAGTGCCTCAAATTGATGTTCAACAATTAATAAAACAGCACTGGCCATGGGAACGAAAGAGTAAACACAAGCATAATTTATTCCTCTGCCAGCCTGGATAAACACCATTTGCCAGAGTTGAGCTGTGACATAATCTCTATAAATGTAACACTCTTTTCATTTGGGAACTTGAAGCACTCTTTCCCCTCTCTGCCCCGCAACACCCCTTTCTCCCTTGCTCTCCCTGTGACAAACTTTGTGAACAACTAGTCTTTAAGATACAACATGATAATATTAGATGTTCCTGCTATTCTTATCTGAGGAGTTATTTTGCAAGGGTTTGCTTAAAAAGGGTTAATTCTCCTCTTTCCCCCAGTGACTGAGAAAACGCTTCCTTTGGAGATTGGCTGCTAAATCCTCATCCTAGTTAAAATCAGGGCAGCAAGTCTTTGTGTTGCTGGAACAAGGGCACAGCACAAAGAATTGGCTCCGTTCCATTTTCCTGAGAGTTTAAGGAAAGTGTCAGGAGAATCCATTGGGTCCTAAATTGGCTCCATACAAATCAGAAAGCTTTTCCAGGAGGCTGATGATTTTTTAAAAAATCCAGCTCATTTTAAACTTTTACTCCAGGGAATGTAGAGAATAATTTTTAAAAATGACACTTAATTTGCTTTCTTTGTAACAACGGGGAAAAGTTGAGGAAGCCGGTCAGTGACTTTCAGGTCAAACTGTGCAAATCTGACTAAGCTATCTGCCTGTATGAAAAAGCAAAAACTGAACTGCTGAAAAATGGAAAGAAAAAAGTTGGTGTCTTGAGCCCTACCTTGAGGTAGGACACACCAAGGGCCAGGAGTCTTTCTTTGAAAAAGAAATAAAATAAAATAGCATTTTGTAGTCTTTTTAGAGGGAATGTAACCATTTTGCTGCTGAATGTAATTGAATGGAATACCCAAATTGTTAAGCCAGTGAATTTTGAGCATCTTATTTAAGTGACAACACAGTGAACAGATGATGGCCATTGCTGACACTCAACACTCTGGTTCAGCTGGTCTTGGTATCATTTAAATAATTAAAAGTAAAGACAATATGACCATGTCCTTCTGATCCTATTTTCATAGAAGCCAGTCCTGTACTTGTTTACCTTAATAAAAGGTCCAATTGAAATTGAATTGCGTTCAGAAACAGGGTGTAGGAATACCTCATATTCACAACAATCTGCAAATAGTCACTCTTTTAGGATGAATGACAGCTAGACAAGGAGTAATAATTTCTGTCACATATGAAATATTGGATTATCTCTTTAAGGAGGCTGGTGAGGCTATCTGCAAGGATGTTCCACAGTCCATTGGGAAATAGATCAATTTCTGGTAACCCTTCATCTGCCATTGGATTTTTATATGTATGTGATATTTAACGGTGGGGTGGGGGGGAGGTCCTTTGACATAGCCCATGTCAGCTGTGACAAGAAGAATAGTTTCATGTTCCATGTATTATTTAAGTTTCACAAGAGTTATAGAATTCCCTAATGTGGGATGTAGAAAACCAGTAGCAAAATGGTTCATTGCACGGGGAAAATGAGTGGCATTTCATGAAATGAATTAACTGATACCACGATATTAGTCCAAAAAAAGGAAAGGCAAAAATTGAAACTAAAAAGAACTGTCTTAGGGGAGCGAAGGGGGGCAGGAAGGAGGCGGGGAAGAGTGTTTCATGCTTATCAATGTGATGTTACCCTGACAATGTATACCCTTAAGGAGCATGCGACTAAATTTTAAAAGTATTACGTACAGAGATTCAAATGACACCTTTGAAGAGAGAAGTGTGACAGACTTAATGAGATTCGAGATCCAAATTAATGCTGAACTCAATACAACAGCAGCTGGCAGGAGGCTAATCATTCTGCTTACAGAGACCAGTCTTTGTTATTTATTCGTTTGACTGTTTTCAGATGGGATCGACATAATATATTAATAACCAAATGCATTTATAACTACAAAGTCTCTGACACTGTAAGAGGTTAAGAAAAAGTACTGTCACAAATAAATCTTTTTTTTTTTTTTTGGTTGTTGTTGTTACTGTTGTTATATTTTCTCTTTGAACTTTTGAAATGTGAAATACAGTAAAACCCCCTTATAACACAGCTTATTATTTTATAACTTTGGAAATGTAATAGACCAGATTGAGTTTCCTAATCATAATAACAGTTCTATAGCGTCAACAATTGATGTCACATGGCAGGCCTCTGAGGCTGGCATTTGTCTTATCCCTTTAGCGCTGTTGTTATAAAGGGGTCCCACTGTGTCAGGGAGTGTGTGTTGGGAAGGAAAGCCGTTTTAGGATAGAAAATAAACAGTGGGTCAAAATGTGATTGCTAATCAGTACAAAAAGACCTTCAGCGACTGACCTTACTCCCGGAGTCCTTGGCTCCACATTCCCCCTTATCGTACCACCATTTGTTTTTCAGCTTGTCTAAGATGCCTTGTTCACTGAGTTTCAATACTGCAAGGTTTACAGGCGTTCTTCACGTGGGAAATAACATAAATAACATTATATTATGTTATTTTATGTTATTCAAGCTTCAAACTACTTTAAAACTATAGAAAGCGATAAAGCAGGGGGCCCTGGCCACAGAGTAATTTTAGACACTGCAGGCAACCTGAGCATTACCTTATAAAAAGTTAACACTACAGCAACGCTATATTTACCAGGGCCTGCCCATATCGCTTTGAGTAATCGGCACACACTGTTAAATAATGAGGATAGAAAAAAAGGCACTCCTCAGATAGGCTGTGTGTGGTGAGGAGGGTCTCCCCTCAGGTGACAATCGTCGGCGGCAGCTTGCAGTAGGTTTGTGAAGGAGGTGTGTTAAGTTTGATCTAACTGGGTGTCTTGTTGTACTTCCAGACAGAAAGCAAATTTTATGGAGGAGTCGGGAAAAGGACAGACCCAGAAGGGGAAGTGTTTCCATATTGTGGACCGAGACAAATGGATAAATCCGAACAGAATTGAAAATAGATTCTACATAAATAACATGCCTTCTAATTAATTGTCCTTTATCACACAAGTCTGTTGCCCAGCTGAAAATGATCTTGGAAAGAACTGTACTACATATGTGTCCTTACTCCACAAACACGTAGTCTAAATTCTTTTGGACATACTGGTCTTAGTATTAAAGGTATATTGCGGACCTCCGTTTTGGATAAGGGGAGTATTTTCAACAATGTAAAAACTGGTCTACAAATTGTTTTTGAGTTACTGATTGGCTGTCCCTCTGATATGGCCATAAGTCTGTGGTCAACTTAGATCACCAGAGGGCAAACCAGATTGTTTCAAAATAGATTATTAATATGGCAGGACCTAAACCAGCAAAATGACTCTGCCACTATTGGGTAATGCTGTAGAGAATAGTTTAATTGTTCCAGTAAGATAAAACTTCCTCAACTAAGAGGCTAGTACATATCCCCAGGAGGCCAGGCCACTGCTCCTTAGTCCTTTACTGCTTAAAAATATAAGGACTGCATTCAGAGCCACTGGGCAAGTGCCTGAAACCCTACTGGTTCTAGGATAAAGGTTTTCTCCCTTATAAATGTCTTCAGCTATAAAATGGGAAAAATGACCTTTATCCTGCCTTCTTTCTAGAGCTATTAGATTTTAAATGAAGAAACTTTAATGACTTTGGATAAAAAATGCACCATGTAGAGAGGGTGGCATAATTCTGAGGCAATAAACTGTGTGTTTACATTCATGGGAGCAATATTGCCAAATATTAGTGCATGTTGGTCTGAATGTCACTAACTTAAAAAGAGGAAAGCAGAAAATTTATGGAACTGTGAACATGCCGTAAAAATTTCTTAGCCTATTTTGGATAAGTTGAACCCACTAACATATCCAGTCACTAATAAGACTTGCTATAGTCACAGAGATCTGGTCTCTATCATACAAAATCCCCAAACCTATTTCCTTTCTTCCCCATTGCTATTTAAAACAGAGAGGCCACCTTATCTTCAGATATTCTGAGAAAGACATAGTTATTTAAAAATAATGCAATTTCAGAGTACTTGTGGTTTGAATAAGTATAAATCTTTAGTGTCAGGGAGTTAACTTTCTTGGTTAGCGTAGGGCCTGGCAGCCAGAATATTTGGATTTTGTATCTCGCCAAGAAATTCAGATCCTTTTACACTCTAAACAAGTTCCTTCATCCAATGCTCGGAACCCTAGGTTTCTCAAATGCTAACCAATTGCTTGGAATGCAAAACAACAAAAATATACTCAGATAAAACTTTGAGCCTCTTTAAGATATTATTGGCAGTGAAAGTTAAGCCAGGCTTTCAAATGACAGGCAGGCCATCGATGGCCCTGAGTTTAGTGTTGGCGTTGCCTTCTCCCCTGTTCTCCACCGTCTGATGCTCTTCTCGCTCTACCTCTCCCCTGTTGTTGTCTCATCACTACCACTTCTCCTGCAATGCTATGCCTTAAGCCAGGCACTGGCACCAGGCTCAGCAATGTGGCAATTAGCTCAGGATATAGGGGAAGATGCTTTCCAATGGCATATGAGTGACTGGGCTCATCAGGACCACAGGAGAAACTACAAAGCAAATTCTTCCTCCTTTCTGTGCTTCCTCTTTTCTTATTGCAAAGGGCCCAGTGTCCTCATACTGCTACCTGACTAAGCCCTTACCTGGTCCTGTCCTCCCTCCAGGTAATATGTTCTTCAAATTACATCATTCATTTTCTTCAGTACTGCTGCTCACCAGATCTTAGGAACAGACCAGTCTCTGTTCCTTAGGTACTCACACTAAGGTCTAATAGGGAGATTTCACTGCCCCTAGAGATCCTAGTTTCAAAAGAAATTTATCAACCCTTAAGTGAACTGCATTCATAAAAGTGTGGCATGTCAGTTTAGAGTAGTTGTTCTCAAAGTGTGGTCCAGGAACCCCTGGAGGATCCCTGAACCCCTTTCATCAAAAGATCTGTGAGGTCAAAACTATTTTTATAATAATACTAAGTGCCCTTCTCACTATTATTCCTTCTTGATATACAGTGGAGTTTCCTGGAGGCCATATGATGGGTGAAATTATAATAGATTGATTGAAGAAGTAGAAATGAGAATCCCATTCTCTATATTATGCTATATATTAAAGAGATTTACAGAAATATAGACAGTGCCATTCTTCTCACTATTCTTTTTATTGTTTTAGAAAAATAGTTATTTTTCATAAAAGTATATGATTTATGTTAGCATATATTGGGTTTATTATTTTTTAAAATGAATCAATGAATTCATGAACATTTTTTCAGTTTTAATTTCTGATGTGGTAAATATGAACAGATGTAACACACATAAAGAAAATCTATTTGGGGTTCTTAATCATTTTTAAGAGTGTAGAGAGGTCCTGGGACAAAGCATTTCAGAAACACAGGTTTTGGAGGAGGGAAGGCTATTCCTGTGCTAGGGGTCCATGCTGGACTGCCACTGTCCATTCTTGCCAAAACCCAGGCTCAGTACATCGGTGACTTAGCATCCTACTTCTGAACAAAGGCTTATCCCTGCCTTAGGCCATCTAGTGGTTTCCACGAACTGGCTCTGGTAACTGCTCTTCACTCCCATGGCCTACACCATTACAGTGTAGGTTACTTTAGAACAACAGTTTTCAACCAGAGGCCATTTTGTCCTCCAGGGGACATTTGGCAATGTCTGGAGTCATTTTTTGTTGTCACACCTAGGTGGGGGCTGGGGGATGCTACAGGCATCCAGTCGGGAGAGGCCAGGGATGCTGCTAAATATCCTACAATGTACAGGACAACCCCCACAACAAAGAATTATTTGGCACCAAATGTCAGTAGTGCCAAGTTGAGAAATCCTGCCTTTGAGTATCCAGACCTCCTGTGAGATACCATAGGACTTTAGAGAATTTTGACAAATGACCTACTGTTAGAAGTTTAGCCTTGGATCAGAAAATTAATCACAGGGTTTATGAAACCTGGCGGGGAACCAATGTGCTTTTGGAACTTCTAAATAAAAATGAGGGAGAAAAACAAACATTTCAAGCAGCAGCACAGCCAACAAGCATAAAAGCTGTAATCAGAAATCACAGATAATACCACTTAACAAGGTTACAATAGATGCCAAGAAAAGAAAGTACTTTAAAATCCACATCTCCTAGAACTCCATGTTGCTGTGGGGTAGACTAAATTTCTGAGATGGCAGAGGAAAACTGCTTTTGTCCACATAGTTTTCTTTCTTACTGTACCTTATTAGATGTGTTATCTAGCCCAATCCTAACCAACTGAAGGTACTGACACCCTCTCCCCAACACACACACACACACACACACACACACACACACACACACTCTTACACATTGGTATTTTGAAGGAAGTGGAAATAGGTGGGCATTTGATCATTTTGAATGTCATTTTCTCCATGAAGCTATTTTTGCTCTTCAATGTTTTCTGTCTCCTCCATCACTTCTACCTTGCCTTATTATTTATGCCTATGTCTTATGTCTCCCACTACACTGTGTGCTTCTCAAGGGCAGGGAACATGGCTTGTGTATTTGTATCTCCATTTAGGATATCTTTCTTAATAAATACTTGTCAAATCAATAACTCTTTCAGCATTTTGTTTTTCAACCTAGTATGTTTACATACTTATTATTATGATTATAATTATTGGTCAGGTTTCATGATCACCCTAAGAAGGTAGATTTATGGTGTCTATTTAATACATAAAGAAATTGAGGCACACATATGTTAAGCAATTTGCACAAGCCTCTGCAGCAACTTATGGGGCAGGTCAAAAGGCCGATTAATATACATTGAGCTGTGTTCTGTACATTCTCCAGTGGAATACACAAAAGGGTAGCATCCCTCTTTATTTTTGCTCCTCAGGCTTAGATATTTGTGATGATTTTATTTTCCTTTAGGGACCCCCATACTCCAAATAACTATCAATCTAGCAAGGGCATATTTTGCAGCTGGGGCCTTTTACTGTGGTGCAGCAATATGTCTCCAGTGTAATGTTTCACGGCAATTACTGCAGGCCCTTAACTGGTACCTAAGAGAATTATAAGTCAGAAATATTTATTGTACTCACCTCAATAGAGAACAGAAAGAATTAAACAAAGTAGGTCAGATTCCTATCGTGGAAATTAGTCAGGCATTCTCCCCTCTGAAGGGCTTGCTATGAACTTTTTGCTGAGTAGAGCCCTCCTAAGACAAAGACATGGGTCAGCAGGCTTAGGGAGAAAACAGAAGTGCTTTGTGACATAATTTCAGGAGGACTGGGAACATCCCTCTGTCCAAAAATATTTATCTCACTGGCAGCTGAAATTCCACTGTGAGAATTTCACATCTTTAAGTGACATGCTTTGTTAAAATACAAATCTTTCTGAGAAATGGGAAATGAAACAAAGAGTAAATATTTATAAACTACCACTCTTTGTTCTATTTTGTCTAAAAAAATGTTTGAGTTGGGGTGGAAGAGTGTAAGGTTCCCCTAAGAAAACATTTTGTGGCGTGTAAGTCATAAAAATGCATATGGATTGTTGATCAGATGGAGAGAGAGAAATGGGAATTAGATAGTCATTTAAAAGTGTGTGAAGTTAATGCTGAATTGTGTCTCAGTGATGATTTCTGAGTGTGGGGAACAGTCATGGAATTACATCTGTCTGTTTTTTATATAGGGGATAGTAATATAATTCGTAATACTTTGATAATGAGTTCAGTTTTTGAAGAAAACGTTATTGGATTATAAAAATTTCTGCTTATCTCTACAATCCACACCTGCCACTAACTCAGCTACTAAGACTGCTCACAATCCTGCCAGCTGGTGGTCGCCTGGATTCCAGGCTCAGTTCCTGGGTTGTACCAACCAGCCATTTTAAAGAATCAATGTTATCTTAGTGATGGCCAACCGTACATATGGAGACAGCTTTAAGATAAGAATGCCATTGATTTTTTTTTTCTGTGAAAGTAGAAACTTAATTTTTAATTTTTTATTTTTTATTTTTATTTTTTGAGACAGAGTCTTGCTCTGTTGCCAGGCAGGAGTGCAGTGGTGCGATCTCGGCTCACTGCAACCTCCACCTCCAGGGTTCAAGCGATCCTTCTGCCTCAGCCTTCCAAGTAGCTGAGACTACAGGCACATGCCACCATGTCCAGCTAATTTTTTATATTTTTAGTAGAGATGGGGTTTCACCATGTTGGCCAGGATGGTCTCGATCTCTTGACCTAGTGATTTGCCCACCTCAGCCTCCCAAAGTGCTGGGATTACAGGCGTGAGCCACCGCGCCTGGCTGAAACTTAATTTTTTTAAAGAAACAAAATAAATAAAACTTTTGATATATTTCAAAAGAACTGCTTAATTTATTTTAAAGTTTTAATTTCAGGAAATACCTAAAATAGTAAATAGTAAATAGTAGCTTAGAACCAGGTTGGATTCCTTATTATGAACAAGGAAATGGTGAAGAGAATGATGTGAAGGTGCTGAGCTTAGGGGAAAAGAAGGAAAATTAGGTCTTGTGAATTAATTACCAAGTTGATTCTGTGAAATAATCTGGTGATCCTGAAAGGGTAAAGAGAGGAATCTATACTGTCAATATGGCTCTGGGCCTGAAAAATATCAGAACCCAGGGTGTAGTATGATTTAGTCCCCTGAAATACTATGGGATATATGCTACTCTAAATGGCTTCACTTCTCCTTTCAGAGCAGGGACACCTAAAGAGCAAATGTCTGTTTAATTAATGATTCCAGAAGATCCTCAATGGTGCCCTTAGGAGAGATAGATATATGTGTAAATATGTAGGTTATGGAGAAAGACAAGGAGATCACAGAGAAGTAAAAGAAATATATGAGCAAGGGTGGTGCATTTGCACAGTCAATTAGAAATCTGCTCTGATAACACATTATCTGGATGATGAGAATGGAAACTTATCACGGCCTAAGCTGGAAGCCCCTGCCTCACCCTATCCCTTAACCAAACCCTTGCTCTAAGTTACTAACACTTGCTTCTTGGTATCTAGATCTTTTGGGAACAACTTTTTAGAAATATCTTTGGCCCAATGGAGGGAGAACAGCCATCCTCTCTTTTGCTAACTCTTTTACTGAAGATGTTTCAAGTTTTCACGATGACAAGGCATCTTTCCAAATCACTCACTTGCCTCTCTAGCATTCTCTGGAAAAGCCCCAGCATCACCCAGGACATAACAGGCATGTACAGGCAGGCAGTCACAGACATCTCTGCCCAGGTTGGTCTTGCTTTATTAAGTTGAAGCCAATTGATGATCAAGCAAAAGAAGAATATTTGCTGGATTAAAGAATTTACTATGTGGTACTTTACATTCCTTTCTGTAGATTAACCTGGAATATGTATAATGAAGGGATTTCTCTCTCCGTATAGCAGCTGTTTGAGGCCATGGCAGTTCAAAATATGCCCTTGAGTACACTAGTGTCTGAAGTCCTTTAAAACAAATCTCTATCCCTTTGTTTTCACAGGGGTTCCTGTATGTAGGCTTCCAGGAAAATGAGGATTTTATTTCAATCCTTGTATCCTGGATCAGCCTGGGCTTTCTGTACAACCTGGGAGCATGTGCATACATGACTGCTGGCATTACTGAACTCTGGCAACCCAAATAATCCTCATTTAACAAGGGCAGCTACAATGATTTGCAGAGTTATGCAGTGCTTAGCTGCTAGAAACCATCTCCAAGTGAGTGTTTATATCCATGTAGTTCACAAATGTAGCTCAAACCTATTTAACTCCTTGCTATTGGGATAATAATTTAATATAAGTGCAAAGAGCAAATTCAATAATGCATGCATATAACATTAAGAGTTGAAAGCTGTGAGTCATTTCACTAAGGGCCTAACAATGCTAGTGATTGAAATCTATTGATGAGCATCTATGCTGCAGCAGCAGCCCCAGAAGCAAGTCTTACACATATGGATAAAGCCAGTGACATTTCTAAATTACAACCTCTCAAATACAGAGAAGTAGACCCCTTGATTCCATAGGCTGTGTATTTCACTGATAGATTTCTACTAAACTGCCAAACTGGACCTCTGTTCAACTTCTCCATCTAGAAGTTGAACCCAATAGTCTGGGAAGACCTCTTACTCAATTTGTCCCTGACAGAGAGAGAAGGGGCTCAGGGAAAATGCTAAGTTTTGAGCAAAATGTGGCCATAGAAACTTTCTCAAATACATAATTGGTATGATTCACTTGAAAACTCTGGTTTAAGATCCTTTGAAAAATCAACTATCAAATTGGTTGGGTTTTATTATGTATAAGTGTGTTTTCTTTAATTCATTCCAGTGGCACCTAGAGAAGAATAGAATGAGAAGAGAGAAACAGATCTGTACCAGAAACTCACATGATGTATGTTTCTGAAGATATTTAACTCATTCCCCTGATCCTAGACAAAATATGCATTGAGAGTTCAATCTGATGGGTGCCAGCATCCTCTTTATTCTCCAATAGCCATCCCTTGACCATGACTCATAGAAAAGAATCAGTTTTAGCTAGATTGCAACAAATGAAGTCTATATTCAGATCTGAAATCAGATCTAGTTGTCATGCCAGGGCATATACCACCCTCTTTTAGCATGCATTCTAGCATCTACACATCACATCTGCCCTTCCAGCAGTGATGTTAGACAGGACATACAAATAGTCATATATGTGTGTGTGTGTGTGTACATATATATATACACATACATATATATATATATATGAATGCCATTGCCTTAAATCTATATTTTGAGAAATATTTGCTTCAATGCCAGATGAAATTAAGCAAAAAGGTGAATCCAGCACTTGGACAACACTTTTGCCACTTCTGATCAATGGGGATCAGCCTCACGTGCCAAGGGCCAAATGCTATACCGCTCTCTAGAAAGTCAAAAGAGAATGGATTTCAATTGTTCGCAAAAGAAATTTGCCCCCACCCTGCTCCACCAACCCCAACTCCCACCCTCACCAAATATATTTCAATTGCATCCAATTTTTCATGTTTCTTTTCCATGGCTGTCCTACCTTTCAGAGATTGCGTATAACCTTCTCTTCAAATGAAAGGAAACCAAATGATTTGGTCTTCAAAGGGCAGAAAGGGAATAAACATACACCATTTCACTGCCTGCCACTGCAATGGCGTCTTTGCTCTTGGCAATTGTATAACAGCATTCTTACCTTCAGGCTTTTCATTCTTGTGCTCTTTCTGTAGCTCAGGTGTTGGATATTTGGTCATTATTTGTCAATAAGAAACACATTCATGTTATCAGGATAACACCAAGGCAAATAATAATGTCGTAATGATAGAAACCATGTTAAGGCCACAGTTAATTTTTAAAAAAATCATTAGAATGGAATTACTTTTTTAAAATGTTTTCTTTCTGGATTACATTTTTTTCCGGTGGTAAAATTTATTCTTTAATATCATTTGGCAAAATCAATGGTTTTGGCAGTCATTGGACTGGTTCAGTTCTTAAGGCAACAGGTCCCTTGCTTGAAGCAGCCACTTGAGAGAAAGTGAGGATTTGCTCTTGGGAGGAAGACCTGAGTAAGTTCAAGGAGCAAATTTAGTGACTACCAGGAAAGAAAACTGTCAGGTTCTTCATACTTCCAGGAGGCAGTACCAGCATAGAATCATGCAAACCAACGAAGAGCACAATATACTCACCCTACTCCTCGATCCCAAACCAGAGTCTTGGGGATTCACAGGAACTTCTGCTAAGACCCAGGAAGTGCCATCGATCTGTAATGATTCTTGCCTACACACATAACAGTGTCAATAAAGAGTCATTGGGATCCATCTTAACCCTGAGTATCCGAAATGTCAACCTTTACGGATGGCTCCTGCCAATAAAAGGTCCATTTTGTTGCAGGCAAAGGCAGATGCAGATTCATATCCATTACCCACGGCCCAAGAAAGTCAAAGAATTCTGGGTGTGGAAGAGAAGTGGTTAAGAGACGGTGGCATAGGAGAGGAGAATTGTAGACATACATGGAAGAAGAAGAAATACACACAAAACTTAAGATCTCATGTATACCAATGGGAAATACAGTACAACCTCATTCATCTATGTACCACCAAATATGAAGCTGAGGGATTTTGGAAATGGGCTGTCCGAGACTGTAACTTTTTACTATCTTTGAATAGAAGACTTGCTAAGCAAATGCATGGGATTTAAAAAAACAAAGATAGCTAGTGATAGGGAGAATATGTTTTAATTTCTTCAGAGAACAAACTCTTTTTAGGTACCTCGGGAGCACCCGTGTGAAAAGAAACATCACTGATTTATTTATTTATTTATTATTTATTATTTATTTATTTATTTATTTTATTATACTTTAAGTTCTAGGGTACATGTGCATAACGTTTATATCATGTATAACTCCCCAATGCAATCCCTCCCTCCTCCCCCCTCCCCCTGATAGGCCCCAATGTGTGATGTTCCCCTTCCCGAGTCCAAGTGATCTCATTGTTCAGTTCCCACCTATGAGTGAGAACATGCGGTGTTTGGTTTTCTCTTCTTGTGATAGTTTGCTAAGAATGATGCCAACAGACACATGAAAAAATGCTCGTCATCACTCGCCATCAGAGAAATGCAAATCAAAACCACAATGAGATACCATCTCACACCAGTTAGAATGGCAGTCATTAAGAAGTCAGGAAACAATAGATGTTGGAGAGGATGTGGAGAAATAGGAACACTTTTACACTGTTGGTGGGATTGTAAACTAGTTCACCATTATGGAAAACAGTATGGCGATTCCTCAAGGATCTAGAACATCACTGATTTTAATTGCAGGCATTTTTTGAAACGATTTAAACAAATTCCCTATGTTTTTTCCTAGCATCACATTGGTCAGTTTATTCTAGTTCCTATATATTTTTGAAGATATAGTAAAACTGCATTTCTCTATCAATATTCTATAAGTCACAATGAGCATCTTACCATTTATTTAAATAAGGAGGTTCAATTGCACATCCTATCCTCCTCCCTCATGTCCTTATATGCCTTTCAAGTAAGGCACCCACCTATCCTACAATTCTCATTGCAGTCAAGGGGCTCAGAATGGCCCCTTTAAATATTCTGTTACAATGTTCCCAAGAGCACATATGTGCTGATTTTCATCTTGGAATATAGGGACACTGGGAGTCTATTTTAATCCCTGGAGAGGACTAAAGTCTGGTATAATTCTATGGTGAGGTTGGGTAGGGTTTGTTAATAACTTTCCACCTCAGTCACAAATAGCTCGTTTCACTGACCCTACCCTGTCTAGTAAGGTAAGGCTAGATGGGAAAGCAAAGCTGGTGCCCTTTACCCAAGATTAAGGGAATGAAGTAGGGTGAATGAGAACATAAACGTTTGAGGGGACAGGCAGCTGCAGAAGGAGACTGATGTGTCTATGTGGTAGTTCTACACATAAATCCTCCATTCTGTTGTGATTTACAGTGATAGACTTTCACTGGCTATGTCACAAACCCCTGGTGATCTGGGTTTATCGCTGAAACAACCTACTGGCTCTTATTACTGCATCTGCACACATATTGTCATAAAGCATGAACACAAAAGGGTGATTTGCAGGTTAAAAATTCCCAAACCACAGCTCTAATTTACATGATCCTTGCATGTGCATTTACAGTTCATCAAGGAATGATCAAGTCTGTTTTGTTTAGGTCCTATTAGCTCAGGTTTGGGAAATTGGGAAAGCCAAGGAGTATTCTGGTTCCAGCTTGTAGGTATGGTTCAGGGGCTGCCTCAGAGACTGACCTTGCTCTTAATTCCTTGTATCCATAAAAATAAAATAAAATAATAAAACATTAGTTTTATTAGTTTAAGCTCATGCACGTTTACGACAACCTGAAAATTTTCTGTTTCTTTCCATAGTATGGTAACTTTTCTAGACTAATCTCAGAATGTGTAATGTCTCATGCCAGGGAAGAAAAAGTCAATGACTTAACATAATTGCCCATTTATCATTATTTAAAGGTTGCGAGAGAGAGAGAGAGACAGAAAGATAAGTGATACAGGTATTTCTCCCTCTCCTGGTTTCAGAGATAATGGGCCTGAAAGTGTTTTTGAAAAAATAAAAGCACTTATAAATGTCAGTGTTGTGATTATTGTCATTTTTAGTATCAGTACTGAGGGCTGGAACAGCTTAAATATGCCATTTGCCTAGTAACCAAGGTAGTTGTGAATGAACCTGATTCTTACGGAAACGTATCACATGCAATCAGATTCACATTGCTCACTGGATAGGTGGTAGTGCTAAATTGCCATCTGCAATATTATCACAAGAGGTGACTATGAAAGTCAGCAGAGATTTATGACAGCATTAGCTGTGTGACCTTCTCAAAGTCATCACCATCTCTGGATCTCACTTTCTCTGTGAATGATGGTATATTTAACAGTCAGTTGTCATGTTAACGAGATGGGACACAATGAAGAGATGTAAATCTCAAGCCATTTTGCTAATACAGTAAAACCTTACTGATTTCGAGGAACAGAGGGAAAGGATTGTCTGAATGAATAAAGCAAGTCTGTATTACAAAATAGGTTTGAAGAATGACAATTTTATTTCTTTAAGTCTATTTTGTAATTCAAACTGACTATAAAACATTGTCTTAGTGGAGATCCTCATGAGAACTACTTTAGCAGATAGATATGTAACGAATATGATTATATCTAATAAGTGCTTTCAACATTTGAAAAGGGTTTGTTCTCTTAAGAAAAAATTCAACTGACGTTCCAGTCTAAACTCTGCATTTGCTTAACAACCTTCTTGTCCTCATGCCTGATAATATAAAGTTAACTTGTAGACTGGTCCCTGTCTAGTTTATCACAAATTATTAATCAGAGGGCTCCAAATTAATGAGGTTTTACTGCTATTTCTACCTCCTTCTCCATTGATTTTTTTTTTTCATCACTAATACGTAGTGGTAACCAGATTCACGTTCATCTCTTGCCCCTTCTCTTGCTCACTCTCAGAAAACAGCACGTAGCAAGAAGGAAGAAGATAAAGGCAAGCTTCTTGGTAATCCAGAAATGGAATAAGCAATCGTTGGGTATGCAGCACTGATCATATTATTATCCATAGTTGAGAAAAGGGTTGACTTATTTCAAAAGACTGGCTGTAGGAATGACCAAGAAAAGCGATTTGAAAGATGCCTGGCAGGTAGCACTATGGTTAGAGAAGTTGAAAACATTTAGGATCTACTGAAATATTTTTCTATTTGCATATCAAAATTCAGATAATCTGGAAATCGTGAGCTGTCAATAAAGTTACTTGATAAAAACTTTGCAGCAGTACTAGCTGAGGAAAAAATGCTTGATTGCTGGTTGTAATTAAAAAATAGCTGGTCTAAAGTTTTGGGGTCTTCATGTACCAAAACATCTGGGTGAAAAGTAAAAAGTCAGCAAATATGTGCAGATTTTTTGTTTGTTTATATAACATCAAACGTCTGGTTATCTGAAAACTTCTGAGCACTTGGCATCATGTGGATGTTTTAGAGTCATCTTGTTACAGTCCATGGCTCCTTTTTAACCATGATGAGTATGAATGATGAATTCGTGAGAGCAATGCATCCATCCACTCAATTTTCATTCTGCAACTCACTTCAATGATACATTAGGTTCTCCGTGCTAATAACATGAGAAAAAGACTGGGAAGACAGGTGCTAAATACTTTGACCATCAAGTTGGCCATTGTAAATATCAAATGAGCCAAAAGCTTGGCTAAATTGTCAGTGTCATCAGTTCACATTGGTGGGAAAGAAAGTTACTGCTTTTTGACACATAGTAAAACCTTGATTAATTGGAATCCATAAGGGATGAATGGAATTTTCAATAAGAACACTCATTTTGTTCATTGTTGGCTAATAACAGTTTTTCTTAAAATGCTTCTATCTACTTTCTCGCCTCGGGGAAGCAGCCTCTAACGTTTGAGGGTCAATCCAGATGGAGAGAAGATAGAGGAGAAAGAGCCGAATGTGACCCAACCATAGGTCATCTCTTGGTAAGTGATTTTTAAAAAAATCAATTCCTTGCAGTCTTCTTTTTTGGAATACTATTGCTGCTTTCTCATCAATGTGAAGTACTGAGGGGGCAATTCAGTTAGTTGGGGTACTGGTTAGGTGAGTTCTGGTTAATCAAGGTTTTACGATAAAAGGCCATGCCAATGCCTGGTAAGATTATTTGCTGAAGAAAGTTCTTTTAAAATTTATTTCTTTGAAAGTGTTCTGGATCAGTGTTTCCAACCCATATAATGTTTGCAGACTGGCAAACTAACTTTTCCATCAGGATCCTGAGGGATAGAGAGGGAAAGAGAGGAGCAGAAGTGCAACCATTGTCTCTGAAGAAGAAAAGTTTTGGCTTGCCTGTCTGTTGGTCTGTGGTTGGGAAACTGTTCTTCACCTTAAGATGCCCATGGGATCTTGGTCGTACAAGAGGTGAGTTTACATTCAATAATTCTCATGCCCTTGGCCATGGAGGATTCTTTTTTCAGGTCCTCTCCTGTACTTACCCAAAGTGTCTTTCCATGACTTGGTATCGTGGCTTCTGAGCTTGCCCCTATTTCTTGTTGCTTGGATGATGGCTATTCATTCATTCTAGCTCCAAAGAGCATTAGAAGTCAAAGGAATGCCAAATAAGATGGGTTTTCTCATGATGGCAGCCTGGATAACAATTAGACCTACCTGAACCAAGAACATGGCTAAGAAGAAGCTAAATCAGGGATTTATACATACATATAGTATCACAGTTAGGCGACGCACTTGCTTAAATACACAAAATATCTCTGCAAAGTCTCTATATGGGGTGGCCTATTGAAGAAAGACCCCATTTAACTTGAAACCGAGCTTGTTATTTGGCTTTCAAGTTAAGTGGGGTCTGCTTAAATGGGCTATCACATATAGAGAACAACATCTCATCACTCAGACACATAATTGAAGAAGCCACCCTTACTCAACCAACCAACCTCTGTGAGCAACCATCACAACCTAGAAAAACAAAGGCTATGCCCTGACTTTTCAGTAGATGGATCTGATTTTTCATACCACTCAAATGAGGCAGGCGGGGACAGTCTCACAGGAAAGCCTTGGACTCTTGAAAGCCTAGGGCATTGAAACCCCATCATGGCTTTCATAAGGCAACCAATCTGGTGGTGAAGGAAGGGAAAAGGTGTGGTTGGAGCCTCTGTCTGGGAGTTTAAGAAGGGACCCAAGTTAGATCAAAAATGTGGGCAGTGCCCTAAAGCCTTTTTGTTTCCCAAAGCTGCCAGGCAGGGGAATAACCTGGTCATTCCACTTTATGTGTGAGTCTTGTGCTGTCTCCTCAATAATAAGATAACAGTCTTGCCGATTACTCGTCACTAAGGGTACCCGGTTGTGGTGACATTGAGGCTGACCTTGGAGTCACCGCCCCCGCTGCCGCACTCTCCTTTGTCGTACCACCATTTGTTTTTCAATTTGTCCAAGAGGCCTTGCTCATTCAGTTTTAATACTGCCAGGTTAACAGCATTTCTTGAAACGATAAAACATAACTTGTAAGAAAATGCACAAATGCTTAGGAAATCGTTAACGTATAAAAAGGAGCACAAGAGGACAAATTGGCTAAATTTCACAGAACGTGGAGCTATAAAAATGTCTGTACAGCAAATACAGGGTTAAATATTGGAAGGTGGCATGGAGGATAACATTTGCTCAAAACTGAAGTGTGCGGGATGGGGAAATTGCTTTGAGAAAAAAAGTAACAAGAACACCACATCCATGCAATTAACATTCGTCACATATGGCACCATAACTGGCTTTTACCATTTAAATTGAAAAAGCCGTTGAACTGTAAAATTAAAACAGCAACAAACAGTCAGAGAGGACAACACAGAGAGAGAACATTAAAAAAAATGGATGCATTAAATAGATGAAACCATAATTTACCGTCTTATTTAACTCCATGGAATATTGTAGGATTTTAAACTTTTAAAAGTTACCTCAAAATCCACAAGAAAGAAAATGACAACAAAATGCATCAGGGTAGGTGGAATACTATAACAACACGGATATTGTTATATTATTCCACCCACCTTAATGCTGAGCCTTTAGGGGTTGCCACACCATAGCCTTTGGAATCCAGATTTCCACCAACTTTCATCGTATCACATGGTTTCCTCTGCTCAATGTACTCATTCATGGTTGACTCCAGCAGGAAGGCGAACTTTCCCTTGGACTTTCGCACTCGGGCCACTCCGTCTGCTGTTGTTTTGGTAAACACAGATGGCTCCGCTGATTTCATGTAAGACCACATTTTCTCATACACAGCAATTTTGGATCTCTGCACCAAAAAGATAAGAATTCTTAGCGCTGCCAGATATTCAATCTGGAGGAGGGTTAGTGCAGTAGTTTTTTTTTGTTTTTGTTTTTTAATTAATTGCAATCCACAGTAATAAAAAACACGTTACACTGCAACCTAGTAGACACATTTATACATATGTAAACAGTGTTTCCAAAACAAGTTCTCAACGTTACACTGCAACCTAGTAGACACATTTATACATATGTAAACATTGTTTCCAAAACAAGTTCTCAAAACGACACTCACCCTTGCTATGTGTGATGCTCTCTGATATTTTCTATTCTATTCTAATTCATTTTAAACAATGTTGCTCAGGACCCACTAAATGGATTCCATGTCTCCACTAATTGGTTGCAATCTTATTTGAAAAACACTTTCTTAGTTCAATCTTCCTCTCAATGAAAAAATCTCCTCTACAATATCCTGCTATGTTTATCTAATCATAGCAGGATATGCCTAATCAAAGACCATTGTAAGGTAGTGTACAGCCATTTCAGTCAGCCCACTCCAGCATGGAACATCAATTATCATAAGAAAGTACTTCCTTATTCTAAGATGATCTTTGTTTTTCTATAGCTCCCATTCCTTTTTACAATTTCAACATTTATTTTAGACACAGGGGGTACATTTGCAGATGTGTACATAGGAATATTGTGTGATGCTAAGGTATGGAGTACGGATCCTGCCACCTAGTTTGTGAATATTGTATTCAATAGGTAGTATTTTAATCCATGCCCCTCACCCCCTGGTACTATCCCCTAGAGCTACGTAAAATAATTCTGTCCCTTTTTACAACGGTTCTTTTTTTATGTACAATGGTTCTTTAATTATTGAAAGGCCTTTATTATGTCCCCTTCTCATCTCTTCATCAGGTGAAACTCTGATATTGTTTCCAGAACTCTCACAACTTTGGTTTTCCACTCGTAGGCACATTGTAGTTGGTAATGTCTGTCTCTAATTGGAGTGTTTAGAAATAGACATGGTACACCAAATAAATGACCAGAACAGAATGAAAAAAAAAAAACCAAAACTTTTGCTTCTTGTTTTAGAGCATTCTTTTCTTTCTTTCTTTCTTTCTTTCTTTCTTTTTCTTTTTCTTTCTTTTTTTCTTTCCTTTCTTCTTCTTTCTTCTTTCTTTCTTTCTCTCTCTTTCTGTCTCTCTCTTTCTTCTTTCTTTCTTTCTTTCTTCTTTCTTTTTTTTCTCTTTCTTTTCCTTTCTTTCTCTCTCTCTCTCTCTGTCACCCAGACTGGAGTGCAGTGCTGTGACCTTAGTTCACTGCAGCCTTGACCTCCCAGGCTGAACTGATCCTCCTGCATCAGCCTCCTGAATACCTGGGACTACAAGTGTGTACCACTAAACCCAGCTAATTTTGTTTATTTTTTTGTAGAGACAAGGTCTCACTATGTTGCCCAGGCTGGTCTCAAACTCCTGGGCTCAAGTGAATCTCCCTCCTCAGCCTCCCAAAGTGTTGGGATTACAGGCGTGAGCACATGGCCTGGAGCATTATTTTCTACCAATGCTGCTTGAGTTTGCATTAATATATTTAGCCATTCCTCTATCCTTTCAACAAATTTTTTTTTTAATTGAGAAGCACTGGAAGAATATAATAGAGTGAATAGAGTCTTTCCTCAACTCAGGTTGAGGCCAAACCAAAACAGCTCTTCTGCCAAGTCAAGTCTCCTTCATCTTTACCTCTTTGAATTTTGCATATAATCCCATTAAATTTCATATCAATTCAGGTGGTCCCTAGAACATGTATTAAATGCTTACTGTGCCTCTAGCCCTATGTTAGTCATTCTGGAGACTATAAAAACATCCAATTGACTTGGGAGCTAGGTCCTTAGGAATGAAAATCGTAGAAAAAAAATCTAAGTGATACTTGACCAGAGGTCGAGATAGCATGGCAGAAACCATAAACATATACCATGTTTTCAAATGTCTTTTTGTGGGGTTTCCTGGCCCCCACCTCAACTTTCTTGATTATTTATTTAGTTGCCCTTCTCTAGACTTTGGCCGGCTTTGTTGCATCTTTCTTGGGGCCTGCTTGGGCCTGCCCAAATAAGTCCAGTGGGGCTGGAACTTCCAGAACGATCACCATGGACTCAAATTGCTGGCCTCAAGCAATCCTCCCACCTTCACCTGGCAAAGTGATGGGATTACCGGTGTGAGCCACCTCACCAGCTGGATCACCATGGACATTAAGCATTGTGTTTATGGCAATCAGACCCTCATGGAAGCCCTCACAGAGTCAGTGAAACTCTTCACTGAGATGGGAACACATCTGGTTTGCACAAATTATAGCAAAGGAAGTCACTGTGGCTGAAATTAAATGAGAAAAAGGGAGAGCGGTAGGAAATGAGCTTAGGTGGATAATCAGAGGCCAGATCCTGTAGGGCCCTGTAGGTCATGGTAAAAAGTTTGGATTTATTTTACCTGTTATAGGAGACTATTGGAAGATTTTGAGGAGCAGTGTGATAAGATCATACTTAAAGTTTTAAAGGATTACTCTCTTTGCCATATGGAGAATAGACTATAAGTTGGGTCAGAGTGGAAGAAAGGAAATTAGTTAGGAGGCTATTCTAATAGTCCGGAGGAGAGATGATTGTGGCTTGGACTAGGGTGGGAGCAATGGAGGTGGAAAGAAGAGGCTGGATTCACAATGTGTTTTGCAAAGATAGCAAACAAGCCCTGATGATGGACATCTCCACCTGATGGTCCTGAAGACATTTTCAGATTAAACTTTTCCCAACCAAATCTATATTATATACCTTGTAAAGCCTGGGTTTCCTTCTACATTCTATCAGTAAACCATCTAACCTCCAAGCTAAAGGGTTTGGTTTTACTTTTCCCTCACTTCCTCATTCTGCCATATTTTTTTCTAATATGGTAATGCCTTTAGAATCTGTCCTCTCATCTTCTTTTCATTCTCATTACCATTGCCCTCCCTTGGTCAGGCTCCATCATTGTTTTGTCTAGACTATCTTGCTTCCTAACTGACCTCCCTGCTTCATCTCTCTCTTCAATTTATCCTCCAGTGATTCTTCCAAAATGCAAACTTAATCAAGTTACTTCATTCTTTAAAATCTTCGGATAGTTCCCTAATACCTACAGGAAAAAAAAATCCAAACTCTATGTATGATATTCAGAGTGCTTATGATCTTGGCTATACTCTCCTGTGATTAGGTCATGCTGGGCTACTCACTAGTCACTGAATAAGCCACTTTCATGTCTTATGCCTTTGGTTATGCTTTTGTTTCTGCTTAAATTACCTTATTCATCTACAAGATCCAGAGCAGATGTCATGTCTTCTGTGAAGTCTTTCCTAACCCTTTCCTGCCCCCACAGAAGTGCTTCTTTGGATGTCCTCCCAAAGCCATTTCCTCATATCTTTGCTATAGAGCTTAATTGCAGTAGGGTGAGTTGACTATGTGTCTCTCTTCCCCTGTTACTTGAGTGTTTCTCGAGGACAAAGTCCATGCCTTATTAATTTTTCTAGCCCTCTTGGCAGCCAGCAAATTGTTCTATACATGACAGACTAAAGACATGTTTTCTTAATAACTGAAGCTTAGGCTTGACCATAGTGACAACCAGATTGCTGGTCAAAGATATCAGAAGTTCAGGTAAAAATGGCTACCAGCACTATCTTTATAGCACTGTAGAATTCTAGAGCTGAAATTTTTCTAAAAATCACTGAGTACCTTGCTAAGCCAATTTGGATATATGCTTTTCAATCCTCTTTTTAAATGCTACTTAGTCTGCCTTTGATGCCCACATCAATAACTTCCCCCAAATAATCCCTAACAGTCAAGGCCTTCTAAGATTAAAATCTCACCCATAGTCATGTATGCTCATTCCCTATTACATTATCCTCTTTTGACACGTAAAACAATTTTTTTTTTTTTTTTTTTGAGACAGAGTCTTGCTCTGTCGCCCAGGCTGGAGTGCAGTGGCCGGATCTCAGCTCACTGCAAGCTCCACCTCCTGGGTTTACGCCATTCTCCTGCCTCAGCCTCCCGAGTAGCTGGGACTACAGGCACCTGCCACCTCGCCTGGCTAGTTTTTTGTATTTTTTAGTAGAGATGGGGTTTCACCGTGTTAGCCAGGATGGTCTCGATCTCCTGACCTCGTGATCCACCCGTCTCGGCCTCCCAAAGTGCTGGGATTACAGGCTTGAGCCACCGCGCCCGGCAACAATTTTTAAACATTGTAATGAAATACATTGTTAAGGACTTTATTTCAGTAGACATTTCCTAGTTGGTTATCCAAAGAATTAAAAAATAGTAAATAATTTGATACACAGAAATATATAAAAATAATGTAAAAACACCTGTGTACCTGCCATAAAGCTTAACAAATTAAACATTATGAAATTAGTTAAAGTCTGCTGATCTACCTCTCCCTAAATACATATTCCTCTCTACTCACCAAAAGTAACCACTATACTGAATTTAGTCTTTACTATTCCCTTGCACCTTTTTATACTTTTACTAGAATAAGCATATTTCCTTTATAATGGCTGCATAGCTCTTCAATCTATGAACACACTATGTTTTATTTACCCAATGCCTTTTGAAGGGCTCTTAGATAATTTCCAGTTTTTTTTTTTTTTTTGGCATTATAGAAAACTCCGTAGTGGGTATGCATTTTTGTGCATTTATAAAGAGCTGTTTTGTGTTCTTCATCTTGGCCTAACCAGACCTGAATACAAAGTAGGGGTCCAGAAAGGAGAGACTTCAGACATATTTGTCTTTTGCACTATTTGCAAACAGGCCATTGCTTCCAAAGATAAATTTATAAGCCAAGGGCAAAGGGGTCCATGATTTCTGATCCAAGTGCACTATAATTTGGACTCATTTACTTCATCATTTACTTGAGCTCTTTGATTGCTGATACAGGTTAAAAGGTTTATTCCTTTAGGTAATGATGCATTTCTAGGAGAATAAATAGCAGTGCTTGAAGCAGGCCCTTTAAATGCACGTGGGGCCGAATAGGAACAGCTCCAGTCTTCAACTCCCAGCGCGAGCGACACAGAAGACCGGTGATTTCTGCATTTTCAACTGAGGTACTGGGGTCATCTCTCTAGGGAGTGCCGGACAATCGGTGCTGGTCAGCTGCTGCAGCCTGACCAGCGTGAGCTGAAGCAGGGCGAGGCATCGCCTCACCTGGAAGCGCAAGGGGGAAGGAAATCCCTTTTCCTAGCGAGGGGAACTGAGACACACAACACCTGGAAAATCGGGTAACTCCCACCCCAATACTGCGCTTTAAGGAAACAGGCACACCAGGAGAATATATCCCACACCTGGCCGGGAGGGTCCCACGCCCACGGAGCCTCCCTCACTGCTAACACAGCCGTCTGCGGCGATCTATCCGCAAGGCAGCAGCGAGGCTGGGGGAGGGGCGCCCGCCATTGCTGAGGCTTAAGTAGGTAAACAAAGCCACTGGGAAGCTCGAACTGGGTGGAGCTCACAGCAGCTCAAGGAAGCCTGCCTGTTCTGTAGACTCTACCTCTGCGGACAGCGCACAGCTGCAGTCCATTAGGGGAAAGAGCGGGGCCGTGGCAGACGCGAACGACTCTGTCTGACAGCTTTGGGGAGAGCGTGGATCTCCTAACGCGGAGGTGAGATCTGAGAACGGACAGACTGCCTGCTCAGGTGGGTCCCTGACCCCTGAGTAGCCTAGCTGGGAGACATCCCCCACTAGGGGCAGTCTGACACCCCAAACCTCACAGGGTGGAGTCACCCCTGAGAGGAAACTTCCAAAGAAAGAATCAGACAGGTACACTCGCTGTTCAGCAATATTCTATCTTCGGTAACCTCTGCTGCTGATACCCAGGCAAACAGGGTCTGGAGTGGACCTCAAGCAATCTCCAGCAGACCAACAGACAGTCCTTCTGACTGTCAGAAGGAAAACTATCAAACAGGAAGGACACCTATACCAAAACCCCATCAGTACGTCACCATCATCAAAGACCAGAGACAGATAAAACCACAAAGATGGGGAAGAAGCAGGGCAGAAAAGCTGGAAATTCAAAAAATAAGAGCGCATCTCCTCCTGCAAAGGAGCGCAGCCCATCGCCAGCAACGGATCAAAGCTGGTCAGAGAATGACTTTGACGAGATGAGAGAAGAAGGCTTCAGTCCATCAAACCTCTCAGAGCTAAAGAGGAATTACGTACCCAGCGCAAAGAAACTAAAAATCTTGAAAAAAAAGTGGAAGAATTGACAGCTAGACTAATTAATGCAGAGAAGATCATAAACGAAATGACAGAGATGAAAACCATGACACGAGAAATACGTGACAAATGCACAAGCTTCAGTAACCGACTCGATCAACTGGAAGAAAGAGTATCAGCGATTGAGGATCAAATGAATGAAATGAAGCGAGAAGAGAAACCAAAAGAAAAAAGAAGAAAAAGAAATGAACAAAGCCTGCAAGAAGTATGGGATTATGTAAAAAGACCAAATCTACGTCTGATTGGGGTGCCTGAAAATGAGGGGAAAATGGAACCAAGTTGGAAAACACTCTTCAGGATATCATCCAGGAGAACTTCCCCAACCTAGTAGGGCAGGCCAACATTCAAATTCAGGAAATACAGAGAACGCCACAAAGATACTCCTCCAGAAGAGCAACTCCAAGACACATAATTGCCAGATTCACCAAAGTTGAAATGAAGGAAAAAATCTTAAGGGCAGCCAGAGAGAAAGGTCGGGTTACCCACAAGGGAAGCCCATCAGAATAACAGCAGACCTCTCGGCAGAAACTCTACAAGCCAGAAGAGAGTGGGGGCCAATATTCAACGTTCTTAAAGAAAAGAATTTTCAACCCAGAATTTCATATCCAGCCAAACTAAGTTTCATCAGTGAAGGAGAAATAAAATCCTTTACAGATAAGCAAATGCTTAGAGATTTTGTCACCACCAGGCCTGCCTTACAAGAGACCCTGAAGGAAGCCCTAAACATGGAAAGGAACAACCGGTACCAGCCATTGCAAAAACATGCCAAAATGTAAAGACCATCGAGGCTAGGAAGAAATTGCATCAACTAACGAGCAAAATAACCAGTTAATATCATAATGACAGGATCAAGTTCACACATAACAATATTAACCTTAAATGTCAATGGACTAAATGCTCCAATTAAAAGACACAGACTGGCAAACTGGATAAAGAGTCAAGACCCATCAGTCTGCTGTATTCAGGAGACCCATCTCACATGCAGAGACATACATAGGCTCAAAATAAAGGGATGGAGGAAGATCTACCAAGCAAATGGAGAACAAAAAAAAGCAGGGGTTGCAATCCTAGTCTCTGATAAAACAGACTTTAAACCATCAAAGATCAAAAGAGACAAAGAAGGCCATTACATAATGGTAAAGGGATCAATTCAACAGGAAGAGCTAACTCTCCTAAATATCTATGCACCCAATACAGGAGCACCCAGATTCATAAAGCAAGTCCTTAGAGACCTACAAAGAGACTTAGACTCCCATACAATAATAATGGGAGACTTCAACACTCCACTGTCAACATTAGACAGATCAACGAGACAGAAAGTTAACAAGGATATCCAGGAATTGAACTCATCTCTGCACCAAGCGGACCTAATAGACATCTATAGAACTCTCCACCCCAAATCAACAGAATATACATTCTTCTCAGCACCACATCGCACTTATTCCAAAATTGACCACATAATTGGAAGTAAAGCACTCCTCAGCAAATGTACAAGAACAGAAATTATAACAAACTGTCTCTCAGACCACAGTGCAATCAAACTGGAACTCAGGACTAAGAAACTCAATCAAAACCGCTCAACTACATGGAAACTGAACAACCTGCTCCTGAATGACTACTGGGTACATAACGAAATGAAAGCAGAAATAAAGATGTTCTTCGAAACCAATGAGAACAAAGATACAACATACCAGAATCTCTGGGACACATTTAAAGCAGTGTGTAGAGGGAATTTATAGCACTAAATGCCCACAAGAGAAAGCAGGAGAGATCTAAAATGGACACTCTAACATCACAATTAAAAGAACTAGAGAGGCAAGAGCAAACACATTCAAAAGCTAGCAGAAGGCAAGAAATAACTAAGATCAGAGCAGAACTGAAGGAGATAGAGACACAAAAAACCCTCCAAAAAATCAATGAATCCAGGAGTTGGTTTTTTGAAAAGATCAACAAAATTGACAGACCGCTAGCAAGACTAATAAAGAAGAAAAGAGAGAGGAATCAAATAGTCGCAATAAAAAATGATAAAGGGGATATCACCACCGACCCCACAGAAATACAAACAACCATCAGAGAATACTATAAATGCCTCTACGCAAATCAACTAGAAAATCTAGAAGAAATGGATAATTTCCTGGACACTTACACTCTCCCAAGACTAAACCAGGAAGAAGTTGAATCCCTGAATAGACCAATAGCAGGCTCTGAAATTGAGGCAACAATTAATAGCCTACCCACCAAAAAAAGTCCAGGACCAGATGGATTCACAGCTGAATTCTACCAGAGGTACAAGGAGGAGCTGGTACCATTCCTTCTGAAACTATTTCAATCAATAGAAAAAGAGGGAATCCTCCCCAACTCTTTTTATGAGGCCAACATCATCCTGATACCAAAGCCTGGCAGAGACACAACAAAAAAAGAGAATTTTAGACCAATATCCCTGATGAACATCGATGCAAAATTCTCAATAAAATACTGGCAAACCGGATTCAGCAGCACATCAAAAAGCTTATCCACCATGATCAAGTGGGCTTCATCCCTGGGATGCAAGGCTGGTTCAACATTCGCAAATCAATAAACGTAATCCAGCATATAAACAGAACCAAAGACAAGAACCACATGATTATCTCAATAGATGCAGAAAAGGCTTTTGACAAAATTCAACAGCCCTTTATGCTAAAAACGCTCAATAAATTCGGTATTGATGGAACGTACCTCAAAATAATAAGAGCTATTTATGACAAACCCACAGCTAATATCATACTGAATGGGCAAAAACTGGAAAAATTCCCTTTGAAAACTGGCACAAGACAGGGATGCCCTCTCTCACCACTCCTATTCAACATAGTGTTGGAAGTTCTGGCTAGGGCAATCAGGCAAGAGAAAGAAATCAAGGGTATCCAGTTAGGAAAAGAAGAAGTCAAATTGTCCCTGTTTGCAGATGACATGATTGTATATTTAGAAAACCCCATTGTCTCAGCCCAAAATCTCCTTAAGCTGATAAGCAACTTCAGCAAAGTCTCAGGATACAAAATTAATGTGCAAAAATCACAAGCATTCTTATACACCAGTAACAGACAAGCAGAGAGCCAAATCAGGAATGAACTTCCATTCACAATTGCTTCAAAGAGAATAAAATACCTAGGAATCCAGCTTACAAGGGATGTAAAGGACCTCTTCAAGGAGAACTACAAACCACTGCTCAGTGAAATCAAAGAGGACACAAACAAATGGAAGAACATACCATGCTCATGGATAGGAAGAATCAATATCGTGAAAATGGCCATACTGCCCAAGGTTATTTATAGATTCAATGCCATCCCCATCAAGCTACCAATGAGTTTCTTCACAGAATTGGAAAAAACGGCTTTAAAGTTCATATGGAACCAAAAAAGAGCCCGCATTGCCAAGACAATCCTAAGTCAAAAGGACAAAGCTGGAGGCGTCACGCTACCTGACTTCAAACTATACTACAAGGCTACAGTAACCAAAACAGCATGTTACTGGTACCACAACAGAGATATAGACCAATGGAACAGAACAGAGTCCTCAGAAATAATACCACACATCTACAGCCATCTGATCTTTGACAAACCTGACAAAAACAAGAAATGGGGAAAGGATTCCCTATTTAATAAATGGTGCTGGGAAAATTGGCTAGCCATAAGTAGAAAGCTGAAACTGGATCCTTTCCTTACCCCTTATACGAAAATTAATTCAAGATGGATCAGAGACTTAAATGTTAGACCTAATACCATAAAAACCCTAGAAGAAAATCTAGGTAGTACCATTCAGGACATAGGCATGGGCAAGGACTTCATGTCTAAAACACCAAAAGCAACGGCAGCAAAAGCAAAAATTGACACATGGGATCTAATTAAACTAAAGAGCTTTTGCACAGCAAAAGAAACTACCATCAGAGTGAACAGGCAACCTACAGAATGGGAGAAAATTTTTGCAACCTACTCATCTGACAAAGGCTAATATCCAGAATCTACAAAGAACTCAAACAAATATACAAGAAAAAAACAAACAACCCCATCAAAAAGTGGGCAAAGGATATGAACAGACATTTCTCAAAAGAAGACATCCATACAGCCAACAGACACATGAAAAAATGCTCATCATCACTGGCCATCAGAGAAATGCAAATCAAAACCACAATGAGATACCATCTCACACCAGTTAGAATGGCAATCATTAAGAAGTCAGGAAACAACAGGTGTTGGAGAGGATGTGGAGAAATAGGAACACTTTTACACTGTTGGTGGGATTGTAAACTAGTTCAACCATTATGGAAAACAGTATGGCGATTCCTCAAGGATCTAGAACTAGATGTACCATATGACCCAGCCATCCCACTACTGGGTATATACCCAAAGGATTATAAATTACTCTACTACAAAGACACATGCACACGTATGTTTATTGCGGCACTATTCACAATAGCAAAGACTTGGAATCAACCCAAATGTCCATCTGTGACAGACTGGATTAAGAAAATGTGGCACATATACACCATGGAATACTATGCAGCCATAAAAAAGGATGAGTTTGCGTCCTTTGTAGGGACATGGATGCAGCTGGAATCCATCATTCTTAGCAAACTATCACAAGAAGAGAAAACCAAACACCGCATGTTCTCACTCATAGGTGGGAACTGAACAATGAGATCACTGGACTCGGGAAGGGGAACATCACACACTGGGGCCTATCATGGGGAGGGGGAGGAGGGAGGGATTGCATTGGGGAGTTATACATGATATAAACGTCATGCACATGTACCCTAGAACTTAAAGTATAATAAAAAAAAAAAAAAGAAAAAAAAAAAATAAATGCACGTGGTGTACATGTGGCAGATATTAATGAATGCATTAAATGACAAGTCAGTTAGTGGCAGAAATGATTGGACTCTTTTTGATGACTGAATTCTCAAAGAGATTAGATGGGGGAAAAGAAAGGACTCATAAGTAAGAGAAATTAAGCTGAAATGTTTATCTTTCCAACTGGTATTAAGTGTCAGTATAACATTCAGACCATAACGAAGAAAAAAACTAGCATTTCCTCTTTTTTTCTTTCTTTCCTTTTTTTTTTTTTTTTTGCACTCTGCCTTGGCTGAAATAAAGAAGGTAATAAAAGGGAGTGAATCTTAGCTCTATCATCTGGGAGAAAATAAACAATTTATGGGCAGGATGTGTAATAACAAGTTCATTTTTCTCCAACCCACCATGATTCATTTCTTTCATCCCACAGAGCACCATTTTGTACCTAAAAAGGAACAAACAAGGCTTATAAAGAAAGGCCATGAGAAATTCTCAAGCACTGCTAGATAATTAGCAACGGAAATCCAAAGAAGAAATACATAAATGGAGGAGGAACAGATTAATCCAAAATGGCAGATATGGTAGAGCCTTAGCATTAATGGATTCAACAGTTATGCTCTAACTATTTGTTTTTGCTCTAACATCATGAAGGTCAAATATATGAAGAAATTTGTCTTTTTGTTGATGTGAAAATTTGAATCTTGGGCCCTGTGAGTCTGGTACACAGAAGCCTACCACTTAGACCTTGTGTCTCTTTGCAATGGTTTTGTTCACTCCTAGTCATTGTGCATATAGTAGCTCTCTAGTGATAAAACTATTCTTTATGTAAGTTCAAAGTAACTATATAGTGCAGTGCTTAAGAGCATGTAGTCAGACTGCTTGGGTTTGAATCCCACTTTCTAAGTACATAAATTATCTAGTGTCTATGTATCTCAATTTTCTCATCCATAAAATGGGATAATTTTTTAAGTGTATACTTCAAAGGTTTTTTGGGAGAAATTAAATGGGTTAATTTATACTTAGAACAATCCCTGAAGCACAGGAAGCGGGAAAAACATTACATATCTTTATAATAAAGAAAGTATAATTTGTTTTACTGACAGAATTTATTTTAATGGTATTATAAATTACTTCAGTTCCATATTTACAGAATCATTACTTCATTTTATGGGAGAAATCACATGCTTAAGTATTATTTGTATATTTTGGATCTCCAGACATATGCCTGGTGGATGACCATGGCCTACCATCAACAAAAATTACTATCATTTGAAATTGTATATTAAAATTGTGTTGGTGGGGGAGAATGGGCGGGATGGCAACTTTTCCTTTTACATTTAAGTTTTGTAGTTAAGTTGAAGCTTATACATTAAAATCCTCATTAACCAGAACACTGCTACTGGGGAAACTTGATGAATAAAATTTTCTGCTTTCCTATGAGATAAAATAGGATATCCACTTGGTCAATAGTGTATCCACTTGGAGTCAGTAGAATAACAGAATTTTAGACATAGAAGGCACCTTAAAAACCATTTCGTTCAGCCTCTCACCCGATGAAGTGATAGCTTCTTGCTTAAATGCTTCTGGCGAAGAGGCACTCCCTAGGTCAGAGGAGGCTTAGGAAGTAGCTTATTCCATGGTGGGACAATTCAAGTTGATAGAAAGTTCCTTTGGTTTGGCTGATATTCTTAATGAAAGCCTCTCCTCTCCAATCCTACTTCTGCCTCTTGCATGAATTGAGCAGTCTCTCGTCTCTGTTTCCATTTCTCCATTGTAGGGAGTACCGATTATTTTGCTTTGCAGTGGTTATCCCCAGCCAAATCTGAGCTCTTTGAGAGTAGGGGTCATGTCTTTTTTTGTCACTGCACCACAGGTGTCTAGCATGATGCCTGGCACACAGTAAACTCTCACTGTGTGTCGGTGGAATGAGTGAATATTAAAATTGAAGTGTCACCTACTGGTCCTAATCTTTCCCTTTGTAGCAATACAGAATCAATATGCTCTCTTCCTGACACAATGTACAGCGTGGAATCTACTGCCACAGTGTCACCTGTTAATTGCCTTTTTTGCAGGCTAAACATTTTAAGGGCCTTCGTTTGTTACTTTTGTGACACAAATTCCAGTCAACTCCCCTTTTCTGGTCACAATCTTCTAGATACCTTTTCATTTCTTAGTCCCTCCTAAAATGTGGCCCCCCAAATTGAGCACAATATGCTGGATATAGTGACATTAACATAAAGGACAATGGAACCATCTCTTTTCGTGGTCTCAACATGAGCATAATTCTTCAATTTGACAGGATTCAACATCCACTTTCCCATATGTTAATAGCCCAGAATTAACTTAATTAACAAAATGGACTAATAAATTAGAAGCATGATTATCAACAGAAGCATAATATGCTATTCATTTATGCTATTATTTACTGTCAGAATGCAGAAAAGTATTACATAATTTGCAAAGACAGTATTGGTGTTTGTAATATCTTTATTCCCCAACATGTAATGAAGGAGAGGCCGGGGAAGATAGTTTTAGGCACTCTGTATTCCAGTGTTCCTCAAAGGAAAATGGGCCAGCTTTATGCATGTAATTATTTTTTTGAACACTGTTGCCACCATGCCTATTTTGTCCATTTCCATCACTGTATGTACAGGACTAGCCTTGTACATACATGTCAAAGGGGCTAGATTTGACTTTGGGGTGCCCATTGTCTACCACTTTCTCCCTGTTCACTGTCTGCCTCCCTCAGAGATACAACCTGTACCCCTTTTCTGGTATCAACAGTCATGGTCCTCATAGAGGTGTTCACAAATAGAATAACGGCTTCTGTTACCCCTGAGCAAGGGGTCATTTTGATTTGAATAGGGGGTTTGTACCCCCAAAAGGAGAGTGGGCTTCTTGGTATTATAAAAGGTGCCTTTCAGGGGCTGGAGAAGGCTGCCTTGTGTATGAGACACTAAGAAAGGGAAATATGCAAGAGTTTCAAACAAAAATGACTTTTCCTCACTCTTTTGCTTTCTCTAAGTTTATTGTGGACTACTTCTTGCTTGACAATTTGTTCCATTTTTTTCCTTTAGATTGTACCTTAAGATAATATAATTACAAACTACAATCTGCTTTTTCTTCTGAATTATTTAGCGTCCTCTGTAATTTCTGCTTTTAATAAGGCTCAGGTGTCTGGGTGGTAAAAATTCAAAAGGGTGGCTTTGGGCCTCCATCTGCCTGAACGGAACACTTACAGCAGGACCCCTGTGTGCCTTCTGTGCCTTCTCTAACATTCAGGAGCAAATGTTGCCTCACAGAATTGACTAAGTACTAGGATATGGACAGGTGATCCTTATAAGACAAGGTGCTAGAAGGAAAGAAGGCCAGTGATGCCACAGCTCTGGAGAGCTCCTGACCTCTCCTTCTTTTCTCCTTTCTTCTTTGCCTCTTCTAATGTTTGATGGATGGGAAGAGGACAATGTGCTTGCATATCCTAATAGAGTGGGTGGGGTAGGACTATAAGGGAGGGGTAAGGTGTGGCTGGGGTGGGCCCATTCTCAAGTTTTTTATGTAGTCACAAGTCTCAGGTCTACAGAAATTAAGTTCTTTAAGTTAAGACTCCAACTGTGGAAATCTCAAGCACTTGGTTTAGACTCACAAAGAGAAGATTTTTGTGGTGAGAAATACCTGCCATACAACTTTTCAAGTACTCCCTTATTTAGAGAGGCCTTAGATTTGTCATTACTAGAAGCAGGAGATAGCCAAATATCTTTAAACTTTATATTTGCATAAAGCTTTCTGGGTGCCAGGGTGATTTAACACACACAGTCTCATTTAAACCCCACAGCAGCCTTGTAAGGTGGGTGCAGTAGCTATTGCTTGTTCACTGCTTACTCCCCAGCACTGAGAACAGTGTGTGTGCCCAGTAGTGCCCCATAAATATATATTGAATGAAAGAATGAATTCCCATTTTATAAAAGATGGAATTGAGGGTAAGGGAGGGTAAGTGCAGTGGCAATGCCAAGAGGTGTCATAGTGGGCTTTAGCCTACTCCTCATTTCCATGAATCTACCCCCTGGGTATAAGTCAAGCCTGAAAAAAGCTGTGTGCTTGCTAAGCAAGCAGTTTCCAAATAAGGCCCAACCAGAATTCCACCTTGAAGAGTCTCCAATATAGAAATTCAAAGACTTGTCATTGACTCAACTACTTATCCTAGGTCACACAGCTTATAAGGAATGAGGCTGGGACACTATCTAAGTCAACTGGAAAGGTTTCAGATAGATCTTACCCCATAATAACCCCAGCCTCTTTTACTTGCTGTAGCACTGACAATATCCTTTTTGATGAAAGAGGGCAACTCACCTCTAAAAACATTTTTTGCTTCTTGTCCAAGCTTTTTTTGAAGTTAGGGTAAATTCTAAATTAACTCCAAATCCCCTCTCACTAAGACACTGGAATAAGTGAACATTCATGTCACTCACTGTAACCCTGCTATAGGCCCTTAGTGTCCACGCTTCACCATGTAGAGTGATCAGAGCAATTTGAGGCAAAAGAAGAAAAACACATCTGGGTTGCCAAATGCATCGGACACATTTTTTTCTTCCACATATGTTTTGAAGAAGTCAATAGCTCTAATAAAGTGCATTTGGAAAAAGGATTTTTACAATTTTCCCCCTAAAGTAAAGGAAATGGTTTCCATTTTGATTTGGAGCAAGGCACACAACAAATGATATCATTTCTAAGCATGGCCAAAGCCCCAATTTCACTTTCTTTCCTTCACTTAGGTTTGCACATTTTTAACATTCAGACAAGTACTGCTTGTCCGTGTCCTTTTGCTTCAGACAATCAGCAGCTGTCATGAGACTGTGTATTGGTGAACACAGGAGAAGAAGGGAAAGAAATTCTGGTTTCTATTCTTAGTTTTTCTAGTTGTGTGTTATGAGCCTGACTGAGTTATTTTGAGGGCTGGGCTTTTAGATAACTTCATTGGAGTTGGAGGTCACCTTTTGCCTAGACATTGAGTTTTGCCCTCAAATGTCAAGTGCCTTTCCAAATGACTTTGCTTAACAGTTTCAAACTGTTCACAAGTCCAGGGACAGTTTCCTTCCACTTCAAGGACAGCTATTTCTGATGTCTCCTTTCCAAAAGTGCAGGTGACAATCAGCTAAGTTTCCTGAGACCTTTCTAGTGTCCCTCTTTGGCATGCAAGGTCAGATTACTATTCTGATTAATCTTCTGCTTCTCTTGCTGAGCCAGACTAAGCATATTCCATGGGTTGAAAATAGTGCCAGTGGCCATGTGACTTTGAAAGCTACAGTCAACACATTCTTTCAGAAAATGTTTCTAAGGTATCATTGCTCTATTCTGGAGAAGGGAGGAAGGGAAACAGTACCCTCTACCCCTGTGTCTCTTGGTAAGCAACAACTTGCCTCTCAGGAGACATTTGGCAACAACTTTTCATTGTCACAACTTGGGGAGAGGAGTGCTACCGGTATCTAGTGGGTAGAAGCCAGCGGTGCTGTTAAACGTCTTACAATGCACAGGACAGCCTCCACCACAAGTAATTATCTGGCCCCAAATGTCAATGGTACCAAGGTTGAGAAACTCTGCTATATGGACTTTGACTAAGTCATCATTAAGTAGGAAAACCCATCATATCTAATGTTTAATTGAATACATACTTTTTGTTCCAGGTCCATTTCAAGGGTTTTACATGTGTTAACTCATGTAAGTCTCACAACAACTCTATGAAATAGATTATACTATTATATATTATGCCATTTAAACATGCAGAAACGGACGCACAGAGGGGTTAAGTAGTTTGCCTAATGCCACACAGCTGGTATGTGGTGGCTCTGGGAACTCATTCATTCAGGCTCCAAAGTCTGCTCTCAAACAGTACACTATTCCTAGATATGTTAAGCCATATATAGGGTTGAGATGACTTCACAGAAATTCTGCTTTCTGATTGAAATGATGCTTATACTTTAGCATCATTTCAAGGGGCATGATATTTCTATTATTCCCTCCCTGAAATGTAGGATTGGAGACTAAGGTGTCTTACCTTTAGTCCACATGAAAACCCCACCTTTTAAACCAGAAGTTGACAAATTATTTTTTTCTCCTTATTTTGAGAATGAAAATACATAAGAAGTATAACGTTATGTATTGAACTTATATGGCTGCTATAAGCCAAGACTGTGAGTTAACTTTAATTTTCACAGATGCTCCTCATTTTTCACTCCCCTACCTGGGCAGTACCACCTCTTTCATTTGCCTTATCAGGTAAAAGACGCCCTCTCCACCCCATTCTGTGCTCAGAAAAGAATCGGAAACATTCACACTGAGGTATAAATGATGAACAATATGCAAAAGTGTGACCTCCTCACAGGATCAAACCACAGCTAAAGGAATGATAGCCTAATGGTGGACACATTAATTGGGTAAGGAGGAGAAGCGTGTGTGTGTGTGTGTGTGTATGTGTGTGTTGAAAACCTGACTTTGCTATGTAACCTCACCTTTAGATTGCAGAATCTATTTTCAAGACAGAGAATGGGTCACAAAGAAAGTGTGTCTGCCACACCCTTTTACTACTAACTAGAGCAAAACCTCAAATTCCCTGACTCTCAATCAAGGATTGCTTCTAGGACTGCTATCACTATTGAACACTCCAAGGTCACTTCCCTCAGCCTTCTAGAGTTATATTTTTCAGTGAAACAGCATCTCCAGCAATCCAAAGTCAATTACCATTGACCAATTGGATTAACTGTATTTTTATTTTCTATTACTAAGATATTTAAAAGAGAAGTTCAATACTATTGTTATTCTTGAATCAATTAATCGTAATGTGGAGGCCAAACCTGACAATACGGGTCCTAGGAAATGAGAGGGAAAATGTTCTTCTATTAAGAAGAAAAATATCTCCTGAAATTGCAATGTTTTCAGTTTCCACTATGGCTGGTAATTCCAGGTCCCCAGGGAATTATTTTCATACTAAGGGAGAACAAAGAATGAAGAAAAGAAGAAACAATTTGCTCAGGGTTATCCAGAAGAGCCCAAATTTTCCATTTAGTGTTTTTTTGGGGGAAGTGTTAGTTTCCTAAAAGGTGAGCTGGAACTAACCTGAAGAGAAGTTCTGTTAAAAGCTTGTCAGTAGGAAATACTATATACCTGGGAAGCTACTGATGCCTGCTTCTGTGATTCTGGTTTAATTGGCCTGAGGTGGGGCCAACATTGTAAATAACACTTCCTAAGTGATTCTAATATTCAACATGTGTTTATAATAATCAACAATTGTCGTACAGCTGCAACAACTAGCTACCGATTAGTGCATAAATACTGACAATGAGAGGGCTACCATTTATTAAGCACTTACATGCAACAGGAATGGTGCTTCATGCATTATATACATGATTGCTAATCTTTAAAACAACCTTATGAAACCAATATTATCTCCATTTTACTGAGAAGTTAACTAATACTTCTAGAAGTTATTTTACTTCTCCAAGGTGATACAGCTGGTTAAATTTTTAGCTCTGACCTCGCTAAAGTTTAGATTCATTTATCCATCTACCTAACTGATATCTCCACTTAGATATCTCATCAGTATCTCCAACTTAGCATGGCCAAAATGGATCTCTTGATTCTCCCCCACCTCTGCTTGCTACTCCTCTAGTGTCCTCTATCGGAGAAAATGGCAGCACCTTCCCATTTGTCCAGTTGCTCAGGTCAAAATCGTTTTAGTCATCCTTGACTCCTCTCTTTGGCTTCACACTCCACACCTTGTCAGCTCAATCTATACTCAAAATGTAACCACTTCTCCCTACCCTCCTCCTAATTCAAGCTAATCATTTTTCACCTGAAATATTGCAATTGCTTCTTTTTGAAATTGAATTAAATTTTTTTTTTTGTTTTTTTAGAGATAGGTCTCTCTCTGTTGCCCAGGCTGGTGTGCACTTGTGTGATCCTAGCTTACTGCAGCCTCGAACTCCTAGGCTCAGGGATCCTCCCCCCTCAACCTCCCGAATAGCTGGTACTACAAGCATGTGCCACCTCATCCAATTAATTTTTTAACAATTTCTTTGTAGAGATGGAGATCTCACTATTTTGCTGAGGCTGGTCTTGAACTCTTGGGCTCAAATGTTCCTCATGCCTTGGCCTCCCAAAGTGCTGGAATTACTGGCATAAGCCACCATGCCTGGCCTACAATCACTTCTTAAGTAGTCTGTCTCCCTGCTTCTCAACTTTTGCCCTGACATAGCAGTCTGATTGATCCTTTTGCACATAGATTAGATCATGTTATTCCTCTGCTCAAAGTCCTTTAAGTGACTTTCTGTCACACAGAATATAATCCAGAATTTTTACCACGGTTTGTCTTCTTCACTGCTCTCATCTCTTACCACTCTTTCCCTCACTTATTTCACTCTAGCACATGGACCTTCTTCCTCAAACCTACCAAGTGTATTCCCATGTCACGGCCTTTGCTAACGCTATTCCATCTGGAATGCTTTTTTCTTCACCCAACTCCACCTCACACTTTCATGGCCTGCTCCTTCCTTTCATTCAAGTGTCTGATCAAATGTCAGAAAGGCCTTCCACAATCAGCTAAGATGAAATAGCACCTCCACACCAACGTTTTGTCTCCTCACCTGCTTTTTTTCTTCATTGCACTTAACACCAACGGAAACATATATGTTATTTACAGAATTTGTTTAATTTTGTCTCACCCACTACAGTGATCACAAGGACTTTGTTTGGTTTTGAGCCCTTACAACAATGGCTGTCATATAGCATGTACTTAATAAATATTAACTGAATGAATAAATGTGTAGCTGAGATTTAAACCCAGCTCATTTGATACCAAAGTCTATATTCTCCTTCTTCTCTCTCTTCCAGAGCTTAGAGAGGTAAAGTGATAATTCCAAGTTTGCACAGATGCAGGGGGACAGAATTAGTATTCAAATCCAGGTGTGCTGGCTTTCAAACCCTGTTTTTTTCTACTACTCTGCACTGCCTCCCAGTGGAAAGATTGTTAGTAGCTACACTGACCAAAATGTCAGTGAATGGAGTGAAGTTTACTTCTTCGACCTGTTGTTTTGACATGATTTTATATAGCCTTGATCTTCCTCCTTGGTTCAGCTTTGAAGGCTGTGCAACATGCTCTGAGGTAAAAGGCACCAATATGATAACTCACTAGCTTGTCACAGGCCCTAAATGCTACCATTAGAGATCATGCCTTCTGTTTGACTTGGTCAAGTTACTTAAATTTCTCTAAGACTCTAGTAATTATTGCTGAAATGGAGATAGACTACTAAATGAGATAATTCATGTAAAGCACCCGTAACAGTTTTCGGCAAGTAGTAAGTCCTCAATAAAGTAGATTATGCACTCATGGGAAATGGGAAGGTAACATGACCCCACATCCACTGTCTTTGTGTGGTTTCGTTTATTTGAGAATGTGTGCCAGGAAGGAGAATCAAGATAGGTCTTGGGGCAGGCAGGCAGTGTGGAGTGCCACCCTGATAAGTCAGGGGCACGTGAGGGCCTGGGCACATGTGGGTGATAGGAAGTATGGTGTCATATTAAGTGTTGTCAGTCCTACTGAGGCACAGATTATAATTAAAGCTAACTCAACAGATGCTTGGCAGAGAATACCTTACAGTGCCAAATGGGGCCACCAAAATGTTGAATTTCAATGTATTCATATTTCACCTTCTCCGGTGGCTCTCGATTTTGAACAGTTGGGTTTAGATTTAAGTCTTTTCCTCCTCGCTGTGTTAGGAGCGTTCTGGTAAGTATTATTTCTAAAGGTGCTATGCTGATTTAAAAAAAAGTGGCTGGCTGCAGTTTTGTCTGGCAAACACACTGACTGTGAAAGCTGCAGGAAAATTGATTTTCTGGCACTTGCGTGTCCTGGCATAAACTGCACGCCATGGAAGCTCAAGTTACAGAAGCTTCTGATAAGTGCAGCAAGTGAGGTTGACTTCATGAAATGATTAGGTTCCACTAATCTTTACCATTGGGGTGAAGGCAATGGTCTCCATATGCAAAATGGCAGATAAAACTACAAATTTGCTGTTATTTCATTAGAGAAGTAGTCAGCCACTTAATCTGATACCCATATGCAAACACAAATCAGCACACTTATTTAAACCCTCAATCTTCATGCTCAGGCCCTGATCTCAAATTGTCTTTATTCTGCCTTGGCTGGCATGAGTGCTGCAGAGAAGCCACATAGTCACCAATGCTCTGGAAGGGGCCTGTCTGTCCCAAGTTGAAATTTGTAGTTATGTGAAGTTTTCTTTTGGTGTATACAGCAGTTGTTAAGAGTATAGGTCCTAAAGTTATAAAGACCTGGTTTAGGTACTTATTAACTGTGTGACTTTGGGCAAATAATTTAACCTCACTGAGACTCAGTTTTCTCATCTGAAAAATGGGGATGGTAATAGGACCCGCCTTATAGTGTTCTTGAGGTAATGAAATGAGAGATTGCTTATAATGAATTTGACATAGCTCATGACAACATAGTAAGCACTTAGTTTCTCCCCCATTCCATAGTTGTATCAGGAACTGTGGTACCTCCTGTAAGGAATGGAGATGTGGAAGACATGTTCCTTATGCTCAAGAAACTAAAAGAACTAATAGTTGGAAGCAACATCTCATAGAACTTTCTAAAATGTTCTATATCTCTGCTCTCCAATATGGTAGCTTCTAGCCACACATGTCTGTTGAGCACTTGAAATGTGGCTAGTGCTACCGAAATACTGAATTTTAAATTTACTTTTAATTTTAGTTATTTTCAATTTAAATAGTTACATGTGGCTAGTGGGTACCATATTGAACAGTATAGGTCTACAGCTTAAGGAAAAGCAGAGAGGAACTAAAAGGCAGAAAACAGCACCAAGAACCACTTTCCCTACTTTATAATATTTTTCTAGTTTACCCCAATTACGGAGGTGATGACTACATCAAATGGACATCCTGCCTGCACCATTCGGAGGGCTGCTATCATCCGGGTTCAGAGACAGGGGGCTAGGTTGAGGAAGTAACTTCTGCTCTATTCAGAGCTAATATGTAGCTCTGAAATAGCTTCCCTAGCTTGTGCTTATGGAAGCCTCTCTAGAGAAAGGTAAGCTGTGTTATTTGCATGGGCAAGAATTTCTTAGGCACATGCAGAAACTGTTTCCTTTAAATTTATCCTATTTGTGTAAATTGAAAATAAATGAACTCCTGAGTCTAGGTATTCCATGGAAGAATATTCTTGCTGTTCTTAAATAAGAACCATACTTTATTCAAAAGAGCAGATACAAGAAAATATTTGTGAAAAAAGCAAAAGTGCACTCCTTAAGTTTCTACCCAGCCTGATTATCTTTTTCTGGCTCTGAGTTGCCACATTAATTTGTTTAGACCTACTCTGACTCTTATTTCCAAGGGAAGAATTCCAAAATGAGTGAGCAGCCAGGTGACAACACTCACAATTCCTCCAGTTTTTTAAAAAAATAGTTCTCTGTATCAGCTCTGAGAGATGGGTTGAAGAATTGAGTACAATCAAGATTGAAAGTGGTAGAACCTCTAGAGATGCTTTTCTCTAAAAATTCCAAATAACTTTGTCAAGTACTGATTCCAAATGCCTTTGCCTTGCATTTTCAAACTGTGTTACAGTTATATTAAGATCATAACAGTAAATTTGCCTGATCTGAGTCACCAAAGGGGGCATGGGACCAACACTTTTTAGTTGGGCAGATTGAATGTTACAGCCATTTGGCTTGGTTGCTGCCATACAGTAACCAGGGACTTGAGCCAAGCTATACCAAAAGTCCCAACAGAAATAAGTGCTGCCAAATTGCAGATTTGCAGGTCAAACTCCATTAGAAAACAAAATAAGAAACAGACTCATGAGCTGAAGCAAAGTTTTTTTTTCTTTTTGAAGAATCAAGTAGAAAACTAGATTGTTTTATATCCAGACCTGTGTTTTTATTACCACTGTTGAACAGAAACAAAACCAGGAACAAAATCAAAGTCTGAAAACCCTCCAAAGTAAACAAATCGTAACATTATTTCGTTTGACTTGAATTTCTGATACAGCTATCACCTTTATTCAGTAAAGATAGTCAAACTGCAGAAGGAAGCCATGTTGAATCGTAAAGAACTTAGAAGAGAGAAACTGAAAGCCCAGGTTGCATTTTCAGATCTCATGCATTATTTTTTGTTTGTTGGTTTTTTTGTTTTGTTTTGTTTTGTTTTTGAGACAGCTAGAATTACAGGTGTGCACCACAACGCCCGGCTAATTTTTGTATTTTTAGTAGAGATGGGGTTTCACCATGTTGGCCAGGCTGGTCTCAAACTCCTAAGCTCAAGTGATCTGCCAGCCTCGGCCTCCCAAAGTGCTAGAATTACAGGCATGAGCCACTACACCTGGCCCAAATCTCTCTCGTATTTTCTAATACCTGTGAAACCTATGGCCTATGGGATAATTTATTAGCAGACATTGGTTTGAAATACATTTCACAAAGTCCCTGTTTCTGTGCCAGTACCTTATTACCAAAGAAATACGGTAACTTGAAAAACAGGCCCTCTATATCTTGCGCAAGGGCATTATTATTAATATATTTTGTTATTCCAGAAAAGTGGAGTGGACCATTAGTACTTAAAAAAAGTTACGTGGGTTTCCTTTAAGACTCACCTGATTGCCTTCTAGCCCAGCTCTGATCAATCAAATGGCAGACCTTTGACTGCCCACTACTTCCCAACCCTATCCTTACCTGTGTGCCACTAACAGTAGTTAATTCAACAAACTAAGGAATGCTTATTCAGACCTGTACCCATTAGGATAATCAGTAGCCAAGAGTTATCTGTTTTTTTCCTCCATAATTAAATCCTTTTTTTCTATTAACCCAAGATTTTTAAAGTCACTTGCAAGATTTAATTTTCATTAGGATGATTTTTCCTTCATACTCCCACATGTAAAGACAAATATTTTATTAAGAGCCTTCCTAGATACTCGTCTCTCTTTGAGGCTTGCTTTCTCTACCTCCAGCCTCAAAACTGCTTGTGAGTGTTGTGGAGAAAGTGGATTGCCTGCCTGTTTCTCCACCTGATGGCAATCTGCATTTCCACTGTTTTCTATCCAGGTCACTCATTATCTACTCGCTGAAAAGTATGTTATTAGTGAGAAGCAGGTAGGAGTCATGCTGACCTCCCCAGGTTTAAATGAATGTTTAAGATGGTACAATCAAACAGATATGCAAAATAGGTTATTAATACAATATTAACATTACAAATTTAAACTCAAAATCAAGGAATGCAGAACATTTAGGTTTCTCATTGTTTGTGTTTTAGCAACATGGTACATGCTGAATATTTAGTCCAGCATTAGGAAGACATGGATCCAAAGTATTGAAAAAATGATCAGTGTGTGTAAAGGAGTCGCCGAGATTGACTACCAGACTTCTAGAATGATGTAACCATACCTACAGAGATTGCCTCAACATAGGCAAGTAAGTTTTCCAACATCTTTAAATATTCCTTTCCCTGATTTGTGCTGCTTTGCCTAGAAAAGAGTATGTCTTCCATTATATAACAGAGGAATTCCTAGAAAAAGCTGTGCCATAAATTAGATTCATTTTTGAAAATCAAATTTTATTTTTCTGTTGATACATAGGCTGTTTTATGTTTATTTCTGAAAGCCCGCCTCCTAGGTTTCTCTGACAAGTAGTGATCTGTTAGCACCCAAATGCACTAAGGGATCTCTGTTTTCTAGAGAAGATTATGTTTCCAATGTGAGTAATTACTATTTATTGCTTTCATCAGTTGTGAATTGTCTGATTATGGTTACTTAAGGTAGGGTCCAGCTGCGTTGTATAGTCAAAGATTTTGGAAGAAAGGGAAAACCTTAAAGATACCAAATATTTTTAACTAGTTTTTGGTAATCTTTGGTCCGGAAGATAGGCAAGCCTGGAAATTGCCTGGAAGACAAAACAAACAAACAACAACAACAACAACAACAACAACAAAACCAGTAAAAAGAGCTTCAAGGTGGGAGATCCTGGTACAATGAATACTGTACTGTATCTCCAAAGTGTCAAGGGCCAAAATAGGTATCCATGGTAATAGCAAGGGTCCTAGTAGAAAGAGTGAAAAAAGAACTCTAGCCTTATAAAAACTGATCTGGTCTTCATAAAAGACAGAGAAGTTACTTTCCAGTGAGGGGGAGGGCAGTTCTCTTTTTGGCAGTAGCCAGGATCCATATGTTTGGGAGATGATGGCACTCCAAAGAAAGTTAGAAAGAAGGAATGGTTCCTCTTAAATATCCATCAGATATCCAAATAATTTGTGGTGGAAATACTCTATGTACCTTGTTAACAGGTCCAGCTTAACCACATATGAAGCTGAGCAATGTCCACAGTATAACCTTAATCAGCAAAGGCTGCACTGATTAGAAAATTGATCAACTGTGCCCAACTGCTGATGTAGATAAAGGCTGGGCAATCTGGCCTCTGGGCTGGAAAGCATTTCTCTCCTGCTTGAGAATTGGAACTCTCCTATTGCCACCTCGGTGCGTGTATTCAACAGATACCTTATGCCCACGCCATGGATGGGTGCCTTTGATTATGATCACACTTCTGTTTGCCTAATACCCATAGCAGGTTAAAATGGCAATGGCAATGTAGAATTAACAAAAGGGAGGGAGGAAAGGAGGGAGGCAGAAAGGATTACAGAAATCCTACTTCTTTCTTTTAGGCCTAAGAGCTAGCACTTCAGTCTGGGTACCACTATACCACTCTTTTCTTAAAGATGTGCCCTCACTAACCCTCCCTGGTAAAGATACTAAAGGAGGGTATGCAGCTCATATTCTCCTCACATATCACCTCCGCTTGCTCCCAGGAGGCTTCACCCTGCCACTTTGTCACTTGGGGCTGTCCACCCACAAGTCTTCTATGTGGGGAAGGTAGGACTCCTGATCTCCTCAGTGCCTTTGTAAATGAATGCAACTGCATTGATTACCCAGTGCCCACACCCAGCAGATCAAATAGGCAAAGAGAAAGCGAGTAAGGAATAAGGAGTTGTGCATTTCGGATGTGCTTCTGGCTACAGGAATTTCCTGGCTCCTGGTTCTTTTCCTTCTGTATCAGTTTTAAAATCTGTTTCTCTTCCTGATAACATTTACATCCTCCTAATTTTGAGCTCTTCCTGGCAACCAGGTTTATGTCTCCCAGCTACAGTCCTCTAGATTGGGAACTTGGAGGCATGAGGCTCCCTGAAGCCTCCAAAATGCAGTCACATAGTAGAGCTGCCTCATCATAAAAGGCAGGTGTAAGGACAAAGAGGGAAGGAGAGGGAGGAAGGATAACATGACAGTAGGAGAGATCTTTGGCTAAAGGCTAAGATTTCAAAGCTCTTGGTGCAATCTCTCATTCTGTCCCTTTTCATTTTTAAGGACATTTCTCTTGCCCATAGCTTCCAACCATACTTTAATGAACTTGCTCATGTCAAAGCAAGCTCTTCTTTTTGTCCATTCTAAAGTCTCCGTAAAAATACCAACATAGATGTCCTCATCACCTGAGACCCTTAGGTCTCAGAAAGGGCCAGTGGGACAGCTTCTTTAGGTTGACATGAGTTGCCAAGCTCCTGTCCAGTCTGCTCCTCTACTCTATTTTCTTCTTTCTTTTTATGAAGTTGCTTATGTCCCTACTTCTTTCCAGGTTCTATGGCTTTTAGTTTCCCATGCTGACTAATATCTATGGATATTCATCTAAATTCCTTCAGGTGGGGTACTTGTGGGGAGTTTCCCTGATGCCTCTGTACAGACACTAACATAACAGTCCTGACTACCCAAGACCCAGCAGGTAAAGGAAGGAAAGAGAAAATGAAGTAAGGGTGGGGTCAAGGAAAGTAGGAGAGAGCTTCTCTCCAAAGAGTAGGAGTTTCCAGGGTACTGATCTATCTTTGTCATCTGCTCCATATTTTTCTAAGAAGTTCCTTTTACCCACAGTCTTTACCTAGGTCATACTAATTGAAGATCTCCACTGATAACCAGCACTTGGGCCTGGCCACCTGCCGTCCTCTGGGATAGGAATCGGGGGGCTCTCTGAAGGATCCATAAAGACATGAATACAACAGTCCTGGTCACCCAAGACTCACCCAGTAAATGGGCAGTGGAAAAGGAAGGGCATTATCTGGATCAGAGGAGTAGAAGGTCAAAATTGTAAACCTTTCAAGGCTTTTGGCCATGATTTCTCTCTTTGGAGTTTAATTTTGCTCTTACTTTTAGTTTTCACGGTGTTTAATTGTTCATAGTCTTCAGCCAGATACCATTACTTGAGCTTCCCTGTGGAGATCTTCATTTGGGGCTCCCTAAACCTTTGGCAAAGCATCAGTGCAACAGTGCCAATTCGACCTCAGATTCCAGCCCCTGAAACAATTATCCCCCACTGGTCCCTGTTGATTAGAGGAAAAGTTTTTCCTTTCTCTCCATCCCTGACAGTAACACACAAAACTGGCAGCTCGACCTCAGCCAGTCAGCTGTGATCACTCTCAAGACACCACTTCATGTCAGATAGGCCCCAGCTACTTCTACTTAGGCTTCTCTCTGCACCACAGGCACCAACCTGCCCTCTGCATCCTTTGCATAGGAAAAAAAAAAAAAAAAGCAAAGCAGAAAATCATCAAATATTCCTCAAAGAGTGGCTCTTGGTTACCTGTGTTTTAATCACTTAGGAAGCTGCTTTAAAAGCACAGATTATTGGAATGCATGGATTTAGCATCTTGAGGTGGGGCATGAGACCCAGTAGTCTATGTTTTAAAATAGTTCCCCAAATGACTTTATATACACAGTGTTGGAAAACACTGGTTGAGTACAGTCATTCATCAGACTACTGAGTCCTCTATTCAACATCTCTGATAAGTGGCCTGTTCTTGAATCCCTTCAATGATGAACACCTCACTATCTATGAATATAGCTCATTTTATCTGTGGATTGCTATATTAGAATGTTCTTTTTACGTTGATCTAAAATCTCTATCCCTGTAGATCTTTGATCTTTGTTTTGTCTCTTGGGGCCCCATAGAACAGTCCAGTCCATCTTTAAAATGTCTACTCTTCAAATTTTTGAAGACAATTGTGATATATTCTGCTGCTACGTATCTTCTTCAGGTTAAATAGTCTCAATTCTTGCAAACTGAGAAACAACTGTGTTTGTAAACAATCTTGTAAAAAATTATAGTCCTGTCCCTATAGGTCTGCTCTTTGGGTAATTTCAGATAAGAATGTTTTAAGACAGGACTATGGACTATGGGAAGCCATGGTTGTCTTCTGGATGTGAACTCTATAAGTGGAAGTGTGCTTCAAGCACTTGTCCCTTAACTTTAACAACTTTCCACATATCTGTATTATATGAATTTATCCAAGCCTCCTTGAATTTATTTATATTTTTCCTCAGTTATTGACCATGGTGTTCCCGACTTTCCTGTTTGTACAGTTGGCTGAAATCCCAGGCTAAGAAAATGGAGCAAAAGTGTTTTTAAGAATCTGGCTGGTGGGGCAGTTTATTCTCTCTGACGTTCATATATAATAAACTTCAATAATATGCTAATCATAATTACTCAATTTTGTGTGTGTGTGTGTGTGTGTGTGTGTGAGTGTGTGTGTGTTCAGAGGAAGGTGGTGAATAAAACATTTGGAAATTAAACTTCAAACTTCTTGGCAAAGGGGCTTTAATTTGACTCTTTTTATGATTATCTTATTCATACTAGCATGTTCAGGAAAGGGGCTGTTTATTTTATCTAAAACAATGTCTAATGTAATGACGTTGTTTTTAAATATGAAAGATTTGCTATAAAATCTTCTTTCATATGATATCGTATGCCAAAAGTGTAGATGGATTTTGTTTTTCAACATTGATTCCTCAAACTCATTTAAAGGAAAGCAAAGTATTCTTTGGAGAGCATATTTTTAATGAACCTCACATTCACATGCAAAATGTGAGTTTTAAAATTAAAAATAAGACCATGTCCAGAGCACCTTGGTCTCTAGGAATGATTCCAAATTTATCCTTGGCAATCTATATATTGATTTCTACTACGATACAGTTGTTCCAAAGCAATAATTTCTTTCTCAGAAACTAATTGTTCTTATCTCTCCTAAATCTCTCTCCCCCAAACATGTATACATATGCTATTTCTCACAAACAAATCTTAATGTGAACGCTAGAGAAAACTACCTCAGTCAATAGCGGCCATGGTTTAATGTGATATAAAGCCATGGTCTTATTGTTCTTTTTTTTTTTTTCTTGACCACAAAAATATTCTCACATCCCCGTTGAACTACTTTTGAATTCTTTTCTCTCTCCAAATAATTTTAAATTGCCCTCTTTTTTAGAAACCATCCCTGATGAAATCACCTGACTTGTTTATTTTCTGCATACTGGACTCAGGGGTATGAATGGCATTTCCTTTAGTCCCAGAGTGTCTAGGGCAGACTTCTTTACCCAGTGGGTTGGAAAATCGATGTTACCGACTGATACAAGAAATAGTCTGTTAAATGTGAAACCCAAAACTATAAAAACTCTGATAGACAACCTAGGCAATACCATCCTGGACATAGAAGCAGGCAAAGATTTTGTGACAAACACACCAAAAGCAATCGCAACAAAAGCAAAAATTGAAAAATGGGATCTAATTAAACTGGAATTTCTGCACAGCACAAGAAACTGTCAACAAACAGACAACTTACAGAATGGAAGAAAATATTTCTAAAGTATTCATCTGACAAAGGTCTAATACCCAGCATTTATAAGGCATTTAAACAAATTTACAAGAGAAAAATAACCCTATTGAAAAGTGGGCAAAGGCCATGAAAAGACATTTTTCCAAGGAAGACATATATGCAGCCACAAGCCTATGAAAGAAAGCACAACATCACTGATAATAGAGAAATGCAAATCAAAACCACAATGAGATATCATCTCACACCAGTCAGAATGACTGTTATTAAAAAGTCAAAAATAGTAGATGCTGGTGAGGTTGCAGAGAAAAGGGAACACTTACACACTGTTGTTGGGAGTGTAAATTAGTTCAACCATTGTGGAAAGCAGTGTAGCAATTCCTTAAAGAGCTAAAAGCAGAACTACCATTTGACTCCACAATCCCATTACTGGGTATATACCCAGAGGAATATAAATCATTCTACCATAAAGACACATGAACATGAATGTTCACTGCAGCACTATTCACAATAGCAAAGGCATGGAATCAACTTAAATGCCCATCAATGACCAATTGGATAAAGAAAATGTGGTACAGATACACAATGGAATGCTATGCAGCCATAAAAAGAACGAGATCACGTCTTTTGTGGGAATATGGATGGAGCTGGAGGCTATTATCCTTAGCAAACTGATGCAGGAACAGAAAACCAAATGCCACATGTTCCCACTTATAAGTGGGAGCTAAATGATCAGCACACATGAACACATAGAGGAGAACAAGAGGCACTGGGGTCTACTTGAGGATGAAAGGTTGCAAGAGGGAGAGGAGAGGAGAAAAGATAACTATTGGGTACTGTACTTAATACCTGGGTGATGAAATAATCTATACAACAAACCCCTTTGACACAAATTTACCTATATAACAAACCTTCACGAACCTAAAATGAAAAATAAAAAAAAAATAAGAACAGGAATATGAGTTGAGTGTAACAAGCATACCCCTAACAGAGAGATAACAGACTATTTTTGCTTATTGAATTTAGGTATTAGATAATTCATTCAATACCTGACTTATTTCTCTTAGTATAATGCCCTCAAGGTGGATTCATATTGCCAAGAATGACAGGATATGTAAGTTTTATTTGTAACATACCTTAGTTTTAAAAAAACAAAATAAAATATTTCTCATAAAAATAATATTCTGTAACCCAGACCAGACTCAAAGGAAGTAAAGTTAAGAGTCAAATAAATCAGGATATGAACACATAAGAATTTGATAAAACTGGGAATTAAGACTCAGTTCTGGAATTCAGATTTCTCTAGGCATAGAAGATAACCACCTTCAGCGACATCTTCATTAGGTCACCACAGAGTATACAGATAGAAGATCAATTTTGAGGGCGGCTTACAGATAGATTCCTGCAATCAGAACTGGAGAGAAATGCAACAGATTATCTCAATCCAAGCCCCTCTCTTCCAACAGGTAACATTCTAAACCAGTTAGAACAGAGGTGGGGATAATGAGTTCCATTTTTATTATCCGTTGCCTGCATGCTAAAGCAATCCTGCTGAGGCACCAGAATTGCAACCCAAACACAGAAAAAGGAAGCATGCTTCCCTAAGTTTTTGCTAAAAGCTGGGGCCATTTACTAAAATAGCCAAGGCTTTGTATAAATGTGTGGTGTAAACAAGACTTTAGATCTTTTTTGACACATGCATACATACCTATACCTCCTCCTCAACTTCATTCATAATATCAAGATGAAACTTCGTGATATTAACTACAGATCTGCCCCCCACACCAGTTATCCAGCATCCCTCTTCCTACTAAAGCAGAAACATCTATTACCTCAAGATTGAGATTGTTTAAGCAGGAATGAGAAGAAAACAGAACAGAAGATGCCCTCATCTATTTTATTTCAAAATAGACATTTAGAAAGTTATAGCAGATCAGGTGCGGTGACTCATGCCTGTAATCCCAGCACTTTGGGAGGTCGAGGCAGGCAAATCGCGAGGTCAGGGGTTCAAGACCAGCCTGGCCAACATGGTAAAAACCCATCTCTACTAAAAATATGAAAATTAGCCAGGCTTGGTGGCATGCGCCTGCAATCTCAGCTACTAGGGAGGCTGAGGCAGGAGAATTGCTTGAACCCGGGAGGCAGAGGTTGCAGTGAGCTGAGATTGTGCCACTGCACTCCAGCTTGGGTGACAGAGCAAGACTCTGTCTTGAAAAAAAAAGTTATGACAGATAAACATAGAATTGACATATGATCCAGCAATTTTACTCCTAGGTATATATCCAAAGAATTGAAAGCAGGGATTTGAACAGATGTTTGTATGCCAATGTTCATAGCAGCATTATTCACGAATAGTCATGTATTCATCAACAGATGAATAGATAAGCAAAATGTGGCATATACATACAATGGAATATTATTCAGCCTTTAAAAGGGAATGAAGCTCTATAACATGTACGAAGCTTGAAGACATTATGCTAAGTGAAATATGCCAGACACAAAAGGACGTATTGTTCCATTTATATGAGGTACTTGGATAGGCAGATTCATAGAGACAGGAAATAGATTAAAAGTTACCAGGGGCTGGGAGGAGAGGGAATGAGAAGTTGATTAATAGTTATAGAGTTTCTATTTGAAGTGATGAAAATATTTTGGAAATGGTGATGATGGTTGCATAACATTGTGAATGCAATTAATGTCACTGAATTGTGTGCTTAAAAGTGGTTAAAATGGCAAATTTTGTCAAATATATTTTATCACAACTTAAAAAAACTAATAATGTGATATAACAAAACCATTATACCCTTTAAATGGATGAATTGTGTGATGTATGAATTATATCTCAATAGATCTGTTTAAAACAGTTACAACAGAGACAATCTTCCCTTCAGACAGCTAATGTTCTCCAGCGCTTTGGAAAATTCTTAACCAGTCCTAGTATACCTTTTCAGCCCTCTATAGACTATAGATTTCATTAGTGAGTACTGAAAAGGGATGTAGCCCCAAAATCTGAGAGTCATCCTTGGCTCTTTCCTTTTGCTCATAATGTTATCCAATCCATCAGCAAATTCTGTGACTCTACCTCCAAAATGAATCATAAATCTGATCCCTTCACACAATCTCCACCACTATAATTCTAATGTAGGCTACTATTCTTCAGCCACAGTGGTTATCTTCCTTCCTTTAAACATTCCAGGATTGTTTCTGCCCCAGGACCTTTGTACTTAGCATAACTTCTGTTTGGAATACTTTTCCATCAGATTTTCACATAGCTACCTCTTCTTATCATTTAGGTCTCTAAGAAAATGTTACCTCCCTAACGAGGCTTTCCCTAAACCCTCCCTCTAACCCAAGTTCCCAGTTTAAAATATTTTTCTGACCCTAAGTCATTCTTTATTATAGCATCCTGGAGCACCTATCAGTACCTGGAATTATTCTATACATCTATTGTTTTAATGTATTTATGGTTTGTCTCCTTCCAACAGAATGCAAGCTCTTTGAAGGTAAGGATTCTGTCATGTTTCCTGTACTGTATACCTGGTGCCTAAATTGCTATGATAAACATTCAATACATTTACTCTCTGACCAAAATGTGAATGATGTTGAAGACTAGAATGAATCTGACTGCAGGACATAATCTAGTAGGCTTTTTGGGAAAAAATTCTTATCAACGTTTGTGTGTCTAAGTTGCCTTTTCCTTTCAAAAGTGGAGTGCAACCAAGCATTCTAGTTAATTGTCCTTGTTAGTTGAGTTTTCGTAAGTCGAAATTTACTTGATCCTTACGGTCAAGTTTTTAGGCTTCTGCATGATGGAGGACTGCAAATAATTAACCTACACAGGCTTGCCAGGTGAACTCAAGTAAAATCTAATTGAACAGATGGGCCTCATTCCTTTAACTGGAAGGTTATTAGATGATTTGACTGTGTCAGATAAGAAAAGAAAGTGAGATCCTTAGATGAGTTTTTCTAGGAAACAGAGTTTCAGAGTTCTCACAAAGATCTGGGGATCTTGTGTGATGTTAATTACCCTGATGCTGTCTGTGAGAGCTGGCAGCCTCAGAAAGAATGGAGACTTAACCCCCTTAGGCTTTCTGGGCTGTCAAACGCTCTCATAAACAAGTAGGTTACCTTGGAGGACTAATGGAGATAGTTAATAAAATCCATATGGTTGGTTACTTTGGGCAGATGGCTGGCATGCCACCTTGCAAGCACCTAAAGTTTCTAGATGGTCTTCAAGGGCAGCTCTAAATTGTGCATATTGAAGTGTTGAATCTGCAGGCCACAAGGAATAGCTAAAGATGGATCAACTAGGAGATGAGCACAATAGTAATATTTTGTAATTAAGGGTAGAAGTGGGATCAGCAGGAAGGGGAAAATACTGAATGAGCTTTCTTTCTCTTCCCAAAGCCAGAAAAAGAAAAAGAAAACAAACACATCTCTTCCATCAAGAAAGCAGAGAGATTATCTTATTTTATTTTTGTGAAGTACCCCTCACATCTCTACAGAGCTGTGTCTGGAGAGTCTTTAGGTTTATTTTATTTTATTTAAGTTCCAGGATACATGTGCAGGACATGTAGGTTTATTACATAGGTAAACGTGTGCCATGGTGGTTTGCTGCACCTATCAACCCATCACCTAAGTATTAAACCCTGCATGCATTAGCTATTTATCCTGATGCTCTCCCTCCCCTTGAGTCTTTAGGTTTAATTGCTCTATTGCTGGCCCTTTTCCTACTGTTTCTTGGGGTTTGTAGACACCTTCATACTTTTAACGAGCTTTTGTGATATTAGCCTCTCACCAACCCCATAAGGACAGTAGAGCAAGGAATATTCTCCCTGATAAATGAAGAAACTGAGATCAAATATTCTTTACCCAAAGAAAAACAAGAAAGTCATCAGTGGATGTGGAACTAGAAACAATTTTCATCTTTCTCTTGTTCTTTCTAGTTTCATCTACACACATGACATAACCCTTAGCATGTCAGAAACTATAACAAGCCATGTAATAATAGAGGTTTGCTGCATTTATGGCATTCACTCTAGCTTTATAGATGCCTTTCTTTGCCTTCTTATCTTGGAACCCTTTGAAGTTGTCAGAGCATGGGAAATGTCTTTTAAAAGTAGGCATAGATTTCCTTTTCTAATTGATCCAGAAAGGAGAATAAAAACATAGATCAACCAGTAGATGATACAGATGCCTTAACATGTGCTGCATTAGAGACTCAGAGCAGCAGGATCCTGGTGCTGCCTTTTCTCCATTGAGCAGAGTGACGTTTAGCAAATCACAATGTCATGTACCTCATTTGTCTCCTCTGTGAAACAGGTGTAATGGTACTTGTTCTGGCTGCCCCAGGATTGTTGTGTGGATTGTGTGGTAATGTATGTGAATGTGTGTTGAAAATTAATGGTCCACTAGATTGTGAGCTCCAAGAAGGCAGAGGCCATTTCTATTTTATTCATAAACTAGCTGATCTTCCTACTGAGGTTACAGAGAATCATTAACCCTGCTGCTAAGTCACCATGGAGCATACCCATAGATTGGCCCATGCTGGGAAGTAGCTCCATAGAAATAAACACTATCAGCTTCCCTGGAGGGAAAATCATCTAGCTATGTGAGATACCTAAATTTTAAGTTAATCTATCTCCCAATGTGGTGAAAAAGCCTGTCTAGGTATTTTCGGGTACTTGGCAAAAGAGAAGAATTTAATTTTGTTTATAAGATGTATGATCGTCAGTGTTTAGCATGAAGCTTGGCTCAAAAGTTACTGAAAGACTGCTGAATAAACAATGGAATATCAGGCATATTATTAGCTTGTCTTTATTGCTAAATGTTTTCCTTTCTCTTGGAGGCAGATATTAGATGTGTTTTCAGTTGTGTGCACAGTTGTCAGGTCAACCTCTACTTTCTTGGAGATTGTCCTTTTCAGACAGCCTGAGACTTGCCTGAAAGGAAGAGCTATGGAGTCACAGATTCCTAGCTGCTGGGAAAAGTTAATGGTGGTCTCATTGCATCTTTCCCTTTTCCAGAGGCCTTTTTGGCCTGGCCTCAGCATCCTCACTTGTGGCTGTTGCTCTATCTCCAGTCTTGACCTATAAGGTCTATGGTTCTTGCTGTATATTATATAACATAAGAAAGTAAGACTTTTAAAAAAATAAGCATCAAAACAGCCATGTCAAAATTGAAAGACAGTTTTCTTTTTTTAAAACTGCCAAGTAGTATGTACAGCAGATGTCCCTGACCTGCTACGCTTAGTGTCAACTCATCTGTTGCTGTTGCTGTTATGTGTTCCCCTAGTGCATGGTTTGACTGTGTCCTCAAACATTTCATCACATTATATGTGTCTTCAAACAAATAAAATTTGGCTGTAGTTTTCCAGGTATATTGTCTGTTAAGATCTTAAATTCACCATGGTGTTTGGTGAGAAAAAATTTTTAACAAAAGATTTTTACATTTTGATGTGTTTCCTAAGGCAAGGGGATGGATTAAGGTGTCAGGGAGGTCTGTTGTGTACATAGCTCAGTTATAATAAAGCTTAGAGATTAATGGTTGATTTTCCAGATTATGTCAAAATGTCAGCATACTCTGCATAGGTGCACTTGTGGAAAGATTTTTCTCCCTTCCTGCATATACTTCAAAAGCCCCGTTATAGATAACCAATAAATATTGAAGAAATGTAGACCCAGTTGAAAATGCTTTGTGTGTGTGTGTGGTTGTGAATGTTGAAGCAGAATCTAAATGCTATTAGCAGGGACTACTTTTCAAATCAGCACGGCAGAACCCCTCCTTTCGCTGCCTGTGCTTAAAAAAATTAAAAATTATAATTACCAAGACAATAATCAAAGAGTCTTGTGTTGAGACAAAACATTCTTCTTGAGTAATTCAGCTGTGCTTCACAGGGCTTACAACGCCTGTAAGTCACAAGATAGGACAGTCCCCTTAGTGGTCTCCTAATAAAGTTCAATTCTTCTGCCTTGCCTAGGGCACTGAAGTAAGTTGTCACTCTCTCTACTCCTCTTCTTTTATATTTACTTTCTTAAAGAGGTTTAAATTAATGTTAAACACTTCATTTTTTAAAAAGAATTCCTTTTATCCCTCAAACTATCTGTAATGGGGATATGGCCAAATATCTGGAAAAGAAATCTGGCATCTGGCATTGGGGTAAGACTCAAAGACCTCATCAGCTAACTGATCAAAACTAATACAAAAAGAGACAATTGACTTCTTATATGTGATATATAAGTTTTATATCAATGTGTTCTTAGAATAAATAAAGTATTTGTCTTAAGTCCTAAAATAATCACTGTAGTTATGCAGGCTCTGATATAGTGAAATAAGAGATACGATAGAGATAATGCAACTCTCTCCTTGGCAAATACTCTAATGACAGTTTTGTAAAATTATCCTTTGAACTTATTGCCTTCATTCACATTATGGTGTCTCATTCTGGTCTGGTGCCTTATTTCTTATTTTAATATGTGTCTTTATGCCCTATATACATGGAATTAAAACAGTACCATTTCCCCGTCAACTGTCCAAACATATCAAATTGACATGGATTTAAATTTTTTGGGATTCTAGAATTACTGCCTATTTCCAGAAGAGAGCATTTAAGCTCTCATAAAACCTTCTACCAGCATGGTAAATGATCTCCACATAAAATCAGAAAGTTTTGAGATTATCTCATCTCTGTCATGATGATTTCTGCAAGGTTTCTGGGTGTGGTATACATCTCATGAAAGGATGCACTATACAAGTCAGCCTCCAGACCTGGCCATTTTCCAAAAGTTTGCTTGTTTCGGAAAGGGTGGCATTTCCTCCCGTGTTTCTGCCCTGTGTAGGTAAGGGAGGAAGCTGAGTTTAGTGGTTAGTGCAATAGGCTGAGTCAGCAAGTTTAGTTTCTTATTGTTGATGTGATTTGGTGAAAACCTTTGTCAAACCAACTCTGTCTAAATGATAAAAGAAGTCTTTGTTCTCTTATATGTAACTTTTGTAAACTTCATTGTGACTAGTGTCTGCGTTGGTACTGTTCTGAAACTCTGAAACATCTCTCTGGGATTTTTCTGCCTTGTATTCTTTCAGAGAATCAAGAAACCAAGAAGCGGCAAAGCAAGAAACAAACTAAACCAAATACCACGGCCTCAGCAGCCTACGCACACAGGTACATGCACAGGCATATCACAGGTTATACACGACCTGTCAGGGCCATTCACTCAGGTGTGAATAAGAAAGAAGGCCTCTGGAGTTGTGCCCAGATAAACACAAGAGCCTTGCATAAAGTTCAGCAAATGAGAGAGAAAAATTGTCCATTATGGTATAAATAAAATATTGGACCTTTAACTTTTCCATTAGGATTAACTTTAGAACAAACGTCTCCCCTTCTTCCACCATCAGACATTAACGTAAAAAGGGGAAAAATGTGATCCTGTTAAAGTGCCTATTGGGGGCAAAATATTTTGTGGGGTAGAATTTTCCTTAGCCAGGTGCCTACTACATTCTGTAACTTTGTTAAGCCAGCTTTGTCTGCAGCTAGGCATTACATGGCTTATGTCACATCACAGGCTAAGTACTTTAAGGGATTTAACTGAAGGATAAATATTTAAAAACATTTTAAAATAATTCTATTACATCAATGGAAAATAATGTTTATTGAACCACGGTTAACAACACCAAGATATTTTCAAAAGGTTAAACATTTATCAAGAGGAAATTGATAAAGGAAATAATAGAGTTGAAGTAAAGTTAAATACTATGAAGTAAAAAAAAAAGTGAATCTATACTTATTTGAGTTTTAAAAAACAAACAAATAATGGCAAGAGAATACTGTGTTATATGATTCCATGTATAAACTGTTTTGGGTGTTTATGCATATAAATGTATAAATAATTATTTGAATGCATCTTAATAAAATATTAATATCAATTTTCACAAAACAGAAATCCAGCATCCTAGTTATTTTCTAATACTTTTAAAAGTCTGCAGGCAGAGAGAACTTTGGAATTACTTTTTCTTCCAGTTCCACCTTTTAACATGAATCTGTATCAGGTTAAATTTCCAAAACCTAGTGGAGAATGATCATTTCAGTGCAGCTTTCCAAATCACTGTAGCATTTCTCTGGGCAACAACAATAAAGCCGTCCACTTGTGTTTTTGGCATATGTGCTTCTACTTCTGGTTGGAATATATAGTTTTGGAGCTGCTGTCTAAGGAAATCAGTTTTCAAATCAAGAGAGTTAATAGTAATATTCCAGATGTCTCTTCTAGCAGCATGCATTTTGCTCCCTGCCTTTCCTGATGGAAGAGGTCCCTCTGTTCCACTGATTATGGGATTGTAAGATGACAGCTAGGGAAAGCTCAGAAAATGAGAGAAACAAATGAATCACTTAAAAATACCATCATTTTAATGGCAGCCTTACTCAGGACAAGTAAAAATGTCTGCAGGGCAATTAGAAAAGAATTTTATTTTATTTCTTCCTATCTCTTAGTGGAAGGACTAGAGGGCTGGCCCCAGGCTGTCTTATGTTATTACAATTTGGTCCCTGTAGTATTAGTATAGAGTGAGCTTGGGAAGAAATGAGTTCATATTATGTTTGTAAATGTTGCGTGTGATCTTGTTTCATCCTCTGAAGTTCATAAGGCAGGCTATCAGAGATGCCCAATGTGTGTGTGTGTGTGTGTGTGTGTGTATGTGTGTGTGTGTATGTGAGTTACTGTTTTTTTTGTTTTTTGTTTTTGAGACAGAATCTCACTCTGTCACCAGGCTGTAGTGCTGTGGCACGATCTCGGCTCACTGCAACCTCTGACTCCCTGGTTCAAGCAATTCTCCTGCCTCAGCCTCCCGAGTAGCTGGAATTATAGGCATGCACCACCACGCCCAGCTAATTTTTGTATTTTTAGTAGAGGTGCGGTTTCACCATGTTGGCCAGGCTGGTCTCAATCTCCTGACCTCGTGATCCACCCACCTCGGCCTCCCAAAGTGCTGGGACTACAGGCGTGAGACACTACACCCGGCCAGAAGTTAGTTTTTAAAATTGCCTTTATGACTTGACGTCACCGAAGATTGAAGGGGAAGTGACATGACTGTGGCAGTCAAGTCCCTAAATAAAGGATGATGTGCTCTTGCTGGCTGCCGTCTTTGCCCCATTGGATTTAAATGGCTTGGAGACCAATTGGCCGCTGGCCCCACAACCCTGTATTGTACGAATATCAAGGGTAGCCTTTGTTGGGTCTAGATAACATTTTCAGTATAAGCAGGTTAAAGAAGTTGATTTTTCTATGCTGCTTTTATAGTTCCACTTTTAGATAATCAACATTTGTGTGCTGCCCTGAAGAACCACCTCACCAAGTCCTTCATGATGCCACCAGTGACCATTTGGGGAAACAGAAAAAGTGGCATGCCAGAACTAGAAAATGATTTGTACTTCCTTATGCTTAGAATATCCAGCTCCCTGTCTAATCAGATTTTCAAAACAACTCAATTTCCATACGAATTACTCATTGGCTAGGAATTGATAAGCATTAGAAACCACAAACCAATCAGAATGTGGCAATACCTTTGCTCAGAATTAAATGTTGATTCAAATCAGCTCTGGTAATATGATGCCCTTTAATGAAATCATCATTGAATGATTTAGTAGATGCTTTCCTAGTTTTTGAGAAAGACACAAAATAAGTGGGAGATGGGGTCTGGGCATAGGGGCAATGAATATTTGGGCACACTTTCTGCCTCTGTGCTGATAAATCTCTTCATCTTTTCAGAGAGCCTCCTTTTGCCTGCAATATGGATGAATGGCCTTTGAAAGTCTAATGGGAATTGATGCCATTTATTGATTACCATTTAAAGCACAACTTTCTAATCTCTAATTGTTTTTAAAAGAAAAATGCTTTCCAGTGGAACAAGTATCTCTTATCTGAGGGTCCAAGTCTGGTGTCTTGATGTCCTAAGTGGTTAATTACTTCATATAGAAACTCTGGTGTTTTGATATCCTAAGTGGTTAATTACTTCATATAGAAACTTCTGGTGTCTTGATAGCCTAAGTGGTTCATTACCTCATATAGAAACTTCATGCCTATTGAGATGGTGATCATAAGCTCTGTTGAAGGTTGATATCAAACCAGATTTCCATGGAGCTGATTATGTGTTGACTACTCCTCAGATGGAAATCCCTGGCTTCTAGCCCTGATAAATGTGATTTCATGGGGGCAGGAAATTGTTTCTAAATAAGCTTATGGGACTGCCATAGTTGTGAGGGTCAAGGCCAGATTAGTTCCAGAGGGTCTTCATGTCATTTTGATGCTCCCAACATTGGACCCTTCTTCCCAGTTGGGGATTATGATCTGCTCAGTAAACAGGTGGTAGAGGTGAGATATGGATATTTTGAATCAATGAGAATTCTTGAAAGGGTCCCAGGACTAATACATTCTCTTTCAGGGAGTGAAAACAGTTTGTGGTTAATTGCTATAATGTCAAGAAACACACTCTTCCTGGTTTACTGTGAAGTAATTGGACAAATCTCATGACAATACATGTATAAATTATTTCTTATTGATTATTTAAAAAAGCAGGTTTAGAACCACCATCCGTTTACTCCTGGCCTTTGAGGAAAAATCAGCAATTATATCTGTCATGAAATAACTTGATTATTGGTTGAAGAGAGTGACTAACTACTCCACCTACTACCCAAGTGGCTTCTGGATCATTGCTACAACTAGTTACTGTGGTTACAGTAGCAGGCAGTAGTAATATTATAGAATGTTTCCATTTTCTAATCCAAATCAGCATGTTTTTCTTGTTGGGGTAACTGAAAAAACATTTTAGTTCTTAAAAACTCTACTAGTATTCTTCCTTAATAGTCCTGTTACCACAGAACAAAGATCTTGATGGTTTATGTAAAAGCGGTTTGTCCCTCGTATTATCCTTCTATCATTTCCTCCTTTCATCTTTCCTCTTGACAGACTTTATATAGCTTTATTAACTTTTGCTAGTGAAAAATTTACTGTTTCCCCAATAAGATTTTGCTTATAAGGAGCAGAGGGAATAAGTCTACCCAAGACATTAAAACAATTATCAGCTGTCCTGAAAATGAAATTATCACCATGTACACAAATACTTGATACAATTGTAATACATCTCAATAGACAACCAACATTTAAAGCAGAATATATAATTTCTTATAGTCCATTACTCCTCAGAGTCTTACAGTCAATTGCCTAACTTCTGTGAACCTCTGAGACATAAAAACACTGCTTTTGTAAAAGCTAGAAAGCAGAATAAATATTGTTTAGTTAAATCCCCTCATTATTCAAGTGAGGGGCCTGAAGCTGGTAGAAGTTAAATGGCTTGCCCAAGGACAAACAATCACTTTGTGGCAGGGTTGGGATTCAAACCTGGTAGTCCAAACTCAGTGCTCTCAACATGCAACTTGTTATGTCTTACTCAAGTCTTGGTTCTAAACAACAATGAAGTAGATCACCAACCAAGCAGCCCAGTATTTAAGATGCTCTCCTTTGATAACATTCCCACTCTTACCCAACTCTCCCTTAAAAGCACTGTGAACTTGCCTTTGTGAGAAGATGATAAAATAAAAATCAGCAGGCTCAATTAACTGCAAAGCACTTACTCTGAAAAATTCTTTTGTTGAACCAGAGTCCAGGGTCCCATATGCAATTTCAGTCTGTTTAGCTAAGTCTTCAGCACTCTCTATAGGAGAACCATCCTCTCCACAGTCAGGAAAGCAGCGAGATTGGCAGTATAGGAAGAAATTATGATCAGGGTGAAGAACCACCAAACCCCTCCAACAATGCGCCCGGAGAGTGATCTATAAAACAAAACAAAAACAAATCCAGACCCAGAGGGGCCAGATCTAAGTTTAAGAAATCCTTGTCTTTATTTCTGGAAAGAGGAGTGGTTTAAGTATAGCTGATGAAGGAGGGAAATAGATGATGTAAGGGAATTAAAACATTAAACAAAGGTCACATGTTAACAGCAATAGCCCATGTCATGATGGCATATTATGATGGTGCATGCATAATACTCGTCAGGCCTATACACGTTTCAAAGCAGGATTTTCTTTTTTAAAAATTAGGTGGGGTCTCTCTATGTTGCCCAGACTGGACTTGAACTCCTGGGCTCTAGCTATCTTCCAGCTTCAGCCTCCTGAATAGCTGGGACTGCATGTGCACTCCCAGCAGGATTTTTCCTTTTAATCACAGGAAAGAATATATATATATATATATATATATATTTTTTTTTTTTTACCATCTCCTGCTTCCATAGGTAATAATTTAACTTACTGAGTTCTCTTCCTGTGAACTTTGCTGGGCACACCTGTAGAAGCAAGTGGTTTTCAGCCTTGGCTGCACATTACAATCACCTAGAATCTTAAAAAAAAAAACTCATGCCCAGGCCCACCAATTAAATCAGAACTTGGAGGTAGGACGCAGACATTTAGATTTTTTAAAGCTCACCAAGCACAACCAAGGTTGAAAACCACTGCTATAAGGTAATGTCATGAGAGAAACATAGTCAAAAACCTCTTCTCACTTGAAGATAAATGGGTAGGTGCTGGAAAATGAGCACTATTCACTTTGAGTTTAATAAATTTAACAAAGATATTGCCATTTTGTGGAGTTGATCATCCAAGAGGCAAGGAGCTAGACGATAATATTTGTTATCATCTTCATATAAATAGCTGTTGGGGTCCAGGAGATTAGAAACTTTCTCCTTTGACAACTAAGCCTTAACCACACAAGGCAGACTCCAAGTGAAGTAGGAAACTACCTGTATAGTCAGACTAGAGGCATTAAAAGGCTTGCTTCCTCCACACCCCTCTCCACCCCCATGCACAGAAAATGAAAACAAAATCATCCTCCTGGTCTGATGGAGAAATTCTGTTGGAATCACCCTCTGTGTTGTTTTCAGGAGGCTTGGTCAAAACGTAACACATTACTTCAACAGCACCCACTGTTTATTCAATTAGTAGGGAACGGGAAAGTAAGTTTTAATAAGGTGAAATTTTTGTTCTTAAATGTTACTGTGCATCAGCATTACCTGAGGTGTTTGTTAAAATGCAGATTCAGAATAGCTGAATGCCCAAGAATCTGCACTTCTTAAGCATCACAGGTGATTCTGCTGCAAGTGGTCTGCAGACCAAACTGAGAAACATCGTTCTTCTACATCAGTGATTCTCAGTTCTGCCTGCATATCAATATCATCTAGGGAGCTTTAGTCAAAACACGTCAAAACAAAAAGACAAAAAACCTTGCCTAGGTTTCATCCAAGACCAATTAAATCCTAACCCTGGGGGTTGGGACTAAGCAGCAGCAGTTTATAAAACTCCCGAGGTGCAGACAGCGTTGCAAGTTTGGTCCTACATCATGAGTGTTCCTCAGAGACAGGGACCATAGGAAGTTATTGGACAGTGTGAGGGAATTGAATGCTCAGTGATGGGTAATGGCTTGTATTCAGGAAACTTCATCTCCTTCACAGTGTTGCTGAAGGCTGGCTCTGTCTGCAGAAATGAAAATCTGCTCCCTAGGTTTTATAAAACATTGCCACATCATCCTTAGGATAATTCTGCTGTGTGGCAGAGCTCCATCCTAGTTATGCTATGTTCTCCCATGCCCAGAAAAGCTCACAGGAAGAGAACCCACTCTGTCATAAAGTCAAGAATAGGCGTAGGAGCCTGGCATATCTCTAGGCTCTGTGGGAAGAGGGTAGTTCTGGGCTGAGAGCCGGCAAATCAAGCTCTTCTCTGTCTGTACCAGCATTTCACCACTTTGAAGCAAATTTAAATTCCTGTGTCCCAAGATAACCTTTTTCTGGCCTCTGGAAAACTCAGTTGTTTTAGATGCTATACTCTGATTGAATAATTTTGGCAGGTATTTTGATAAATATTTATTATTGGTTGACTATAACAAACTGATTTGATTTTTTAAAAATCTGCAGTTCCTGTTGGTCCCTGGATTCCTAAGACAACCCTTATTTATTTCCTGAGCATGATCACTTTTAGCTTTTTGAATTTGAAAATCTGCTTTGCAGCAGATTTTTCTAACAGTTACACTATCTCAGGATTTCATCTGGGAACATTTCTCTTTTAATCAGAAGTAAAAACATCTGGATGAATCACAAAAGAATGTGTCACACTTCTGAATGTTAAAAGTATACAGAGTGTTTTGATTATGCATTTATACCTTTCAGAGTCTTTCTTCATTGTTGCTACATACATTTAATTTATTCTGAACTGATCTGACTCTAGAAATAATTTTGCTATATAAAAGATTAACACTCCAAAGAAACATCCATAGTAATAGAGGAACAAAAATGATAACAATTATAGCTAATACTTACTGAGCACTTCTTGGGGGCCAGACTCTGTTCTAATTGCTTTACCTGTGCCAACTATTTTAATTCTCTATCCCTATGGTTAGGTACTATTTTAAAGATAAGCAAACAGAGGTATTTTACAGGTAAAGAAACTGAGGCACAGAGAGGAGGATAGAAAATAAAACATTTAAACTTATACACTAGGAGAGAAATACTCACATTTTTGTAATATAAAATACCCGTATTTTGTATAAGAAAATCCAAAGTGGTGTGTAAGTTATAGAAGGTACAAATTTTCTACAAATGCTGAGAAATATAGTAGCATGAAAACCAAACATATTTGTATAATTATTGTTTTTTATCTGTTGTTCATTTGGGACAGAACGGTGACTGTCATTTTTATTTGGAATGATGAGGTTTTGCCAGACCAAGGAGAAAACTGACTTTGGAGTAATTCCAGAATCACAGTTTGCTATGGAAAGAGGTATATTTTGCTGTTGTGAATACTAATGGTAGTTCATGCATTGTCTACTTGACAATGTGGAGAAAAATACAGTAATTTATGGAAATTACACTGTGCCATTGTATTGAGGCTAATGGACTGTGGCTGTGTCAGTCTGATCTAAAATCAAGCCTGCACATCATAATCTGGTTATTTTGGCCACTTTAGTACTGATTCAGATCATCATGTGGTTGATCTGAATGACTCAGCTGTTGGTTGTTGACATGACTGAAAATAAACCTAAATGCAAAATGGTCATTTTCATGGCCTCTTGTCTACATAGTTATTGACTCTGGCAATTTTGTGGTTAATGTCATGATATACCTATGAGCGTGGAGAATTTGGGTGATTACCCACATAGAAATGGCATAACAGTATCTGCATACCTCAGCAGAGATAGAAAAGGAGCTTTAGTGGAATCAGTATAGAATGCACAAGCTTGCATTCAACATTCTCCCCTCAAAACAGTAGTAGCTTAGACAAAAGATTTGATGGAATTTCCACCACTTTATTCCCTTGTTTAGCATAAGTGCCTCAATCCTTTCACTGAGAAAAAGTGCAGTGGAACCTACAGGGAAGAAGCTCTATAGGCATTTTTACATTTACCTTTTCTCATTAGGGAAACTATAGCCACTTAAACCCACATTTCACATGGAGGCTATATAAAAAGTGACTTATGGGTCAATCCATCACATTTTATAAAGGATCTATTAAAATAAGACAAGACTTTATAGTTGAGTTAAAAAGACCTGTCATTTTCCAGTATCTTTCCCTCCATTAATGCAGCTACAAAATGTTTAACATTCATTTCAAATAGTTTTGTTGCACAAGACAGATTTCAAGGTTAGCATAATGAAATGGCTGTAAAATGCTACACATTTAGTGTTTATAAAAGTGCATTATAAGAAGCGTATCATACCTTTTGAGGAAATGTAAGAGGAGGCGTGAAGTTAATGAAAGTAAATTAGCAACAAGAGGAAAACAGGCATATAAAAGCACTGCAAAATACGTACATCAAATAATATACAATGCTGTTATCTGCAATCATAAAGAACTAGAGTTTCTGAGTTAATAATAAAATGTATTTTATGACCTCTGAAATGATAATAAAAGTGAGCTATGTGCTATAACCTTTATCTTGTAAGTACATTTTATAATCTTCACTTTACTAGCTTTACAAGATGAAGAGCTGGGACTGCAAACTGCTTCTCTTTTGTACAAACTCTTTATCATTCCTCTTTTTCTCTTCTTTCTTCCAAAGTATGCATCATTTCTACACTCCATTTAATGCCATGTCTGTGACAGATTTTTAAAAATGTGCAGAATCAATCTTTGGTTCTTATAGTCTTCTCTTATGGAATAAGTAACCATGTCCCAAAGACTGAAAACTACAGCTTTTAGCCAGAAAAGCCATGAAATAGTTGTAATAAAAATTCTGCTATTACCTCATTAATTTATTATCACATCACTACTACTTTGAAGTGAATGTGCAGTAAGATAAAGACAGTGGTCATACATCAGTAGAGGAAAGGGTATGCTTAAAATATAGCCCAAATTACTATTGTCTTTGATCTCATTTATTTTATACTCTTCATGTCTTTTATTATTCTGTACATACTTTACATTTTAAAGGAGGATCTACGTGTCGACTAATCTGGACAGATCCCCTGCCCACTTCAACAAAGTACTTGATAGCTTGAAAACTTAACAGGAGAGTAACACCTTTGGAAACATCTGTACACAGTTATCAGGTTCAAGTTCATCTGTTCTTTCCATTTTCTCTGTAATAATTCCCCCAACTCTCATGTCTTCAATTTATCTAGCCCTCAGATGTCCCTGCAGCTGCACAGAAAGTCAGCAGGGGGAGCATTTGTCTGGAAGGACTTGGATTCTGGACTGCTTAGTGGTTCTATCCAAGTTTTACAAAGGAAATAAATTTCATATTAAAAATAAAGTTACAACCTTCAGCCAATACCAGTAAGACATAGTAGAATAACACAATAAAAATATTTGCAAGAGGGGTAATCTTTAACAAGAGCAAGTTCAAGAAGGAATGTTGCTGGTTATTTCTCATCAGAGGTCAGCTCTTTGATACTAACTGGTATTTCAACTGTATTCCCAAGGAGTTTTAGGAACTAAAATGCAAATGTTATATTAGTTGTTAGTATTTGTGAAACTAGCATGATTATGTGCAGCAAATTTAATAATGACAATAGCTATCATTTATTGAGAACTTACATGCCCAGCACTGTGCTTTTTATTTTACAGATGAAGAACTGAGGCTTAGCAAGATTTAGTGATTTGCCCCAGGTTACACAACTGCTAAGCAGATTGTGAATCTAGTGAGGCTAACTCCAGTGCTCATGTGCTTAACCACTATGCTTCTTCCACTGCCTGTCTTCTCCTTCCCCACTCAGGGGGAAAAAGGTTGAATTGAATCTCCTTGCACCTTCCACCGACTCCTCCTAATAAATCATTTTGTATGTGGATAAAACCTCAGCTTATTATATTGATTACCTTCTCTAGAGTTAGCTCAGCCTCAAGCTTCATGTAGAACAAACTTATTCCCTCTGAACAATTATGGTAGTTCAAACCTAATATTGACATAGACTCTTTAAGCTTCTAGGTAGCTGTCAATAATTTGGTGAAAATGTAATGATGCCATCAGTTTTTCTCGTGATGTCTTGTTTCTGATTTCCCAGTCTTTTACTTTGAGCATACACACACTCGATAATATTTTCAAAGCTCACTGCCTACTTTCATTGAAAACCAGAAAAAAGGTAGAATTTCTTTAGAGGTTGAGAGAATGGAAAACAGCTCTTCTGCCTGAGCATGAGGAGAGGAATGGAACAAACAGTGCAACTTCAGGTTGGTAGTGGGAGGCAGTATAATGGAAATAATCATACTGTTGCCTCTGAAAACCTCCATGACCTTGGATTTCATCACATCATCCTTTGGGTGGTGTTCCCTTGTCTGTGATGTGGGAAAAAGCAGCATGAAGTGGAAGGAGCATGAGTTTTGGAATTGGAGCTTGGTTTGTACTCAGGCTCTGCCAGTAGTTGTGTGACTGGGCAAATTATTTAATCTGACTATCACCTTCTTCAACTTAAAAATAAGTATAATGCCCTCTCTGCAGTGGTGTTTTGAGGATTAAAATCCACGTGATAATGCAGGTAAAGTGCCTACACACAGTGGGAGCTGAGAGAAGGTGGTTGTTTTTCCTCTGCCCCCAGTAAATGGAAGCAGTTGGGCTAATTTATGTCTGACATTTCCTCCTGCTCTAATACTTAAATTCTGCTTTAAAATGTGGTATCATAATTTCTTGAATTGCTTCAGTTTTGAGAAAAGTCAGAGTGTATAATGCATGCTCACATTCTGGGCTTTCTGAAGAGTTTGCATTCCAACCGTGGCCATTAAACAGAAATAAAGTATACTGCTGGTGTTTGCAGTCAAGGCAACCACAAATCTTACAGTAACAACTATGTTATTATCAGAAATATCTAAATCTGTTAATAGTTCTAGAACACATCACAGTGATTGCTGTTATACAATTGAGCACAAGCATATAATGAGTAGAGCTCTCAAGACAAGGAGAAACGTGTTTCCTCTTCACTAGTATATATAAGAAATATGCTAAGAAGTATAACATTTTATTAAAAGGCTTAAAGGTATAATTTATTTCGAAGGACACACAAAAGACAGTATTGGAGGAGGGATCACCCATATGGTGGAAAACATAGAGCTCATAAAGGCAATAATTTATTACTTAAAAGTATAGTAAGAATAATACTTGTTACTCTAGGCTAGTGTTCTGTAGGTTGTGTGCCCTATTTCTGGGCTGAATTGTAACCAGAATTTAAAAAAAATGACACAATAGAAAATATCAGAGTGTATTGCACATTGTAAGGGTAAAGTATGGCGAACTTTTGGTTATATACATATGTGTATACTGAGTTGTGATGGAAAATTTACTTCTTACTGTGGGTCATGGTAAAACATTTTGAAAGCCATTGCTCTTTATGACAGTGTCCAGTGTAGTATAATAAAACATATACTTTGAAAAAAAGCACTTGATGTATCTCAGTGCCAAAGAAGAGCCACAGCTTAAATTCTACTATAAGACATTAACAAACCTGTTCAACTTGTCATTTTCAGGCCATAATCTTTAAGTTATTACTTAACGAATCAATATACATAAATACTTCTAAAAATGAGAAGAGACTTTTTGAGTATGCAGAGTAGTATGCAGCACTCCAATGGGGATACCACAAACTTAGTTCTAAAAATTCACTTACAGAAACCAATAAGATCTTTAGCCTTAATGACTCTTTAGTATTGTCTCAACATAGATTACCAGCCATGTTAAAAATCATTGAATTATAGGATCATTCAGAAACCATAGTCTCTTGAAGTGAACATTTAAAAAAATAAAGGAACTAGCAAAACAAACTCCCAGATAATACGAAAAATGATACACATTCTAAGCACAAAAGGAACAGGGAGTGAAATAATTTGGAGAATGTAATCAAGCAGATTGAGAAAAGCCAAAAAATGTGTGACTTCGATAAATGAGGCATGCCCCATACAGACTCTTTTAAAAAGCTGCCGAATATGGTTACCAATTAGTTATGCTGCAAAGCTTCTTTTTAAATGTTTTATGCTCCAAGTGGATAATCTCAAAATGAAGTATGCTGTAAAAACATGGTAGGAATTTCTGAGTCTTTATATTTCACATGAAAATCCCTAATATGTTTGTATAATTGACTCTGGTCAGTATTTGGATTAATATTCAAGTTTACCAAAACCTACAACTTTTTTGTCTCAAAATATAAAGATGTTACATTCACTTACAATGTATTATAATTAAGAATTCACCGCCATATTTGTTTAGGTTTAGACTAAGTTTGTGAGGCTCAGGACATTCAAGTTCAATATTTTGCTTTTCTTAGATAAAACTTGCATACCATAAAATTCACCAATATAAGTGTATGATCAGTGATTTTAGTAAACATAGTTGTGCAACTATCATCACAATCCAATTTTAGAGCATTTTTATCACCCTTAAAAGTTCCTTCATGCTCATTTGCAGCTAATCCTTGCAGGCCTAGGACTAGGATAAGGCAAGTGAAGCAACCCCCCCACATGCAAAGTTTAAAGGGGCATCAAAATCTCATTAATCAAGATGAACAGAATTTTAGTCCAATATTTAAAAAATTAATGCATAATATCAAAATTTTAAATAAAGCTTGGATGTGATCCCTGTACTTGCTTTACTCAGGCTCAATTGCCTCACCCTAATACTGGCCCTGATTATCCCCTCTCTGCTCCCTTCAAGCTCCTGGCAACCACTAATATACTTTCTGTCTCTGTAGACTGCCTATTCTGGACAAATAGAATCATACAATGTGAGATATTCAGTAAATGGGATTCAAATGGCATGATATGTGGCCTTTTGCATCTGGCTTATTTCACTTAGCATAATTTTTTTTTTTTTGAGACAGAGTTTTGCTCTTGTTGCCCAGGCTGGAGTGCAATGGTGCAACCTCGGTTCACTGCAACCTCCGCCTCCCAGGTTCATGCGATTCTCCTGCTTCTACCTCTCAAGTAGCTGGGATTACAGGTGCCCACCACCATGCCCAGCTAATTTTTTGCATTTTTAGTAGATACAGGGTTTCACCATGTTGGCCAGGCTGGTCTTGAACTCCTGACCTCAGGTGATCCACCTGCCTTGGCCTCCCAAAGTGCTGGGATAATAGGCATGAATCACCATGCCTGGCCCAGCATAACATTTTTAAGTTTCATCCATGTTGTAGATGTGTCAGTAGTCTGTTCTTTATAATTGGTGAATAGTATTCCACTATATAGATATATCATATTTTGTTTATTTATTCACGAGTTGATGGACATTTGGGTTGTTTCTACTTTTTTAATATTATAAAGTTACTATGAACATTTGTGTATAATTTTTTTGTGCGAATATATTTTCCTTTCTCTTAGGTAAATAGCTAAGAATAGAATTGCTGTATTATATTTTAAGTATATATCTTACTTGATAAGAAACTGCCAAACTATTTTCCAATGTGGCTGTAGTATTTTGCATTCCCACTACTAGTGGATGAAAGTTCCAGTTGTTCTACATTGTCATCAGCACTTGGTATTGCCTATCTTTTTGATTGCAGCCATTCTAGAGGATGTATGGAAGCATCGCATTGTGGTTTTAATTTGCATTTCCCTCATGGCTAACTATGTTGAGTATCTTTTGTTGTGCTTATTAGCCATTTGTATATCTTCTTTGGGGAAATGTCCATTCAAATCTTTTGTTCATTAAAAAAAATTGGATTGTCTTCTTTTTATTGAGTTGTAAGAGGTGTCATATATTCTGGATACAAGTCCTTTATCAGACATATGATTTACTAATGTTTTCTCCCAGTTGGTTTTGTTTTTCATTTTCTTAATATGTCTTTTTAAATGCAAGGTTTTGAATTTTGATGAAGTCCAGTTTATCAAATTTTTAACGGATTGTGCTTTTTGTGTCTTATCTAAGAGCACTTTGTCTAATCCAAAGTCATACAGATATTCTCCTATGTTTTCTTTCAGAAGTTTTATAGTTTTAACTAGAAAACTTGGGTGGGATACTACAATGGATAATTGTAGGCAGTCTGAGAGCAAAATGAAAAAGGGAGGGCATTGAAAGGAGAAGGTTGGAGGGAATTAAAGAAGAGTTCTATGTTCTTTTAAATTTTGTCTGGATCCAATCTCTTGACAAATGAGAAAACACTTTAGTACAATTAATTAGGAAACCATGTCTGTTTGATGTGATGAAGATTTAGTATTTGCTTTATCTGAGTAATATAATATTAGTGGCAATGTTGCCTTTATCCAGAGTTCAAATGTTTGTTTTAATATATATACAATACCATAGAAGTGCACAAAAGACATTCAAAGCAACACCAATGACACACTCACTTCATGGACGTAAGCAAACACAATGGCTTGATGATAATTTGTCATTTGATGGAATGTTAAATGAAAAAAATTTGGAGTTGAGATGGATGAATACCATATGCACATGAATGGAGTATGGCCGTAAAATGCAATGAGGCATTGAGTATGCCACAAAAACAAACCTTGGAGAAATATCACATCCTTGCTGCATAAAGGCACCCAAGGAAAACCAAAGACTGTTAAATATTCCAATTCATTTGGAGGATCAGGAGGACTTTGTGGGTCACGAGGTTCTTCATTGTTGTCTTCCAAGTGCCATTCATAAGGACTGAATCTGCTGACTAGGAAAAGAACTACGCTGACTCCAATGTAAGCAAAGACAATGCACATCCAGATTTCATAAGCCAGGGGATCCAGAAATGAGAATACGCCTGGTTTTGATTTCTGAGGCTTCTTTATCATGATGGAGATGCCCAGGCTCATGAATGGTTTTGAAAAATCTATGACTTCTTCACGGACCAATGTTATAGTGAGAGGAGCAACAGCTATATCAGCTCTCTGAAAAAAAAAAAAAAAAGAAAACATATATGACTTTTAGAGACAGTCTTTTAATCAGTTATTTGTTACTTAATATACTTCTTTAGTGAAAATATCAAGTTCTAAATCTTTACAAACAATTGAATTGTCAATGCTTAGGTTAGAAAAGTGGTAGCGTTCAATGGGTTCTAAAGTGCTTTAACTTGGTCGTAAATTAAAGAAAGGGTGCTGGCCTTTTGTCCTCTGAAACACATTGGCTTAGAGCAACCAACTCTGCTTTCTTTTCCTAATAGTGTGTTTTTGCTACCTTATAATACAACTTGTACTGCCTTGTGACATATCACTGTTTACCTCTTGTTTTCTTATTTTAATTTTCATGTTCTTATGTCTTATCTCCCTCACTTGACTGAAAATTCTTGTGGAGCAGGCATAATATCCTATACTTCTTATATCTGCTTCACTCTACACCATGAGGTGCAACACAGGGCCACAGCAGTTTAATTCTCAGGTGTTTGCTATCTTACATTATTCTTGAATTTTTTTGAGAGTATATCTATTAAAACAGGTTTTTTGAAGGCAGAGACTCAGTCTTCTATTTTTGTATGTATCACTGCAACAGATTATAAACTAAAGAAACTGTAGATGCCTAAAACATGAGTTGTTGATTATTGTATATGATACGTGCGAACATGAAAGAATTTTTCCTGGGCAATAACAAGGGTAAAACAGTTGTCAGAACACATATTAATTTATACAGTAAGCTATATTTTCTAGTGATAATATCAGTGTAGCACTCACATGTATTGAATCAATAAAATAAATGTCAGTAGTGCACTGCACAATTAACTCAGGCAAAGGCAGGCAACGTTTTTATATTAATCCCTTGAAAATAGGCACTAGGATTTTCTACATTTATTTCTTTTGTTTTTTTGCAATTGTTCCTTTCCAACGGTAGTAAGTCTTAGCCTGAAGCCAGGCCTTAAAATGCACACAAAGAAAAATCCTTCTGACTAAGGAAAGGCTTTTGGATGGTATATCATATATGAAGTGAAAACACCAGTTTTGATCATTTTTTTCTATGTTCAGAACAGCTATGCCTCAATACCCCTACCAAAGGGGAGAGGTAGGGAAGTCTGATATAGAGTATATTTTCAAAGAAATGAAATTTTACTCCTTTGGATTACATATGATAAACCAGTTGAGAAATACTCCTTAATTGGTTTAAGGGGAAATGCAGATGATGAACAGCTAGCTAACATTTATTGAGTGCTTATTCTATGTGAGGCACTTTGCTAAGCACATTATACTTACTATCTCATTTAATTCTCACAGTAACCTTGATGTTGGTACAATCACCATTCCCGTCTTAGAGATGGAGAAACTAAAGCACAGAGAGGCTGGGATTAGAACCCTGGTCTTCAGATTCCAGAACCCAGTTGCTTAATGAACATAATGTTCTAACTTTATAAATACTTGCAGGTTTCTACTATACACTACTTTTATCTGCAATTATCAACCTTAGCCAACCCCTGTTAGGTTCATTCCAATGCAAATTTGAGTCTTTATTCTGTGCCAAGCACTATTCTAGGTGCTAGGAATAAAGCAGTGAACAAGACAGACAAAACAGACAAAAATACTTACCTGCATGGAGGGCATCCTACATCCTTTACATCCTAGTGGAAGTTGCAGAAAGCATGGGTTTATTGAAGCCAACTGCCTACTGATCAAATCTTCCTTGGAGGCTCAACCATTTCAAACTCATCATTTCTAAAATTAAACCCATCTATCCCCCCAAAAGTAGATTCTCCTCTGTGTCTGAGAATGATACTTATTTCAAACTTTTCCCAGTTCCTAATCCTTATCAGTCCTATCCTTTCTGCAGATGATCTTGCCTCTTTCTTTACTGAGAAGATAGAAGCCATTTGATATAAGCTCTATCATCTCAGTGCCCCCCCTACACTTTGTCAACATATTGCAGCATCTTTATACATTTCTTCTGTGTGTTTCCATCTCACAGAAAGTGACGCTTTCTAAGATTTGATCAACTTATTCCATGCATTCTATATTTCTCTGTTGCTTCTTAAAACCCAGCTCTATCTACTGTCTCTCTTAAATCTTTAATTTTTCCCTTCTCCATTAATCTATCCCAGTGGTTCTTAAGTGTGGGCCCTAGATTAGCAGCAAAAGAGTCACCTGGGAACTTGTTAGAAATGCCAGTTCAACAGACACATGAAAAAATGCTCATCATCACTGGTCATCAGAGAAATGCAAATCAAAACCACAATGAGATGCCATCTCTTGCCAGTTAGAACGGCGATTATTAAAAAGTCAGGAAACAACAGATGCTGGAGAGGATGTGGAGAAATAGGTATGCTTTTACACTGTTGGTGGCAGTGTAAATTAGTTCAACCATTGTGGAAGACAGTGTGGCGATTCCTCGAGGATCTAGAACTAGAAATACCATTTGACCCAGCGATTCCATTACTGAGTATATACCCAAAGGGTTATAAATCACACTACTATAAAGACACAATGCACACGTATGTTTATCGTGGTACTGTTCATGGTAGCAAAGACGAAACCAACCCAAATGTCCATCAGTGATAGACTAGATTAAGAAAATGTGGCACATATACACCATGGAACACTATGCAGCCATAAAAAAGGATGAGTTCATGTTCTTTGCAGGGAGATGGTTGAAGCTGGAAACCATCATTCTGAGCAAACTATTACAAGGACAGAAAACCAAACACCACATGTTCTCACTCATAGGTGGGAGTTGAACAATGAGAACACATGGCCACAGGTGGGGGAACACCACACCCTGGGGCCTGTCAGAGGGTGGGGGGCTGGGGGAGGGATAGCATTGGGAAAAATACCTAACGTAAATGACGAGTTGATGGGTGCAGCAAATCAACATGGCACATGTATACCTATGTAACAAACCTGCACATTGTGCAAATGTATCCTAGATCTTAAAGTATAATTAAAAAAAGAAATGCCAGTTCTCGGGCTCCACCCCAGCGGTATGGGATGAGAAATTGTGGAGGGATGAGACTCATGTGGCCGTCCAGTTTGTTGTAATGCTTGCTATAATTTGAAAATCATTGATCTATTTTATTCACTTAAAAGCATTTTCAGGTAATCCTGTTTACTAACAAACAAAAATGAAACAGAAAACACTCCTCCCACCTTTTGATCCTGCTGCCTTCTTAACCACATTACATCTCTCCCTAACACCACCAGTATTATTGAAAAAATACAGCTTACTGTCTTGATATCAACACCACTTTCTCCTTATACTCCTGAGACTTAATTTCCAGCCCCTCCAAATTACTTAAATTGTTTCTTGAACTATATACTTGACTACTAAATCCAAAGATCTTCCTTCAGACATTAACTGCTTGTGTGACACCATTGGCCTTTTGCAGTATGTACCCTCTTTCCTTAGTTCTCTGTTATGAAAGACTCCAGATTCTCCTCCTACCTCCCTGAATGTTCCTTCTCTGACTTTCCTTCCTAGTTCTGCTCTCTCAATCAAGGTGCACCTCTGTACCCCAAGAGACTATTCGGAGTGCCTGTCTTAGGAGATAATCAATGAAGGTTTGTTCTTTAAGGTTCTGTCCTTCACTTTCGTCCCTCAGTATTGTTACCTATGGTTTCAACTCTCATCTCATTATGGCTAACTTCTGAATTTCCAATTTCATGTTACTAACTAGAAGGGAGCCAAAGACAAATTTTCATCCATTTTACCCTTTTGCCTGAAGCTAGACCTGGTCATAGTAAAAAAGGTTACTGAGGAGAAAGAGTTGGCCAGAAAGCTAGCAGAGTTTTTTTTTTTTTTTTTTTTTTTGGCAGAGAGAGTCTGAATCAGTTACAGAGAGTCTTGTCATGCCAAGAGAATTCACAGATAAAGCCACTTCCTCTCTTTGCCAACATGTCTGCCTCCTGCTCAGAGCATGCAAATACCCCTTTAGTATCATTTCTCACTTGATTTCATTTGAATTTAATTACTTAATTTAACCAGTATTTTTCATCTTTTAAGTCTAAAAGATAGTTCTAGGAGAAATTGTTACTTGTTTGTTTTAGAAAAAAGAAATAAGAAGGCATTCACCTAAGAAAATTATTTTGGAATGAATTTAAGGAATTTGGGCTCTTTTCTAGCAGGTACAGAAAGGAGTTTGAGAATCTTGACCCTTTTAAAAAAAACTCTAACTCGGTAATTGAAGCACCTACTACATGGTAAGCACCACTAAATACTAACAAGACATGGCTAGATGGATAAAGCAGGACTTTGTGTTGTCTGAGTCCCAGGAACATTCATCAAAAGAACAGATCCCCAAAAAAGGCCATTCCTAGTTTGAAGTACTTCTGAAATCACAAAAGAGAACAGGAAGAATCTGCTCCCCTTAGGCACTTGCCTTTTTTTCCCCTCAGCCTGGCATTTCCATATTCTTTTCTGGATTGTTTCTTTATAAGGAGATTTTTCAAAAAATGTGGAATTTATCTATGTTTTTGAGGGTGCTCTCCCAATGAAGAACGGCATTAAATCTGTGCTCAGTTGTACCTCATTTGATGTAGACCTGACTCCAAAAGGATAATTCCCCATGATGAACCTTAAAAAGACCTATTACAGATGGAAAAAGACAAAGGAATAGCAAAAAACTGGTGGAAGAAGGCAGGTGGAAGAAGGCTCAAGGACAGCTTGAGGCAGAATTTGTAGCTCCCTTCCCTTCTATTGGTAGGAGACTTAGCAACTCTTCTCCTTTCTTGAATGGTAAGAAACCAAGCAGCAGAACTCATGTCAGCTCAGAGCCAGCCTTGGAGAAGCCCTTGCCCTCTATCACCACTATCCCCACAGGCAGTCGTTGGCCGCATGTAAGTTTTCTTTTGAAAAGTGTCTGTTCATGTCCTTTGCCCACTTTTTTATGGGGTTGTTTTTTGTACACCAAACCCCTGTAATGTAATATGCAATTTACTTAGGTTACAAACCTGCACATGTACCCCTGAATGTAAAATAAATGTCAAAAAAAGCTGTTGTGATAATTGGTGATTTCAGAGCATAGGACCTGCTTGGCATAATTTGTGTGGAGCAATCATGTTATGGCAGTCCCAGGAGAGCTCAATATGTATTTTGGACGCTACTTAGTTATATGCTCCTCCCTGTAACTAACTAACATCCAAAAATATCCATTGAGTTCTCCTGGGATTGCCATAGCAAGAAGGTAAAGGGAGAGGTCACTTTCAAGGCAACTTAAAGACTGAGGAGGCCCACACTGATGAAAAACTGAAAAAGGTAAGTCCTCAAATGGAATTCCTTTCCTAGTCTCTGCTCTTACGAAAGCCAGCTGGAGGCTGGGAGAGAGAGTGATAAGAATTATGGATGGGGCTAGGTAGTAGGTGAAATTCTGACTCAATAATGAAGTGCATTTCTTGGGGTGTCCTGAATCACTCCAGTGGCCAGTTGTCTTCAAGCCATTGCTTGCACTGGTAATAGCAGTAGGCAAGTTATTTTCAGAAACCTAGGTAGGTAAGTGGGTGGTAGTGGTATGAGGGTGCTCCAATTGACAGACAAAATCAAGCAAATGGAAAGAGCACAGAGTAAGAGTTTGTTAGTGCTTTTGCTTGCATCTTGACTACTTAAAGTATTTTAACCAAGCAGCCTAAGTGTGGCTGTGTGGGCTCAGTAAACACACTGAATTAGGTTTGAATTTTCCACTCACCAGTTGCAAACATGGAATAACTGCATTATTGGAGAGGATTTAACTTGAGGGGATTTATAATCCTTTTCATAGGTGGGTTGTCAAAGTTGTAAATGTTATAAAACTTAAAAACCAACAAACTCATATGTATAGGGCTGATGCACTTAAGAATCTGAAGATTTTAGCCAGAGATGACGCTGACTTTAAACGTAATTTAAAAAATTCTTTGAGATTGTAAGCTTGTTATATCTTTAAGAATTTTCATCTGATTATCTGATACAAAACTTGTAACCCACCTTGAGACTACAAATGAGCAGGAGCTTGTCAGACACCATTTTAAAGCACTTTCTGAAAGCAAGGAAGGGGATAGGAGAGAGGGAGTAGACAATGTATTGATGTGTAATCATAATGTACTATATGTTATGTTATCCAAGAGAGAAGCAGACATGACCTGACCCTTTGTCCCTGTATCAACCACAAGGCTCTAGCTGTCTTTGGCAACATTTCCTTTGGAAAGTTGATATGTGTTGAAAACAGGAGTAGGGCAGAATCAAGCTAGACAATAGGAATATAATTGCTGTGTGCTGGGGGACAAGACTTAAACTGATTTATTGGCAGTACTCTATGGGATATTTACTGTCTGCAATTGATAAGATCTGGAGAAAAGAATGAGGCTTATTTAAATCTGTGCAACATCAAGCAGTGTCACAACAGAATATCCTCATTTCTTTATCCAGAACAGGTATCCCAGACTGGATCTATTGATTAGGGCTCCTTGTTCTTGGGGTGCTGAGAGAGTTAAAGACAATATGAAGATAAAAAAGTGTCCCTGAAGCTGGATGAAGGCCTTGTGAGACTACGTTTAGCTGGAAATATTTTCCCCACTTTTTCTGCTTAGAACGGCATACTTTATGTGTCCTTAATGCTCCTTCTTGGAATTCACATGCATCATTTGAAGGAGGGGGCACTTTTATCAAATCATTGGCCCTTCTGCCAAAGCCCAGTATAATCACCTGAAGAATATCTGGCATCTGTTACTGGACCCTTGCTTCTCTGACTTTTAGCTGGAAGGACAAATAGACTCTCTGCCTTTCTTAATGGAAAATGAATCCAGCTTAGGATAGTGACAACCTAAGAGATAATTTCTTCTAGGCAAAGAAATGTCAGTGCAAATAGTATCTGTAAAGTTGCCATGTGTCCCGGAGCGTGAAGGAGTCTGGGGACACCCAGGGAATATGACCTATAATCAATCATCCCTGCAATCCCATTACTACCCCTAGGCTCTCTGCTATCTTCTAAGTCAGAAGAAGCAATTCAAGCAGCAGCTTGTCAAGCCTTTCCCAAAGCAACCCCCCTCTTCTTTATCCTTAGTTGTAAGTGCTAGGAACATAAGGAACATGGCAGTTGCCCACTGGGAGGTGTTCTGTTAATTGGAGCCTCAATTTCCTTTTAGCCTTTCTCCTGACTCTCTTTTTCTCTTAGATCATATCTCCTCTACAAGGGCAGAACCCCCAGCTGTCTATATTGGGTTTCCAAATATTTCAAGTGATAACTAGAAATGTGGATTACATTATCCTGGAGGCCATAAATAAGCAGGATGAGTATCTTGGATGAAAAAAAAAAAAGCAAAATGAGTATCTTAGATGGAAAAGTTTATAATACAACTAGATTGTAAGCCCCTTAGAGCCAGGTAGGGATGCTATATCTGATTGATACAACACCAATATTCCCATAATCCGACAAGTTTAGTGAACTGAGCCAGTGTAACCCAGTGGACAGAGCACTAGACCATGAGTCACAAAACCTGTGTTACCAAGTAGTGGGATTTTGTGACTTTGTCCAATCCTGTTGCCGCTCCTGTACCTGTGTCCTCTATCAGGCTTTGGTTTCCTGATTACCTGAGGGGCAGTTCTAATGTCTTGTCTTGGCTGGTTCCCATATGCATTTGTAAAAATGAATGGTAAGGTAGGATTAAGGATGTTTAAGAGCCCTGCTAGCAAAAAAATGCTGTTTTTAAGTGCCCTCAAAACATATGGTATTTAGAAGCCATAAAAACTTGTGGTCTGTAAGCCATTTGATCTGGGACTGTTACCATGTAGTGGTGTTACAGACATCCAACTCAAAATCAAAACTGCTAAAAGCAGGTGGACAGTTTCAAGTCCATAATGTTCTGAAGGGCTTACATAATGGGGCACATTGTGTCCTACTGAGGTTTGTTTCAAAAATAGCCTTCTTAGAGATACAAGGTGCCCCAACATCAACCTGATTTGAATTTCTTTAGAAAAAACCTATTTATAAATCATCTGAAAACAGGCTGATTGGCTTCTTTATTCTTTAACAAATTTAATTCATTTTGACTCTTTCTTGAGACTTTATGACTGACACTGAAATCTCCCTTGCAGAGCTTTCTTCATCTCTGATTTTTTTCATTCTTTCCACTCTGCTCTGTTTTACATACTAAAAGCATAAGAGAAATACCCTTAAGATAAAGCAGTGCCTATCTGTGTAGGTTTCATGTTCACTGCAAGAAATATTTCCCTGTTCTCCATCTTTTTACTCATTAAGAACTTAGAGAAATCATTAGGGGTTTTCAGTTCTTCTTTTTTAAAGCAACTTGCAAACCACAAGAGGCCAGGCCTGCCAGAAATGAAAGCCTGTGTTTTCATTTTTCTCCATTTCTGTCATTGATAGAGAAGTTGAAAACTTCCCAATGCCAAAAGACTAAAACTTCTAAATGAAGATAAAGACACATTTAGCTCATGAGATCATCCTCTTTAACAGAGAGCTTTTACTCCAAGCATGATAAGAATGTCTATTTTTCATAGCCACAGGTTTTAGAGGAAAATGGAATTTGGCAGTCTTCTCCAATGGGTTGGTTTGCTGTAGTTCTCTGGAATCACCTCCTGCTATGAGCCCAGAAAGCATCAGAAAGTTGTTTTAGGCAGGGGAAGGAGGAGGACATTTCTGTAAGAGCTTCCCTGGCTATTGCTTTTGTCTTTAGTAGAAAGAACTAAAAGGAAAAGATGGGAAGGTTCCTATAGGAACACTTTTCCTATTCAGAAGTGGAGAGAAGGCATCTAAGTTGCTAAACAAATAAGGGACTCTAATACTCAAGCTCCCTCACTCACAAATAGACAAACTGGAATGAGGAAGAGATATGTGGAGATTAAATGAGTGCAGTACAGGGAACATGCCGGAGGAGAAACCAAATCCAGTGAGAAAATTAGTCTTTGTCTGAACAATGTCAATAAATCTGCCTTGCTCTATGTCACTGTGTGTAATGTCTTCCTCAATGCCAGGAGAGCAGTGATCTATTTACAGAGAGTGACAGGAGAAATATGGTCATTCAGTTGTGATGGGGTGGTAGAGTTCATGGTATAGCTCACATCAGATAACCTGGGCTAGTATAAACTTACACCTTAGCCCGGGTGCAGTGACTCACACCTGTAATCCCAACACTTTTGGAGGCTGAGGTGGGTGGATCACTTGAGGTCAGGAGTTTGAGACCAGCTTGGCCAACTCCATCTCTACTAAAAAATATTTTTAATATTAGATGGGCATGGTGGCAGGTGCCTGTAGTCCCAGCTACTCAGGAACTTGAGGCAGGAGAATCACTTGAACCCTGAACGCAGAGATTGCAGTGAGCCAAGATCATAAATAATAAATGAAATAAAAAGACACGTCTTAAATTTCTTGCCATGCTGCTGTGGCCAACCACTCTTCTCTCCAGAATGACTAAGGCACCATAAGCCTTTCTAATAAATTTCAACTATCTTTCAGAATGGGATGGGCCTGAAACCACACTTTGGCTATTGGACAGATAGTGTAATGGTTAAAAAGCATGGACTTCAGAGTCAAAGACCTGAGTTAAAGTTATTGTGTTACTGTTACAGTTGGAATATTTGTGTCCCCACGTCCCCCCACCCCCACCAATTCATATGTTGAAATGCTAAACCCTAAGGTGATGGTATTAGGAAGTGGGGCTTTGGGAGGTGATTACGTCATGGGAGTGAAGCCCTCATAAATGAAACTTACAGTACCCTTATAAAAGAGGCCCAAGAGGGACCCCTTACCCTTTCCATCATGTGAGAACACAAGAAGAAGGTACCATCTATGAGCCTGAAAGTGGCCCTCACCAGACAATGAATCTCCCTTGATCTTGGACTTCCCAGTGAAAAATAAATTCCTGTTGTTTATAAGTGACCCAGTTTATGATGTTTTATTATAGCAGTCCAAACAAACTAAGATAGTCACTGTAAACTGTTTGGTCTTTGGCATGTGACTTCACCTCTCTAGGCTGCAATTTTCTCACATGTGGAAAGTGTTTAATAATGGCACATTCCAGAGGCGTGTTGTGAGGATTAAATTACATAAAGTGTATAAAGCACTTAGCACAGTATCTGGCAGCCAGTAAATATGCAACAAATGGTAGCTAATAATAGTAGTAGTAGTAGTAGTAGTAGTAGTAGTAGTAATAGTAGTGGTAATGGTAGTAGTAGTAATAGTAATAATAATGATATTATAAGATTATATCCCACCATGTACTCAATTTAATGAATATTGGCTTAGGCATTACTGTATGCCAGGCATTGATTCATTAAAGCAAAAAGTGAGCATTTACTATGTATCAGGTACTGTGCTAAGAGCAAGAGTGAGCTGTAAGAAGACAAGACCTCTTGGAGCCTAAGTGTTGGGAGATGAAGAACAGGAAAGAGAAGAAAACCTTATCAACGACTTGTAAAAGATTAGAACTGTGTCAAGATGGTTCAGAGATTCTCAGAGTCTTCAGAAATCATGACTGGGTGCTCTGCCACTTGTTCAGCCCTCTTTGCACTGGCATTGGAAATTCTTCTCTTTCTTACTGCTGGATTCACTTGAATCTCATCTGCCACTTAGCCCTGCCCCAGTTCCCAGGACCAATCTTGACCCAAGCCAGGAGATAATGGCTCCAAGCCCATAGATGGGGACTGAGGTTCAAGTTGCCTTGCTGTTTGTCTGACTAGAGGATAGTGCTCCAGTTTTTATATCTGGGGTCCAGCCTCATTTTTGTTACCTTTCTGTGCCCTTATTTTTAGAAATGAGCTTCTGACTTTGTGGTTCATCCCAAAGGCCTGTTCCAAGAACTGATTTAGCAACCCCAGTACTCTCATATGATTGGAGAGCTATACCTTATTCTTGCTGGTTTCCATCCCAAGCACTAGAGTCCTTCTCCAGAACCTCAGTCCAATAAATATAAACCTGGTTGTTTGCTTCTTGCCAGCTAGGACTTCTCAGTATCTCCACCTCCTAGATTCCTCTGTCTTCCCCTTACTTAGTGTAGATATTGTCTAGACAGAGAGTTATTATTACAGGTAATCTTTGTTTGCTAGAACTAAACCTTGGCCACCACCCCCTGCGCTTGGATTAGTTCTCTAGGGACTGGTTTACTGAATGGGCAGTTTTTCTGTCCAGTTCTGCTTATTTCCATGTGCCTCATTAAGCTGCCCAAGATATACCATTCACAATCAGAGGCCAAAACCATTTAATACTAAGTGACCCAGGAGCTCTGAAGATACCACTGTACCTTTCTTAAAAGCCCTAATTGCCCATATTAATTATTTTGCACTTGACTATAGATAAGCCCCTGGCAGAACCATTCTGTTCATTTTTCATTCATTAATTCAGCAAGTATTTGTTGAACATCTATGTTTCAGACTGTGTGATATTGAAATGAATCCGCTACATCTTCTGTCCTCGAGGAGTTCATAGTCTAGTAGAACAGTGGAACTTGTAAATGGATCATTACAATACAGGCTTAGAAGTCCTATATGAATATGGAAAGGGAGGAAGCAAAAAGCAGGGGTACCTAACCCAGACCGCAGGCAAGTAGATGCAAATAGAGAAGGTTTTCTGAAACAAGTATCACTGCTGTGTTTCAGAGGACTAGTAGGTGGTATTAGCTGCTGAAGAGACGCAAAAGTACTTCCAGGCTTATACTAAGTGAGAGCTCAGCACCTTCAGGGAACAACACTTACTTTTCTATAGCTGGAACATTGGGTGTGAGGGGGAAAGAGTACAGGAGGAAGCTAGAGAGGTAGGCGGGTGCTAGATTATAAAGTGCCTTATTTGCCATGTGAAGGAATTTGAATTTTATCCTGATTTTTAAAGTGGGAAATTACAGTAATGTGGAGATCTAATTTGCCAGGGTAAGAACAGACGCAGGGTAACAAATTAAATGACTGATAGATGTTAAGAACCCTAATTTAGGTGATGGTGGTGGGGGTGAAGAGTGTGTCTAGATTTGAGAGACTTAAAAGTAGAATTCATAGGACATGGTGACTGATTAGATAAGAGGGGAACAATGAGGAAAGATGATGAGGTTGCTTAGGCAAAGTTGCTTAGGCAACTATGTGGGTGGTAATTCTGCTGCCTGAGCTAGAGAACACAGAAGGAACAGATTTTAAATAGAGGGCAGGCTGTGCTTAATGTTGCCAAATAAAATCCCCCAATTCTATTTTCCTTTTGGTAAAATAATCCTGTTGTCCAAAGGATACCACTGACAACCTACCTTTACAGAGTGCAACTGTAGAGGAATATATTTTTCTTGTAGACTTTATGTAAACTATACAATTGGATAAATACTGCACTTGAAAATTAAATACTCTCTCTTCTTCGTTAATTGGAAAGCACAGAGTAAATGAAAACAGAATTAGAAAAAACTCACCCCATAGACAAGTTCCCCAACCATGCCGTTCCATATTTTAGTCTCTGGATCCCTTGCACCATATTTCCCGTCACCAACGATGGACAATTTGTATTTGATCCTTACATGTTTGGCTATTTCATAGGCTAGGTCTACACAATAGCCTTCATATCGTTCATTTCCTTCCAGTTGCTCATGGTTCTTCTTGTACATTACATATGGTGATTCCTTTGGGACCAGAAGCAAGATAAAAGGATTACAACTATACATTTTTCCAAGAGAAGATAAATGTAATAATTTTTCCCCTCTGTGACTATTGAGGTTTGGTATGTGAAAAAGGTCTTTAAATTGTTACTTAGTAAACAGAAGAGCCTTGAGTATTCATTGGGTCACATTCTTTTTTTTTGGTGGTGGGGAGGAAGTGCTTAACTGATAATTTAAGGAAGCAGAGAAGGATTTCAGTTCTTTTTGAGAGTTTGAAAGACGGCCCAGTTTTCACCTATCAAGTCTTTGATTTCATCAAATTTTGCAGTTAGTTACATGATGCTGAAGTGCCTTTGATTTCTCAAGATTTATTATGTAGGAATCACAGGTAGTTGAGGCAAAGCCCTGGGGAAGCACTGTGATCCTTGTGAGGTCAGGGTCCGTTGCATTTACATTTTTATATCTCCAGGACCTAGTATAGTACTTAAGACAAAGGGAGTATTTGATACGTATGCTTAGATGAAAGGCAAACTTCAGCCTAATTCAGAAAGTCATACTTTCACACCTAGTGATATATTTATTTTTAACCCAGGTTTGTACTTCATTCAGTAAAACAAAACCAGCTTTTAGAAAAGTGTTTTAAAACTAAATGAGAACACCATCTCACATTTTAAGTGCTTTGAGTTTTGCAGAAAACTTCTTCATGTAGTGAATTGTGCCTTGAAACGGGCTTATGGTATGGGTAGGTGATGAGTATTATACCCCTTTCATAAATGGAGAAAAAACAACCTGAGGCTCAGAGAAGCTGTGACTTGCACAGTTTTACAGGTTAGTGGTAGACCTAATTTTAGAATCCTAATGTACTCTCTCCTCCACACAATGCTGCTTCCCCCACAATGAAGAATTAGGTTTCAAGTCCAGATGAAGCATCAGTCCTATGGGGGCGGGCATGGAGGCGGGGAGAAAGAGGAAAATGATAATCTAAAACTGTTCTAAATTCCTATTCTTTTTCTTTCTTTCTCTTTGTTAAATTACATTCTGTTCATCATCATGGCAAGATACTTTGAGAGTTTCCTGAGCTTCCCTGTTGGAAATTTTTACTGTTTGAACTTGAGGTCTTTTCTACTGATGGAAAAATACCTTGCAGAAAGCAGAAGTCTTGCTGGACAGAAAACCCACCTACCTACTGTTCACACTTACCAAAATGGTAGTCACTACTATGGTCCGATTCTCTGAGGATGCACTGTCATTGCTGATTTGCTGATCTGAGAAAGGCACAAACCTTTCATACTCATTCCAGTAGCCGGCCTAGAAACAGAAGACATTGACCTGGATGCCTATTTTTCCCTCAAAAAAGTACTGCATGAAATTCAAGAGCTGTTGTGGAACAAAACTTTCTTGAGCTCTATAAGGATTGACATCCTGTCTCCCCGTGTCTTGTCATTCCCAACAGGACCCCTGTTGGGAATGTGTGCACACTGACACACACACAGATGTGCTATTCCTTCATCCTGGAGGTTCCCATATTCCACTCACCCTTACTGGTATTTTGTAAAATAATAATACTTATTTTCTTACATCCAAATGCTGTCCTTTTTCAAGAGCCTTTTCTTTAAATGTCTGTTTTGGTTACTTACTTTTCGAGAGCCACTGACTTTCATTTCATACACATCAATGGTATAATTTGTCCTACGTCCGTAAGTGTCAAATTGGATGTTTCCAGTCATTCCTTGTACTTGCACCTGGTAGAAAGAGAAAATTTAAAATTTAAAAATAACATGGCATTATTGCCTTCTAAGTCTCTGGGATGAGGTCTACTGATAGATCTTGGAATCTTGAAGAATTATTATTGCAAGTCATTGAGTTCTATCCACCAGATCAAGTCTATACAGATCTTCATTTCCTCCACAGTATTTTCTTGGTATGCCTTTTAGTTTTGAAGCATTGAGTAGGTGTAAGATGCTGTTACTTATATAATACAATGAGGGCTCTACTGCCACTTTTTCAAGGACCTGAAATTTCCACTAGTCCCTTTAGGAGAATACTCTGCAGGCTGTCCCCTTAACTAGGGTAATGTATTCTAAACTGAGTTTCTTGGGGGCCATGGCTGTGTCTTATCTTAATATTTCCCATATCTGAACATAATCTGGTTTCAGTAGCATGGGCACTGTTGCACTTGGACTCATATCATAGCTTCAATTATTAACTGAATGACCTTCAGCATGTTCTTAATGCTTTTTTATCCCAGTGTCTTAATCTGTAAGATTGAAAATCCTAGTAGTACCTATCTTTCAGAGTTATTGAGAGGATTAGAGAAGATATATATATGTGTGTGTATATATATACACACATATACATACATACACACATATATACATACATATATATATATACACACACATATATGTCTATCTATTAAGCATCAGAACACATGCTAGCTATATTAATTATTGTTAACCAAATAGATTTAGTTCTGTTTCTTGAGAGAGTTACACATTTACCAGCTACTACAGTGACAGGGATGAGCTTTCCCTCTTATTTGACCTACACTCAGCTACAGACAGGTAACAGACAAGAGAGCTAAGCCATGGAGGGGTAATCCAAAGACTAATAAAATTTATTAAGCCTAAGGGGTCAGGAGTATGGAGCACTAGACAAGAAGCTAGAAGAACTGGAAGCCAGAACACTTGTTTGGGATGCCAAATGCTGATTTCATGTATGGCACAATTTTTCCTAGGCCTGAGCTCAGCATTATGAATTAATAAGAGGCCATCTCTTCTAGGTAGAGAGATTCTTTACCTAGTTTACAGTGCAGGGACACTGGATGAAATACCCTCTACAAATATAAGTCATTATTGTTAACCACTTACATTACTCATCTGGCAAGTAAAGGTCAAAGACTTTGCTTCAAAGAGAAAGAATATATCTCATTTTCCTAGTATGAAAGAATGGAATTGTTTTTCACCACTTACAGAAAATGACAAGCTGTCAAACAAGTCAGAGGTGGCAGTGGGTTTGTGTTGCAGAAAGAAAAATGTTGTCAAATATTAGGGAACATTTTTAAAGGAAAAGGGGCTTGTTCACCACCAGTAGACAGGAATTCCTATGGAAAGGAAAATGCTCCAGTGTGATGAACTAAAAACAAGATGATTGTCCAACGGATCCAACAAAGCTAAGTACTGTTGTTAGCTTAGGCTTGCAGAGAAGGTGGCATCACAGTTCTAGTTAGAGAAAGGACCTTTGTTGAGATAGAAATTACTTATCCAGTGGGATGAGACTGATATATAATGTGAGGACGAAGGGCTCTTTATACTCTATTTTGAGCATTGAATTGTGATAGAAGACTTAGGCAGGGACAAGGGCAATAGGAACTTATTAAGGAAAGCCTTCATTAGTGAAAATAGCTAGGGCTTTAAGTCTCATTAAGAGTCGTCTATTTCTAAACCCAACCCATCTGAATATGATATATGAACTGGAGAATAGTCAAGGCATAGTCCAACAAATTCCAGACCCCATGATTTGAGCGTTTGGTGACCAGAAGTAGAATTGGACTACCACTCAGAGAGAAATCTATTTTTAAGGACGTGGTCCAGTATTGAATGTTAGTGACAGTTTCCCAGCATTCCATCTGGGATCGCTTCTTTAATTCATAGCATCCTGTGCAAGACTTAGACATAATATTTTTATAATTATATATTTCTGGCTTTCCTACTGGATTAGAAGCATCTCGAGATGAGAGACATTTTTTCTGCCTCTGTTCTCAGCAACTAATATTGTGCCTGGGATAGAGCAGATCCTTAATAAATGTTGATTGAACAAGTCTCAATGACTTAGAATCTGTGACAGATATGTCAGTAGACTGTGCTGAGGCTGATCTTTGCATTATTTGCAGATTGTGAGGAGAATGATTACCCAATTTGCAAGTGGCTTTAAGATATTTTAAAGCATTTGTTTACATATTAACAATTTAAATGTGAGCACTCCTCATCTTATTTCATGCTTGCATACTAATATGGAGCCTGATACATAGTCATGGATGCTCAATAAATATTTACTGAATGAATGTTGTGCTTATTTATTCATTAAAACAGGCCCCTTAGGAGCCTCTGCCAGGCAATGATTTTGTTTGCCAGATTTCTTTTGAAGGAAGAGAATAATTATTGAGAAACAACTATGTGCTAGTCACAATGAAGGATGTTTTACATTATGCAATCTCAATTTTAATTAACTGAAATAAAATGGGATTTCTTTTAGTGTAGTAAAACATTTAGTACTTCAGATTAGCCTCCCTTGCAGTCCCTGTGAGTAGAGCAGTTTTACTGAGGCACTGTCTACTTTTGGAAAAAACTGATGCCTTCCAGCCTCTCTGGAGCAATAGAGATTGGCCTATGGAAAGAGGTAATGTATCGTTTTGGTTGAGTATCTGGTCATTAGGGCCTGGGAAGGAAGGTTACCTGGCTTACAACTTGAGCTTTATCAGTGAGTTAGACATGTAGAAACTTTTCTGGGCGGTAGTATGATCAATCTATTTTTTTTTCCTAGCCCAATTGGTATCTTATCCTTCATTAGCCAGTTTTCTATTTGGGAAGGTAGTTATTTGTGTCATAAACAGGGAGTCAATTGGAGATGCTGGCTCTTGCCCCTTGAGGTTTTGTTGATGAAAACTCCTTTTGATTCACTCTGAGGGAGTTTTATATTTCACTCATCATTATGTTTCACCTGACAATACAAATCTTGTAACTGCTATGAAGGTTGAATTTAATTAACTGCTCTTCAAAATTGTACAGTGCTACCTCCATAAAACTACACTTAGGGCATTTGTTAAAGAACAGACATAATGACATAAAAATCTGCATGATGGGAGAATGAGTCATATCTCTTTCTTGGAGAGAGACACAAGGGCTACTAACCCCTTTTGATTGAATGCTTCCAACTTGGCAAATTTAAGGCATCAATAACAGAGCCAGCTACACAAATGATGTATGCTATGAGGCCGTTACAAGTTCTTCCTTGCTGGGTTACACACAGAATTATCTTATCTTTGCCCATCTCTTTGTTGATTTGGATGTCCCAAACATCAGGATCATTAAATAAGTAGAAATAAGAGATTCTTGTACTCTTGAAAGCTCATTTTAATACATGCAGGCACATGTGGCATAAAGCAAAATATTCAGAACAGAGCTCTTGCTTGGAAAACTGCAATGAATGGGTGATGCTACTTCTGGTATAAATAATGAAATCTGTTCAAAGGACATTGCTTGAAGCCTTAAATGATCTCCTGCCCAGCAAATACTAAAACAAGTAACCTATTTGACTGTCTATCCATTGATTCCTTTTATTTTTCTTTAGGCTTTTTCTTTGCAGCATTGGGCAAAAGCTTCTTAAGTAGGCCTAGAAATGTATCATGTTCCTGCATTTCATCCTGTAGAATAGCATGAGTGTTCTTTTTGACAACAGAAATACCATCACACTGGCTAAGTTCCATAGCCTGTCTAGGCTAATCATTTGTCTGATGAGCCAGAAGATGCTGTCCTTTGTAATGTCTATCTTGAAGTTAGGAGCATCTTCTAAAATATCCTAATCTCCCTAAGGAATGTCATATGTTTGAAAGGTTTGAATTTTTTGAAGCTATTTACATATTTAATCTATAACTTTTGAGAGTACTAAGTTTCATTTACTAGCCACAGTATAGAGCATAACCAAAATTCATTTGCCCTAAATTTATCTCTTTTTTTTCAAGCTTCAAGAAATGACCTCCAATTTTTAGATTTCTAGATTTGGATGATTTATAGAAATGGCTATACTTATCCTCTTAGCATACTCTGATATTCTACATAATCTGGTCCTATTCCTTTTAGTATGTCTTCTCTCAAGATTAAGGTCTCATCTTTTTAATGTCTTTATAAGTTTCTTCCACCCCAATAACCCATTGTGGTCTTTACCATTTTCAGAGCTCTCTCAATATCAATTCCTTGACTCCAGGGCACAGCAGGATTTGCTAAGCAGTCTCCAGCACTTCCTCTCCGGGATACATCCACTCGCTGCCTCCTCAGGTAGCGGAAGGCTTCTGCTATGACCAGTATTGCGTCGTGTGTCAATGCAGATGTATACTGAAATGGATGCATGAAAAACAAGGTATCATGATAAATGATACCCTCAAAATTTGCCTTGTTTCTTATAATTTTCATTCATTTCTACCTATTGTTCTGTGCAGTCACCCACCCCCCCAATTATTTAAGAGATCTCTCTGGGCAAGCCTGAATTTGATTCATTCTACAATGATACGTCTTACCTCATGTGTGCATGTGTTACGATTATTACAATCAGATGGCTCAAGGCAATCTCTCTCTTGCTCTCAATACTGTTTCTTTTTTATACTGAGTGAGTGACTACCAAAAGGCTGGGTCCTTTACAGAGGAAGAAATATGTGTGAAGTTAAAGGATGGCATGTATAGACTGGAGAGGAAACAGCATATCCTAAAGCAAGACTGGGTTACTGCTGTTTGTAATAGAAAATTGAGATCCGGTGTTTACTTAGGGGAAAATGGAAATAGCTAAGTTAGACAGCTTGAAATTAATTTGGAGGAGAACATTAATCACTTCTGTCTCGACCATGTTTCTGGCGAGCCAGGACTTCTGGCCAGCAATAAATCAGTTTTTGTTTCCTGGGGGGTAGCAAAAACCAAAGCTGTTTTTCAATTGTAGAAAATTTCAATTATTATTGAGTTTTAAATCTGATAATGTTGACAATTCATAGGCAATACTTCATGATGCCACCTCCTGCAGGCAAGAACACTTTCTATTCCTTGGATATAGTGATATGCTCTACTAGGGATGAGGTCAGTCACTTAATACAAGGGATTTGATTATCCACAATTTGAAATGGTGGATGCTTTTTCATTAAATGAATTAACATAACAAACTATGGTTAGAATAAGCTGGCCCCTGTTTTGCAGGAGTGACAAATACTGATAGAATATAGAATGTTGTTGGCTTTTTAAAAATGTAGCAAAATGTCCCAGGGGGAGTTCTCTCTCTTTAGTACAGTATGTCCAAATACAATTGGAGTGAGTAGATTATTGCCTCTACAACTATCAATTAGCTTTTCTGACTTTTCTCACGTTACTTCTCTTTTAGAAGCAAATCATCAAGTGTGACTGTAACAGGGGGAATATGTTCTTTCATGAAGAAAAATCTTTGTGTCTGTACATCTTTGCAATACATGAAGCCAACATGGTGATGATTTTCTTTTCAGTTGACTGCATAAATTGTCAGCATATCTTAATGTAGTCCTTTCCAAACCATGCCAAAAGAGCTATTTAATTTTTGCTTTATTCAGTTTCTACTTATCAATGTGTGAGAATACCCCCCAAGCCCTAAAAGAAAATGTTTATAGAGTAAATTATCAGGATTTTTAATCTGTAGGCAACTTTATCTCCTAATCAAAAATATTGTACATCAATTTTTAAAGTGGGCTTTTGGTTTGATTGATATTGTGCAAGGTTCTATAATGACAAATACTAAGCAAAAGTCATGTGAAAGTTGTAACATTTATTTATTCAATTTTTAAAAAGTTATTTAAAGGTTTTTACTTATAAGTATGAACATTTCTTCTCAGTGGGTTCTAGAACTTTACATTATTATATACACCAAGTGTTATCAATGAAGAGTCCAGAGCTGAGATTGGCTTCCTTCTCTTTTGTATGGCTCTACAACTTCAGCACAGGCATAAACTACTCTTCAGTACCCTTTTCATACTTCCTACCCTCACTCATTTTCTCATGCCTAACACAGTGTCTGGCACATTGTAGGTGCCAGACTACTAACCCACTAAAATATTGAATAAATGAATTTCTCTCTTCTACCTATTACCTGGTAAATCTAAAGATCATAAAGCAGTGTGGGTAGGCAGTTTTATGAAAAATCTAAATTTGAATAAGCTCACCTAAATGTAATGCAATGTGCATTTTAACCATGACTTTATGCTTTTGATATTTTTATCTTGATTTCTATGAAAATGGGCAACTTAGGTAATCTAATTATTTTCAGAAATACTTTAGCAAGCAGGAAAACATTTCCATTCAATATACATATAGGTAACATACACTCTATTGTAGCCTAATTCACTTGGGATTTTTTCCAGGAAATATCAGTTTAATACATTAAAAAATTTTGATTACAAAGGATTCATCATAGGGATTGTGACCATATTTACTGAAGCAAATTAGGACACTTGATCAGACCCTAAAACAGAATGTTTTAAAACAAGACTATCTTGGAAAAATCTGGCAGGCATAATCACTATAACCACAGGGTACCACTTAACTAGTAAGTGGCTCAACTGAACGAAAAAAGTATGTTTAACCCATAACTTTTCTAGAACACACCAATTGCATAAAGTAAGGTTTCACTTGAATTATGTTCTGATGTAACCCATTTAAGGTGGAGCTGCATAGATGGTACAGAATGTATCTCTGTATCTTTTTTCTGGTCTGTGTTGCCTACTATTCTCTATTATTATTATTATTATTATTATTTTGAGATGGAGTCTTGCTCTGTCGCCCAGGCTGGAATGCAGTGGCATGATCTTGGCTCACTGCAACCTCTGCTGCATGAGTTCAAGCCATTCTCCTGCCTCCGCCACCCAAGTGTCTGGGATTACAGGTGCATGCTACAATGCCCACCCTGTTATCCCCTATTCTATTCTCGCCAGGGAGGAAGGATGTGAGGATGAGTATCTTAAAACAATGAGGAAGATGTTTTCCCCTTTTCCTTTTTTAGGAAAAGGTCTTGACTCTGTTTTGATCCCCTATTTTGTACCACAGCTATGGTACATGCTTTCACTATATCAGGAAGGAAGAATTTAAAGTCAGTTTCATATTTGAATCAATACACTGAGGGAATGAGTTACTTAAAAAATATATTTGAAGGGTCCTTTGTGTAACATGAATAACTTTCCCCTAATTTATCTGTTTAATTCTTGGTTTTTAAATAATAGAATTTCTAGCCATAGGGGAACGCATATGAAAAATGTGCATTTTTAACCACAACTTTCTGCTTTTAATATTCTTATCTTGATTTTGTGAAAATGAGCAACCTAAGTAATTTAATTATTTTCTAAGATATTTTAGCAGGCAGGAAAACATTTCCATTCAATATACGTATAGGCAATGTACATTCTTTATTAGAGCCTAATTCACTTGGGTGTACTGAGATTCATGGACCTTATTAAAACAAAGCAATCACATAAATAATGTAAAATCTAATTTTCTGTTTCAGACTATCAATCTTCCTTACCTATTCCCACTGTCCCCACCCTTCGCCTGGCTCAGGTTCTTGTAATACTATAAATTGTTATGAGCATATTACAAATAAAATTCATTAAAAATTAAGTTAACTTATTTCCAAGCATTGGATTTTAAAAGATCTTATTCTCAACAGCTTCTTTATTCAGGGGTTTAGTTTTTAAATGCAATAGCATCACCTGCAGTTGTTTTGTGGCATCTTTGAATCACTTCTGAGGAAAATCATTTGATCATAAGATGACTGTTAGTGTATAAAGACCATACGGAGATACATTGAAAAGCTGGCCTTAGGTTTTTACATGCCATGGAACATTACCTTTAGTGGTGCATTCTTGGCTTCAGGGAATTCCCTTTCATCCAGCCTCACCCAGCGCTGTATGAACTGCTGAACCATAGGGTTTTCATTGTTGACAATCTGGAACCTGTAATGTTGGCTCCCCCATGCATGACTCTTTCCAGTAAAATATCAGTAAAACCCTGGAAAGACATTGAAAGGATCATGATTGTGGGAGGCTGTGTATTCTTACTCACCATATCTGTTAGAGTGCTAAAAATAATGTGATCATTTATTAGCAATCAAGACAGCCTTGAATATGAAATTAATTGTTAGGACACTATGTCCCTGAAACTGCAGGCATAATGGAGAAAATATGCATTCTTTCATTTTAGTTCCTGTGTCTTTATGTAATGTGGCTGCTGCATGGACAAACATAGGTGCCAGCTTTAAGCAAATATTTTGATTTGTTTCATTTATCTGTATTTTTAGTCTTTCTTCACTGAGTAAAAATACAATGCTTTATGTAATTGGAAAATGTTGAAAAAGTTTGACCCTAGTGGGTGTTATAGCAAACTTTTCTTCAGCCTAACATGATAAACACAGTGGATTGCTTCAGATTCTAGTGATGAGTACTTTAAAAATTTGTGATTTACAGAAATGCCAATGAGTGAAACTGACAGCTTGGTTGGATATGATGGTACAAATCCCAGAGTATGTCTCACATGTATCCATAAATGAATGACTATTTTTTTTTTTTTTGAGATAGAGTCTCGCTCTGTTGCCCAGGCTGGAGTGCAGAGTCTCGCTGTGTCACCCAGGCTGGAGTGCAGTGGTGAGATCTCAGTTCACTGCAACCTCCGCACCACCTCCCAGGTTCAAGAGATTCTCATGCTTCAGCCTCCCAAGTAGCTGGGATTACAGGTGCATGCCACCATGCCCACCCAATTTTTGTATTTTTGGTAGAGACGAGGTTTCACCATGTTGGCCAGACTGGTCTCAAACTCCTGACCTCAAGTGATCTGCCCGCCTCGGCCTCCCAAAGTGCTGGGATTACAGGTATGAGCCACTGCACCAGGGCAATGAATGAATCTTAACAACTACTACATAGTATCCACCATTTTCTTCTAATTTGCTCTGGCTACCATCTGGTGCCTCTGCCACCTAAGCCTTGTGCAGGAGTATCTCCACGTGAGCTCTGCCAGCTCCATTGGGCATTATTATCTTCTGGGACAAGTAGCAGCCCAGGAATTGCTGCTACTTTTGCTGGATAACTATATCCTGCTAATTACTATTAATGTGTTAGGGTTTTCAATGAACTGAAGCCGTCATTTGTATTCATAAACAGATGGGTAGAATTCTTCCTCCCTTCCTTACAACCCTCCAAAATTTTAATATAAAAATGATCAAGCATACAGAAAAATTGAAGAATTATACAGTGAATACCCACATAGTCACACTCAGATTCTACAATTATTTTTTCTACTCATCTATCAAACCATTCATTTTGGGGTTCATTTCAAAGTAAGTTGGAGACATTAGCATACTTCACCCTAAAAGATTTCAGCACGCAGGTCATTAACTAAAATTCAGTGTTTGTTTACAGTTCTTTTTCTTCATTTTTGAGGTAAAATTTACGTCAATAAAATGTACTTGATGAGTTTTGATAAATGCATACACCTTTATTACCCAAGTCCGTATCAATTCTTTAATGTTTCCTCTCTTTTTTTATAGTCTAAAAAAGGTTTTATTGAAGTGTAATAGTTGTATAGAGAAGTGCACATATCTTTATGTGTATAACTTGGTGAATTTATTCACAAACTAAACATAAACAATATATGTAGAGTCAGCACCTCCATCCATGTTTCTCTTAATTTTACGTTTGTTTACTATGGGTAACAAGACAGTCTTAGAAAACATTTTAGTGAAACAGCTTTTTCAGTTATTACAGCCCCTTCCTCTTCCTTTCATAAGTGGGATATGAGTCAATGGAGGCTGGACAAAGAGTCAAATAGTTTACATCACTGAGAATCACTCCATTCTGATAACCACAAAGCATTTTAAAAATTAACATTAATTCATCATGATGAGTTTTCTCCTAAAGGTTTTCTTCATGAGAGAAATAAGACACAGTGTTTCTCCCATTTTATTCCCCCTGTAATAAATTCAGCAGAGAGCCTCACTTGTGTAGAAAGTCTAGCAGAGGCTACCACTGGGGCTTAAGCCTAACTCTTACCCAACTCTCCATTCTCACTCCTTAAACTTAAATTCAAATAAAATGCTGAGGATAAAACTCTAATGAAAGGGCCTTCAAGATGGCTGAATAGAGGCATCCAGAACTCACCTCCTGTACAAAGAAGAAATAAAATAGTGAGTAGATAATCACACTTTGAGTATATTTCCTAAGAGAGAATGCTGGAATTCAATAGAGAAGTGACAGGAAACATCTGACTTAAGGAATGAGAAAGAAGTAAGGCAGCCTGCTTGGCTGGGATCATCTGGAAGCCTGGAGAAGTGCCCCAGTGTGGGTAAAGGATAAGTGAGAGACCCCTAGCAGTCCATATTCCCAACATGGACTCCTGCATTCTTAGCCCTGGGAGAGCCCTCAACGCACATGGGCTTTGAAGGAGTTGCCTAGAGATTGTATAATGGCATTTCTCTAGAGAGGGAGCTTGGGTGGTTCCTACCTACCCCAGAGTCCCAAGCAGCCACATTAAGGTGCCATTTTGAGAGCCCAGCCCTCACCAGACTACATCCTGACCAGGGGCCCAACAGCCCCTGCATTTCCACATCCTTGGGACCCCATCAATGGGGTCGAATACCTTGAATGCAGGGCTGGGCCTTGTTGGCTGCTGCTGCCAGAGCGAAACACGAGTCATTGGCAGTGACCCTGTCACTCCCAGTAGCAGTGCTGCTACATATTTAAAAGAGCTCTGAGGAAAGGCTCCCCCCCTTATATCAGGGCCAAAGCACATGCTCCTAAGCTACCTGTTTATGGCTGCTACCACTGAAAGCAACCATGCCTTCTCCAGCAGTAGGGCTGTAGCACAGCCACTTCAGCCCCAACCTGAGCATTCTACTGGGGACCTAGGGGTCACCTCACCCCTGCCTACCACAGCCAGCACCCACATGCACCACCAGATGGCCTGGCTCCACTCCCCTAAATTCAGTGCCTGAGTACACTGTCCAGGGGCCTGGAAATTGCTCTGCCCCATTCACCACCACTGGACCTTAGCACTCCTCCTGGGAACCTGAGGACAGGCTGATTTAGCCTGTCTCTACCACCGTGGCTGGGACTCACCTACACGTGCTACCTACAGGCCTCAAGAATGGCTGGCCTAGCCTATTGCAGCCACCATCATCATCAGGACAAACCACTTGGGAGTCAGAGGATTATGTTGCCTCTGCTACAACCATTGCCCTGCCATGCCCACTTCCTAGGGCTCCAAGGACCCACCCACCCATCTGGCCCACCACTGCCACTGCTGACATCTGAGCAAGCTGCCTGGAGGCCCAAGAATCAGCCTAACTGGACCCACGAACACTGGTGCCCATGTACACTTCCCTGAGGCCCATGCACAGGTATGCTTGGCCTGTTGCTGCTACCACTGGTGCCCAAGAACTGACCCATCTGATGTCTCCAACCCCAGCAAAACTTCACCACAGCCTCCACCAACAACTGCACCCTATACCACCAAGGAAATCACAGATACTATTGATGCTCTTTACAGCCAGATAAATCATCATGGAGACTATATGACTGCACATACTGAGAATCAAAACCAAAGTGTCTTATCCAACCAACACCATAGATAAATCTTCAGGAAAAAGTCCTCCCCTACAACAGCAAATTTAAAATATTGGAAGAAGTAACTGTTACACCAAATGTGCAGGTATCAACGCAAGGACACAAAAAATATGAAAAAGTTAAAAAAATACAGTGCCTCCAAAGGAACATAATGCCTCTCCAACAATAGATCCCAATCAAAAAGAAATGTATGAAATCCCAGAAAAAATTCAAAATAATGATACTAAAGAAGTTCAGTGAGATACAAGAGAACACAGAAATCAGAACAACAATAAAAATAAATCAGAAAAACAATGCAGAATATGAGTGAGAAATTTACCAAAGAGATACCTAAAATAAAAAGAAAAACATACAGAAATTCTAAAGCTGAATAATTCATTGCATGAAATATAAAATACATTTGAAAGATTCAACACTAGAGTAGATCAAGCAGAAAAAAGAATTTTAGAAGTTGAAGACAAGTCATTGAAATAACCCAGTCAGACAAAAATGAAAAAAGATTAAAAAAGGTTAAACAAAGCCTATGACATACAGGACACTGTAAAATGATCCAAAAATGTGAATTTTTAGTGTCCCAGAAAGTGAAGGGAAAATGAAAGTGATAAAAAAACCTATTTAATAAAATAATAGTTGAAAACTTTCCAGATGTAGCAAAAGATTTAGACATACAAATACAGGAAGCTCAGAGATCCCAAAACCTTTAAAAAAGGTCTTCTCCATGGCACACTGTAGTCAAACTGTCAAAAGTCAAGATAATTCTAAAAATAGCAAGAGGAAAAGCATCTAGTCACTTACTCTGATGGGAGTTCCCATTAGACTGACAGTGAATTTCTCAGCAGAAATGTTATAGGCCAGGAGAGAATGGGCTGATATATTCAAAGTTCTAAAACAACAACAACAACAACAACAAACACCACCCCACCACCACCACCACCACCACCACACCACCACCACCTTGGCAACCAAGATACTATACTGAAGAAAGTTGTCCTTCATAAAGAAGGAGAAATAAAGTCTTTCCCAGACAAGCAAAAGCTGAAAGAATTCATTAACTACTAGACTAGCCATATGAAAAATGCTTAAGGGAGTCTTACACCTGGAAGAAAAAGGAGAGTATCTACCATAATGAAAATACATGAAAGTATAAAGCCACTGGTAGAGTAAACACACAAATGAGGAAGAGAAGGGTCTCAAATGTTTCACTGTAGAAAACCATCAAACCACAATGATAAACAGTAAGAGACGAAGAAAGAAACAAAGTATATGCAAAATAACCAGAAACCAATTAATAAAATGACAGAAATAAACCTTCAAATATCAATAGTAACTTTGAATATAAATAGATTAAACTTTCTATTTAAAAGATATAGACTGGCTGAAGGGATTTTTAAAAATGATCCAGCTATATGCTGCCTACAAGAAACTCACCTCACATGTAAATGTACATATAGGGTCAAAGTAAAGGGATGGAAAAAGACATTCTGTGCAAACAGAAATGTAAAGCAAGCGGGAGTAGCTATATTTGTGTCAGAAAAAACAGACTTAAGTCAAAAACAGTGAAAAGAGGCAAAGAAGGTCATTATATAATGATAAAGGGATTAATCCAATAATACTATATAACCATTCTAAGCATATATGCCTCTGACACCAAAACACCAAGACAAATATTATTACAACTAAACAGAGAGATAGACTCCAGTACGAAAAATTGGTGAGAGCTTCAACACCCTACTCTCAGTATTAGACAGATCATCTAGAAGGAAGATTAACAAAGAAACACTGAATTTAAACTTCACTTGAGACCGAACATACATAACAGAGATTTATAGAACATTTCATCCAACAGCTATAGAATACACATTCTTCTCATCAGCACATGGAACATTCTCCAGGATAGATTATACATTAGGATACAAAACAAGTCTCAAAAAATTTAAAAAATCAAAATCATATCAAATATCTTCTCAGACCACAATGGAATTTAACTAGAAATCAATAACAAGAGGAACTTTGGAAACTATAAAAATACCTGGAAATTAAACAACATGCTCCTGAATGACCATTGGGTCAAAGAAGAAATTAAGGAGGAAATTAAAAAAATTCTTGACACAAAAGAAATTGAAACACAACATACTAAAATCTACCATAATGAAAATACGTGAAAGTATAAAACCCACTGGTAGAGCAAACACACAAATGAGGAAGAGAAGAGTACAGAAAAAGTAATATTAAGAGGGAATTTTATAGAAATAATAGCCAACATCAAGAAGGATGTCAAGTAAACAATCTAATGATGCACCTCAAAGAACTAGAAAAGCAAGAACAAACCAAAGCCCATATTAGTAGAAGGAAAGCAACAATGAAGATCAGAGCAGAACTAAATGAAATAGACTAAAGAAAAACACAAAAGAACAACAAAATAAATTTTTTTCAAAAGATAAACAAAATCAATAAACCACTAGCTAGATGAACCAAAAAAGAGAGAAAACCTAAATAAATAAAATCAGAAACAAGAAAGGAGACATTACAATTGATACCATAGAAATATGAAAAATTGGCCTGGCACAGTGGCTCATGCCTGTAATCCCACACTTTGGGAGACAAAGGCAGGTGGACCATTTGAGGTCAGGAGTTCAAGACCAGCCAGGGCAACATGGTGAAACTCTGTCTCTACTGAAAACACAAAAATTAGCTGGGTGTGGTGGCACACACCTGTAATCCCATCTACTCGGGAGAGCTGAGGCAGGAGAATTGCTAGAACCCAGGGAACAGAGGTTGCAGTGAGCCAAGATCGAACCACTGCACTCCAGCCTGGGTGACAGAGTGAGGCCCTGTCTCAAAAAAGAAAAAAATGAAAGATCACCAGAGACTGTTATGAACAACTAGATGATAACAGACTGGAAAACCTTGAGAAAAGGGATAAATTCCTGGAGGCATGCAACCTACCAAAATTTAATCAGGAAGAAATTGAAAACCTGAACAGACCAATAATGAGTAATGAGATTGAATCAGTAATAAAAAGTCTCTCAACAAATAAAAGTCTAGGACTGAATGCTTCACTGATGAATTCTACCAAACTCACAAAGAGGAACTAATACCAATCTTCCTCAAACTATTCCAAAATATTAAGGGGAGGGAATTCTCCCTAACTCATCCTATGAGGCCAAATTACTGTGACAGCAAAACCAGACAAGGATGCAACAACAACAAAAAACTACAGGCAAGTATCCATGATGAACATAGATGTAAAAGTCCTCAACAAAATACTAGCAATCTGAATCCTACAATCTATCCAAAAGATACACCATGATCAAGTGGGATTTATCCCAGGGGTGCAAGAATGGCTCAACATACGCAAATCAATAAATGTAATATATCACATCAACAGAATGAATGCCAAATCTGTATGATCATCTCAATAGACACAGAAAAACAATTTGGTAAAAGTCAACATTCCTTCATAATAAAAACTCTCAACAAATTAGGCATAGAAGGATTGTACCTCAACATAATGAAGACCATATATGACAACCCACAGCTGAAATCAGACTGAATGGGAAAATGCTGAAAACCTTTCCTCTAAGAAATGGAACAAGACAAGGATGCACATTTTCATCACTCCTATTCAATGTATTACTGGAAGTCATACCCAGAGCAACCAGGTAGGAAAAAGAAAGGCACCCAAATTGGAAAGGGGGAAGTCAAATTGTCCTTCTTTGCATATGTCATGAGCTTATATCAAGACAAACCTAAAGACTCCACCTGAGAAATTCTTAGATCTGACCATTAAATTCAGTAAAATTGCAGGATATAAAATTAACATACAGAAATCAGTAGTGTTTTTATGCACCAATATTGATCTAGCTGAGAGAGAAATCAAGAAGGCTATCCCATTTACAGTAGCTACTGAAATATCTAGGAATAAACTTAACCAGGGAGGTGAAAGATCTTTACAAGGAAATCTCTGATGAAAGATTTTGAAGAGGGCATAAATGGAAAGACATCCCATGTCATGGATTGAAAGAATTAATATTGTTAAAATGACCATACTACTCAAAACAATCTACGGATTTCATGCAATTCCTGTCAACATACCAATGTCATATTTCACAGAAATAGAAAAAAACAATCCTAAAATTTACATGGAACGAAAAAAGAGTCCAAGTAGCCAAAGCAATCCTGAACAAAAAGGACAAAGCTGGAGGCATCATACTACCTGACTTCAGAATGTGTCACCAGGCTATAGTAATCAAAATGACACAGTATTCATATAAAGGCAGACACATAGATGAATGGGACAGAATAGTGAACCCAGAAATAAAACCACATATTCACAGCCAACTTATTTTCAAAAAAATTTCTAAGGACATACATTGGGGAAAGGGTACCTTCTTCAGTAAATGGCGCTGGGAAAATTAGATATCCATATTCAGAAGGATGAAACTGGGCTCCTATTTCTCATCATATACAAAAATGAACTCCAGATGGATTAAAGACCTAAACATAAGACTCGAAACTATAAACCTACTAGAAGAAAACACAGGGAAAGCACTTCAGGACATTAGTGTAGGCAAAGATTTTATGGCTAAGACCTCAAAAGCACAGGCAACAAAAACAAAAATAGACAAGTGAGACTATATTAAACCAAAAAGCTTCTGCACAGTAAAGGAAACAATCAAAAGAGTGAAGAGACAACCTGTTGAATGGGAGAAAATATTTGTAAACTATTCATCCAACAAGGGACTAATATCCAGAATATACAAGGAACTCAAACAACTCAATAAAAAACAAAAACATATAATCCCATTAAAAAGTGAGCAAAGAACACGAATAGAAATTTCTTAAAATAAGACATACAAATTGCCAACAGGTGTATGAAAAAATGCTCAACATCACTAATCAAATGGGAAATACAAATTAAAATCACAACAAAATATCTTACCTTGTTAGAATGGCTACTATTAAAAAGGCAAAAACAAACAAACAAAAACAACAATAACCAGATGCTGGCAAGGATGAAGAGAAAAGGGAACTCATGTATACTGTTGGTGGGAATGTAAATTAGTATAGCCACTATGGAAAACAATGTGAAGATTTATAAAAAAACTAAAAATAGAACTACTATATGATCCAGCAATCCCACTACTGAGTATGTATCCACAGGAAAAGAAATCAGTATGTCTAAGGAATACCTGCACTCCTATGTATATTGCAGCACTATTAGCAATAGCAAAGATATGGAATCAACCTAAGTGTTCATCAATGAACAAGTGGATAAAGAAAATGTATAACCAACGACAGCCAAGCCAAGAACCAAATCAGGAATGCAATCCCGTTGACAATTGGCACAGAAAGAATAAACATACCTAGGAATACAGCTAACCAGGGAGGTGAAAGATCTGTACAATAAGAATTACAAAACACTGCTCAAAGAAATCAGAGATGACACAAACAAATGGAAAAAACATCCCATGCTTACGGTTAGGAAGAATCAATATCATTAAAATGGCCATAATGCCCAAAGCAATTTATAGATTTAATGCTATTCCCATCAAACTACAAATGACATTCTTAACAGAACTAGATAAAAATTATTTAAAAATTCCTATGGAACCAAAAATGGAGCCCAAATACCCAAGGCAATCTTAAGCAAAAAGAACAAAGCTGGAGGTATCACACTATGCAACTTCAAACTATACTACAGGGATACAGTAACCAAAATGGCATGGTATTGGTACATAGACTAGTGGAACAGAATAGATAACCCAGAAATAAGGTTGCACACCTACAACCATTTGATCTTTGACAAAGCTGACAAAAACAAGGAATGGCGAAAGGATACCCTATTCAATAAGTGGTGCTAGGAGAAGTGGCTAGCCATGTGCAGAAGATTGAAATGGGACCCCTTCCTTTCACCACATACAAAAATCAACTCAAGATGGATTAAGGACTTAAATGTAAACCCCAAAACTTTAAAAACCCTGGAAGACAACCTAGGTAATACCATTCAGGACATAGGAACAGGCAAAGATTTCATGAGGAATATGCCAAAAGCAATCCCAACGAAAGCAAAAATTGACAAATGGGACCTAATTAAACTGAAGAGCTTCCGCACAGCAAAGGAAACTATCAACAGAGTAAACGGACAACCTACAGAATGAGAGAAACTATTTGCAAACTATGCATCTGACAAAGGTCTAATATCCAGCATCTAAAAGCAATTAAAACAAATTTACACAAAAAACCCAAACAACCCCAAAAAGGACAAAAATAACTGTTGGGTCCTAGGCTTAGTACCTGGGTGACAAAATAATTTACAAAACAAACTCCTGTGATACAAGTTTACCTATATAACAAACCTGCACATGTACTCTTGAACTAAAAATAAAAGTTGAAAAAAAAAAGATTAAAAAAGATAAAAAAAAACTTAAGTTTAATGGCCTTCAAAAAAATGTGGTATATACACACAATGGAATACGATTTAGCCATGAAAAGAATGAAATCATGTCATTTGCAGCAACATGGATGAAACTGGAGGTCATTATGTTAAGTGAAATAAGCTATGCTCAGAAAGACAAATATTGTATATTTTCACTCATATATGGGAACTAGAAGTTTTGATCTCATGGAAGTAGAAAGAAGAATGATAGTTACCAGAGGCTGGGAAGGGTGAGAGCAGGGGCAGGATGAAGAGAGGCTGGTTAATGGGTACAAACATACAGTTAGATATAAGGGAAAACTTCTCTTGTTCAATAGCAGAGTAGGGTCACTATAGTAAAACCAATGTATTTATATATCGTAGTAGCCAGAAGAGGGGTCTTGAAACGTTCCAAACACATAGAAATAATAAATACTCAAGGTGTTGGATATCCTAAATTCACTGATTTGATCATTACACATTCTATGCATGTGACAGTATACCACATCTGCCCCATAAATATATTCAAATATGTATCATTTAAAATCTTTAATGAATAGCTTTAATTCATTTACCGTGCCTAACCACATTTGGCAGTTAACAAACATTACATAAGAAAATTGACCAACTGCCCATCGACCTGCTGTTGTGGGTGAAAGATGGGCTCTCTTGTGCTTGGCCTGTATCTTAAAAGCCTGGGCTGGAAAAGTAGAGCCATCTTTCTTGAGAAAAAGGGGTTGTGAATGCTTCTGCCACCATTATGGTCCTCAGGGTCGGTAGACACAGAATGCACTAGAAAGCAGTATCTCTCACTTTGATAAGCTTCATACTCCTGTTTACCTAATACTCATAGCATGTTAAAATGGCAATGTAGAATTAGCAAAAGAGAGGGAGAAAGGGTCCCCCAAATCTCACTTTCTGTCTTAAGGCCTAAGAGCCAGCAATTCAGTCTGGTTATTGTCTACTGTACCACTCTTTTCTTAAAGATTTGTCCCAATTACACTTTTTCTGGCAGAGAAACTAAAAGGAGATGTCCACCTCAAATATACCTCAAAAATTACCACCCCTTGCTTCCAGGAAGCTTCATCCTGCCGCATACATCCCACAAATTCCCACTTGGGTGTCTTGATCTCCAATAAACACATTGTGATTTGGAAACACCTTTATAGGAATACAGTGCACTCATCTCTATACCCAACCTCAACCATATCACTGAGGAACTAGAAGTCTCTCAGTCAACTAATGTTTTATGACAGACATCCTGGGAATGAGTTCTGGCACATTGCAAATTGGTATTAGCCTGGCTGTACTCGTGGGATAAAATGTGTCCACAGCAGCACAGATTCATGGGGAGGTCGTCACAACCTGTTTTTTTAGCTGGCAAGACCTCCACACCACTAGCTCCTACTGAGGGCCGTGACAGCTTACCAGGCCAGGCCACACGGACAGAAAGCACTAACAGCCTCTTTGGCAAGGTGAAGACAGCAGAAGTGAGGTGAAAAAAGAAAGAAGGTAACAGGTGTTTAGGGAGATGAAAGGAAAGATCTTGCTCCTAAAGGGCAAGAGTTAGCTGGATCCTGGTCCTACTTCTCCCTCTGTCCCATTTGTGTACATTTTGCTGTTATCTTTCTTCAGATTCTATGGCTTGTTTGTCACTCTGGTCCCAGCATTTAGATAGAGCAACCAACAGTCCTCAGGGTTGAGATGATCAAGGCTGGATTTTTCCCTAAACCTTCTGAAGAAAAACTTATGCAGCAGAACTGATTAATAACTATCAAAGAAGTAGAAAAGAAAAAGAGAAAGGAAGTGAGTAATAGACAGGTGGATATAAGGAAAATCGTCAAGCCAAAGACAGGAGTTTGTTGGTTCTTGGTCATCTTTCTTTTTCTGATACCTTTTTTATTATAAAGACTTTCCTTTTTGCATCAACTATTGCTAAATTCCACTCTTTAAGTGACCATTGACAGTCCATGTTATTGCAAAAATTAAAGCCTGATTCTCTCCACAGCCTCTTCAGAGACATTAACACAGCAGAGCTGAAATGCAACAGTAAGAGGGGAAAGGAGAAAAGGTAGAGAGGGATGATGGAAATTAGGAGAGAGGTTCTGAACAAGGGCAGGCTTTGTTTGGCTTCTAGGTCTCTTTCACTTCTTATCCCAACATTTTAAGACGTTACTCCTTTCCATAATAACCTTCGATGGATTTTTATGGTTATGGCACTTATAACCCTAAGGCAGGCCAATTATCCCCCAAAACCTATGTAAAGACACTCACACAGCACAGGTGATGATATAATATCCAGAAAGAAAAATAGAGTAAATAAAAGGGTAAGGGTCAGTGGTAGGAAGATGGAGGTTAGGAGAGACCTGTGGGCTAACGTAGAGGAGCTGGCTGGCTTCTTGTCTTCCTTCTCCTAGTACAGTATCTTGTCATTTTAAGGCATTTTACTGACCCCATAACCTCTTGTTAGATTTTCTCCTTAGGCTGTTGGATCACAGTTTTCAAGGTAATAAAACTGAAGCTGAGTTTCTTAAAACCTCCCTAAAGATACTAACATAAAAGAGATGAGCACCAAATATATAGATAGATGGATGGAAGTTAGGAGAGAAGAGATGGCCAAGGAGGAAGATTTTGCTGGCTTCTCTCAACATCTTACATCTATTTCATTTTTTGAAAACATGGATTTTTTTTCTTCTAAAACAAGTTGCTAGAGGCTGTTGTCATGTACAACCATAGTTGGCAAAATTGTGAATTGAGGCCTGAGTCTAGCCACAGATTTAATAAAATAACTAATGCAACAAAACTGACCAGCAAACATACACCAAGCAGACAGGGAATAAGGAAGGGGAGAAAGCGGTAAGAGAGAAGAGAGCAAGAGATGGTTTTGGGCTAAAGAGCAGGAGGTGTCAGGCTCCTAGTCCTCTTTGCTATCAAATTTTAAGGCACCATACGTTTCCATAGCATGTTAGATTTTAGTCGTTGGACACACAAAACCCTCATGGTGTTTATATTGAGGCCATGTATCCCGAAATCAATGTAAAGGCACTAAAACAGAATAGGACACTATAAAACACAGAGTATGTAAAAAGGGAAATAAAATGGGGATGGCAGGGAGGGTTGTGGTAGGATGATAGAAGTTAGGAGAAATGTTCTGATTCAGGGGAGAAGTTAGCTGGCTCCTGGTTTACTTCTCCGCTTGTATGATTATTTTAAGACATTTAATTTGTTCATAACTCTTGCCAGAATTCATTTCTTGCAAGAAGTGGCTACACAGAGACCTTGAGGTGGGATTAATGCAACAAAAATAACCTTCAACAATCCCACTCCTGACAGTAGAGTTTTAAAATTAACTATGTAACAAAATTATACTTATACCCCATACATTTATACAAATTTAAAAGAAAAAAGCTAATCTGGATAGTGAAGGGGAAAAGAAAGGTGACAGGCAGTTATAGAAATTGAAAGTTGGGATGCAAGTTCTGGCTGAGGGCAGGAGTTGGCTGACTCTTTGTCCATTTTCACCTATTATCTCATTATTTTAAGGCATTTCACTTGTCCACAACTCTTGCTAGATTTCTCTTTAAGAGCTGGCCACAAAAGGACCACATGTTGACCAGCAACAGTGGCTCATGCCTGTAATCCCAGCCACTTTGGGAGGCGGAGGTGGGCAGATCACTTGAGGTCAGGAGTTCAAGATCAGCCTGGCCAACACACTGAAAGCCCCATCTCTACTAAAAATACAAAAATTAACCGGGTGTGGTGGTGCACACCTGTAGTCCAGCTACTTGAGAGGCTGAGGCACGAGAAAAGCTTGAACCGGGAGGCAGAGGTTGTAGTGAGCCGAGATCATGTCACTGCACTCCAGCTGGGTGCAGAGTGAGACTGTGTCTAAAAAAAAAAAAAAAAAAAAAAAAAAAACCACGAAAAAAAAAGTGCCTCAAGTTGATAATACCGAGTCTCTCTAAAACCTTTGCAAATACACTAGCACTACAAACACGAATATTAAACATTTGGATGATAAAGGGGAAAATAAAGGAAAGAAGGTCAGCAGTAGAAAGATGGAAGCTAGGAGAGAGGTGATAAAAAAACGGCAGAAGTCAGCTGGCATCTGGACCGCCTTCCATCTGAATTCAGTTTTGTAATGCATGTGCTGTTTTTCTTCATAAACTGCTACTTCCTATTGTGAGAAACTATCGTCTACAAGATAGTCGTACACAGAGGCCTGATTTTTCCCATAGGCTTAGCAAAGACACTGATGGGGGAGAGGTGACCATGAAACATTTAGCAAGCATGAGAATATATGTAAAAGTGGGGTGAAATAAGGAGACTGAGGATCACAGTTATTTTAGGATTGAGGATCTCGATAGAGGACAGGAAGTGTCTGATTTCTAGAACTTCTTTTTTAAAATCCAAAAATATTAAGGGAATACACATTTTTATACTATCTTGTTAAATCTTTTTCATCATGCAAGACACCCACAGTAGTCAAGGTGGTAAAGTTGAGCTGTGAATCCTTGAAACCAATATAAAGACAATAACACAGACAAGAGCCCAGACAACAACCAGAGTGTATAAGGAAGGCAATAGAATGGTGATGATGGAGGGGCTATAAAGGATGATGGAAGTTAGGATAAATAGTCTGGCACAAAGACAAAAATTGGCTGGCTCATGGTTCACACTTTCCTGTTATTTAATTATTTTAAGGAATTTCACTTATCTATAATGCTTGCTAAGCTTCTCTGTTTGATGTTGCGACCTCAGACTTCAAGGTGGAAACTCTCTTAAATCTCTCAAAATATACTAATATTACAGAGATAATTTTAAAAATCCATGTGGGAATAGGAGAAAATAAAATGAGAAATATCATAGACAGAAATAAGGAACTTACAACTAATGGGAGGGAATTGGCTATTTCATGGTTTGCCTATTTTCATTTAATTTGGGTTGAAGCATGTCTTTATACCACAAATTGTTAGATTCATGTTGATATATGCAAATACGAGCTCCAAGTTACAAAAGAGACTTCGGTCTCTGGAGAGCTTCACCAAGAATTAATATAACAGAAGTGACCAACAATATCCACAAGGGAAAAGAGTGAATGAAAAGAACAGGGGAGTGATAAGAGGAATATTAGGAGACAAAGTTTGTAAAAGAAAATAAAAGGGGGGGCGGAGCAAGATGGCCGCATAGGAACAGCTCCAGTCTCCAACTCCCAGTGCGAGTGACACAGAAGACCGGTGATTTCTGCATTTTCAACTGAGGTACTGGGGTCATCTCTCTAGGGAGTGCCGGACAATCGGTGCTGGTCAGCTGCTGCAGCCTGACCAGCGTGAGTTGAAGCAGGGTGAGGCATCGCCTCACCTGGAAGCGCAAGGGGGAAGGAAATCCGTTTTCCTAGCCAGGGGAACTGACACACACAACCCTAGAAAATCGGGTAACTCCCACCCCAATACAGCGCTTTAGGAAACAGGCACACCAGGAGAATATATCCCACACCTGGCCGGGAGGGTCCCACGCCCACGGAGCCTCCCTCACTGCTAACACAGCAGTCTGCGGCGATCGATGGGCAAGGCAGCAGCGAGGCTGGGGGAGGGGCGCCCGCCATTGCTGAGGTTTAAGTAGGTAAACAAAGCCGCTGGGAAGATCCAACTGGGTGGAGCTTACAGCAGCTCAAGGAAGCCTGCCTGCCTCTGTAGACTCTACCTCTGCGGACAGCGCACAGCTGCAGTCCAATAGGGAAGCAGCGGGGGCCGGTGCAGACGCGAACTCTGTCTGACAGCTTTGGGGAGAGCCGTGGATCTCCTAATGCGGAGTTGAGATCTGAGAACGGACAGACTGCCTGCTCAGGTGGGTCCCTGACCCCTGAGTAGCCTAGCTGGGAGACATCCCCCACTAGGGGCAGTCTGACACCCCACACCTCACAGGGTGGAGTCACCCCTGAGAGGAAACTTCCAAGGAAGAATCAGACAGGTACACTCGCTGTTCAGCAATATTCTATCTTTGGCAACCTCTGCTGCTGATACCCAGGCAAACAGGGTCTGGAGTGGACCTCAAGCAATCTCCAACAGACCAACAGACAGTCCTTCTGACTGTCAGATGGAAAACTATCAACAGGAAGGACACCTATACCAAACCCCCATCAGTACGACACCATCATCAAAGACCAGAGACAGATAAAACCACAAAGATGGGGAAGAAGCAGGGCAGAAAAGCTGGAAATTCAAAAATAAGAGCGCATCTCCCCCTGCAAAGGAGCGCAGCCCATCGCCAGCAACGGATCAAAGCTGGTCAGAGAATGACTTTGACGAGATGAGAGAAGAAGGCTTCCCCATCAAACTTCTCAGAGCTAAAGGAGGAATTACGTACCCAGCGCAAAGAAACTAAAACTTGAAAAAAGAGTGGAAGAATTGACAGCTAGACTAATTAATGCAGAGAGATCATAAACGAAATGACAGAGATGAAAACCATGACACGAGAAATACGTGACAAATGCACAAGCTTCAGTAACCGACTCGATCAACTGGAAGAAAGAGTATCAGCGATTGAGGATCAAATGAATGAAATGAAGCGAGAAGAGAAAACCAAAAGAAAAAAGAAGAAAAAGAAATGAACAAAGCCTGCAAGAAGTATGGGATTATGTAAAAAGACCAAATCTACGTCTGATTGGGGTGCCTGAAAGTGAGGGGGAAAATGGAACCAAGTTGGAAAACACTCTTCAGGATATCATCCAGGAGAACTTCCCCAACCTAGTAGGGCAGGCCAACATTCAATTCAGGAAATACAGAGAACGCCACAAAGATACTCCTCCAGAAGAGCAACTCCAAGACACATAATTGCCAGATTCACCAAAGTTGAAATGAAGGAAAAAATCTTAAGGGCAGCCAGAGAGAAAGGTCGGTTACCCACAAGGGAAGCCATCAGACTAACAGCAGATCTCTCGGCAGAAACTCTACAAGCCAGAAGAGAGTGGGGGCCAATAATCAACGTTCTTAAAGAAAAGAATTTTCAACCCAGAATTTCATATCCAGCCAAACTAAGTTTCATCAGTGAAGGAGAAATAAAATCCTTTACAGATAAGCAAATGCTTAGAGATTTTGTCACCACCAGGCCTGCCTTACAAGAGACCCTGAAGGAAGCCCTAAACATGGAAAGGAACAACCGGTACCAGCCATTGCAAAAACATGCCAAAATGTAAAGACCATCGAGGCTAGGAAGAAACTGCATCAACTAACGAGAAAATAACCAGTTAATATCATAATGACAGGATCAAGTTCACACATAACAATATTAACCTTAAATGTAAATGGACTAAATGCTCCAATTAAAAGACCAGACTGGCAAACTGGATAAGAGTCAAGACCCATCAGTCTGCTGTATTCAGGAGACCCATCTCACACGCAGAGACATACATAGGCTCAAATAAAGGGATGGAGGAAGATCTACCAAGCAAATGGAGAACAAAAAAAGCAGGGTTGCAATCCTAGTCTCTGATAAAACAGACTTTAAACCATCAAAGATCAAAAGAGACAAAGAAGGCCATTACATAATGGTAAAGGGATCAATTCAACAGGAAGAGCTAACTATCCTAAATATATATGCATCCAATACAGGAGGACCCAGATCATAAAGCAAGTCCTTAGAGACCTACAAAGAGACTTAGACTCCCATACAATAATAATGGAGACTTCAACACTCCACTGTCAATTATTAGACAGATCAACGAGACAGAAAGTTAACAAGGATATCCAGGATTGAACTCATCTCTGCACCAAGCGGACCTAATAGACATCTATAGAACTCTCCACCCAAATCAACAGATATACATCTTCTCAGCACCAATCGCACTTATTCCAAAATTGACCACATAATTGGAAGTAAAGCACTCCTCAGCAAATGTACAAGAACTGAAATTATAACAAACTGTCTCTCAGACCACAGTGCAATCAAACTAGAACTCAGGACTAAGAAACTCAATCAAAACCGCTCAACTACATGGAACTGAACAACCTGCTCCTGAATGACTACTGGGTACATAACGAAATGAAAGCAGAAATAAAGATGTTCTTTGAACCAATGAGAACAAAGATACAACATACCAGAATCTCTGGACACATTTAAAGCAGTGTGTAGAGGGAAATTTATAGCACTAAATGCCCACAGAGAAAGCAGGAAAGATCTAAAATTGACACTCTAACATCACAATTAAAAGAACTAGAGAGGCAAGAGCAAACACATTCAAAAGCTAGCAGAAGGCAAGAAATAACTAAGATCAGAGCAGAACTGAAGGAGATAGAGACACAAAAAACCCTCCAAAAAATCAATGAATCCAGGAGTTGGTTTTTGAAAAGATCAACAAAATTGACAGTCCGCTAGCTAGACTAATAAAGAAGAAAAGATAGAGGAATCAAATAGACGCAATAAAAAATGATAAAGGGGATATCACCACCGACCCTACAGAAATACAAACAACCATCAGAGAATACTATAAATGCCTCTACGCAATCAACTAGAAAATCTAGAAGAAATGGATAATTTCCTGGACACTTACACTCTCCCAAGACTAAACCAGGAGAAGTTGAATCCCTGAATAGACCATAGCAGGCTCTGAAATTGAGGCAACAATTAAGCCTACCCACCAAAAAAAGTCCAGGACCAGATGGATTCACAGCTGAATTCTACCAGAGGTACAAGGAGGAGCTGGTACCATTCCTTCTGAAACTATTCCAATCAATAGAAAAAGAGGGAATCCTCCCTAACTCATTTTATGAGGCCAACATCATCCTGATACCAAAGCCTGGCAGAGACACAACAAAAAAAGAGAATTTTAGACCAATATCCCTGATGAACATCGATGCAAAATCTCAATAAAATACTGGCAAACCGATTCAGCAGCACATCAAAAAGCTTATCCACCATGATCAAGTGGGCTTCATCCCTGGAATGCAAGGCTGGTTCAACATTCGCAAATCAATAAACGTAATCCAGCATATAAACAGAACCAAAGACAAGAACCACATGATTATCTCAATAGATGCAGAAAAGGCTTTTGACAAAATTCAACAGCCCTTTATGCTAAAAACGCTCAATAAATTCGGTATTGATGGAACGTACCTCAAAATATAAGAGCTATTTACGACAAACCCACAGCTAATATCATACTGAATGGGCAAAAACTGGAAAAATCCCTTTGAAAACTGGCACAAGACAGGGATGCCCTCTCTCACCACTCCTATTCAACATAGTGTTGGAAGTTCTGGCTAGGGCAATCAGGCAAGAGAAAGAAATCAAGGGTATCCAGTTAGGAAAAGAAGAAGTCAAATTGTCCCTGTTTGCAGATGACATGATTGTATATTTAGAACACCCCATCGTCTCAGCCCAAAATCTCCTTAAGCTGATAAGCAACTTCAGCAAGTCTCAGGATACAAAATGAATGTGCAAAAATCCCAAGCATTCTTATACACCAGTAACAGACAAGCAGAGAGCCAAATCAGAATGAACTTCCATTCACAATTGCTTCAAAGAGAATAAAATACCTAGGAATCCAGCTTACAAGGGATGTAAAGGACCTCTTCAAGGAGAACTACAAACACTGCTCAGTGAAATCAAAGAGGACACAAACATGGAAGAACATACCATGCTCATGGATAGGAAGAATCAATATCGTGAAAATGGCCATACTGCCCAAGGTTATTTATAGATTCAATGCCATCCCCATCAAGCTACCAATGACTTTCTTCACAGAATTGGAAAAAACGGCTTTAAAGTTCATATGGAACCAAAAAAGCCCGCATTGCCAAGACAATCCTAAGTCAAAGGACAAAGCTGGAGGTGTCATGCTACCTGACTTCAAACTATACTACAAGGCTACAGTAACCAAAACAGCATGGTACTGGTACCACAACAGAGATATAGACCAATGGAACAAAACAGAGTCCTCAGAAATAATACCACACTTCTACAGCCATCTGATCTTTGACAAACCTGAGAGAAACAAGAAATGGAGAAAGGATTCCCTATTTAATAAATGGTGCTGAGAAAATTGGCTAGCCATAAGTAGAAAGCTGAAACTGGATCCTTTCCTTACCCCTTATACGAAAATTAATTCAAGATGGATTAGAGACTTAAATGTTAGACCTAATACCATAAAAACCCTAGAAGAAAATCTAGGTAGTACCATTCAGGACATAGGCATGGGCAAGGACTTCATGTCTAAAACACCAAAAGCAACTGCAGCAAAAGCCAAAATTGACAAATGGGATCTAATTAAACTAAAGAGCTTTTGCACAGCTAAAGAAACTACCATCAGAGTGAACAGGCAACCTACAGAATGGGAGAAAATTTTTGCAACCTACTCAACTGACACGGGCTAATATCCAGAATCTACAATGAACTCAAACAAATATACAAGAAAAAAACAACACCCCATCAAAAAGTGGAGGATATGAACAGACATTTCTCAAAAGAAGACATCCATACAGCCAACACACATGAAAAATGCTCATCATCACTTGCCATCAGAGAAATGCAAATCAAAACCAAATGAGATACCATCTCACACCAGTTAGAATGGCAATCATTAAGAAGTCAGGAAACAACAGGTGTTGGAGAGGATGTGGAGAAATAGGACACTTTCACACTGTTGGTGGATTGTAAACTAGTTCAACCATTATGGAAAACAGTATGGCAATTCCTCAAGGATCTAGAACTAGATGTACCATATAACCCAGCCATCCCACTACTGGGTATATACCCAAAGGATTATAAATTACTCTACTACAAACACATGCACACGTATGTTTATTGCGGCACTATTCCAATAGCAAAGACTTGGAATCAACCCAAATGTCCATCTGTGACAGACTGGATTAAGAAAATGTGGCACATATACACCATGGAATACTATGCAGCCATCAAAAAGGATGAGTTTGCGTCCTTTGTAGGGACATGGATGCAGCTGGAAACCATCATCTTAGCAAACTATCACAAGAAGAGAAAACAAACACCGCATGTTCTCACTCATAGGTGGGAACTGAACAATGAGATCACTTGGACTCGGGAAGGGGAACATCACACACTGGGGCCTATCATGGGGAGGGGGGAGGAGGGAGGGATTGCATTGGGGAGTTATACATGATATAAACGTTATGCACATGTACCCTAGAACTTAAAGTATAATAAAAAAAAAAAATTGAAAAAAAAAAAAAGAAAGAAAATAAAAAGGGCAAGAGTTGACTGGCACCTGATGCTGTCTTTCCTCTTATGACAACATTTGAAGGCATTTCACTTGTTCATAACCTCTTCCCAGGTTTCACTTCTTGAGCTGACCACTTGCAGAACAAAAGCTGATAATATTTGGCCCAACCCCACTGATCTCTCTGTACAAATAACACAACAGAAATGGCTGCTAAATACGTGGAAGACAAAAGGGGAAAAGTGAACCCCAAACATTGGAAGAAATAAAGATGTTAGGAGAAAAGGGATGGCTGATGGGCAAGAGTTGGCTGACTCCTCATTCACCAGTTTCCTTTCTAACACGGTTCAAAGTGTATTATGTTTTCTATATTTTCTGGAATCATATATTTCCAGATTCTATCTTGATATGTGCAACACAGTCTACAGATACAGAAAACCGAGACTAGATTATTATGCCAACTTTAGCAGAGACACGAATATAAGATGGTTTCCTACCAAAGACCCAGGATGGAAATAAGAAAGGGGCAGGTTGTGGCAAGAGGCAAACACCAAGTGTCCAAATTTTTTTCTGAATAGCAGGAGTTGTCTGTCTTCTAGTTCACCTGCTTCTATTCTATTTTAAAATATTGGAGGGCGGAGCAAGATGGCCGCATAGGAACAGCTCCAGTCTCCAACTCACAGCGCGAGTGACACAGAAGACCGGTGATTTCTGCATTTTCAACTGAGGTACTGGGGTCATCTCTCTAGTGAGTGCCGGACAATCGGTGCTGGTCAGCTGCTGCAGCCTGACCAGCGTGAGCTGAAGCAGGGCGAGGCATCGCCTCACCTGGAAGCTCAAGGGGGAAGGAAATCCGTTTTCCTAGCCAGGGGAACTGAGACACATAACACCTGGAAAATCGGTAACTCCCACCCCAATACTGCGCTTTAAGGAAACAGGCACACCAGGAGAATATATCCCACACCTGGCCGGGAGGGTCCCACGCCCACGGAGCCTCCCTCACTGCTAACACAGCAGTCTGCGGCGATCTATCCGCAAGGTAGCAGCGAGGCTGGGGGAGGGGCGCCCGCCATTGCTGAGGCTTAAGTAGGTAAACAAAGCCGCTGGGAAGCGCCAACTGGGTGGAGCTCACAGCAGCTCAAGGAAACCTGCCTGTCTCTGTAGACTCCACCTCTGGGGACAGCCCACAGCTGAGATCCAATAGGGAAAGCAGCGGGGGCCGGTGCAGACGCGAACGACTCTGTCTGACAGCTTTGGGGAGAGCCGTGGATCTCCTAATGCGGAGGTTGAGATCTGAGAACGGACAGACTGCCTGCTCAGGTGGGTCCCTGACCCCTGAGTAGCCTAGCTGGGAGACATCCCCCACTAGGGCAGTCTGACACCCCACACCTCACAGGGTGGAGTCATCCCTGAGAGGAACTTCCAAGGAAGAATCAGACAGGTACACTCGCTGTTCAGCAATATTCTATCTTCGGCAACCTCTGCTGCTGATACCTAGGCAAACAGGGTCTGGAGTGGACCTCAAGCAATCTCCAACAGACCAACAGACAGTCCTTCTGACTGTCAGACGGAAAACTATCAAACAGGAAGGACACCTATACCAAAACCCCATCAGTACGTCACCGTCATCAAAGACCAGAGACAGATAAAACCACAAAGATGGGAAGAAGCAGGGCAGAAACTGGAAATTCAAAAAAGAGCGCATCTCCCCCTGCAAAGGAGCGCAGCCCATCGCCAGCAACGGATCAAAGCTGGTCAGAGATGACTTTGACGAGATGAGAGAAGAAGGCTTCAGCCCATCAAACTTCTCAGAGCTAAAGGAGGAATTACGTACCCAGCGCAAAGAAACTAAAAATTTGAAAAAAGAGTGGAAGAATTGACAGCTAGACTAATTAATGCAGAGAAGATCATAAACGAAATGACAGAGATGAAAACCATGACACGAGAAATACGACAAATGCACAAGCTTCAGTAACCGACTCGATCAACTGGAAGAAAAGTATCAGCGATTGAGGATCAAATGAATGAAATGAAGCGAGAAGAGAAACCAAAGAAAAAAGAAGAAAAAGAAATGAACAAAGCCTGCAAGAAGTATGGGATTATGTAAAAAGACCAAATCTACGTCTGATTGGGGTGCCTGAAAGTGAGGGGGAAAATGGAACCAAGTTGGAAAACACTCTTCAGGTATCATCCAGGAGAACTTCCCCAACCTAGTAGGCAGGCCAACATTCAATTCAGGAAATACAGAGAACGCCACAAAGATACTCCTCCAGAAGAGCAACTCCAAGACACATAATTGCCAGATTCACCAAAGTTGAAATGAAGGAAAAATCTTAAGGGCAGCCAGAGAGAAAGGTCGGGTTACCCACAAAGGGAAGCCCTCAGACTAACAGCAGATCTCTCGGCAGAAACTCTACAAGCCAGAAGAGAGTGGGGCCAATATCAACATTCTTAAAGAAAAGAATTTTCAACCCAGAATTTCATATCCAGCCAAACTAAGTTTCATCAGTGAAGGAGAAATAAAATCCTTTACAGATAAGCAAATGCTTAGAGATTTTGTCACCACCAGGCCTGCCTTACAAGAGACCCTGAAGGAAGCCCTAAACATGGAAAGGAACAACCGGTACCAGCCATTGCAAAAACATGCCAAAATGTAAAGACCATCGAGGCTAGGAAGAAACTGCATCAACTAACGAGAAAAATAACCAGTTAATATCATAATGACAGGATCAAGTTCACACATAACAATAAACCTTAAATGTCAATGGACTAAATGCTCCAATTAAAAGACACAGACTGGCAAACTGGATAAAGAGTCAAGACCCATCAGTCTGCTGTATTCAGGAGACCCATCTCACACGCAGAGACATACATAGGCTCAAAATAAAGGATGGGGAAGATCTACCAAGCAAATGGAGAACAAAAAAAGCAGGGGTTGCAATCCTAGTCTCTGATAAAACAGACTTTAAACCATCAAAGATCAAAAGAGACAAAGAAGGCATTACATAATGGTAAAGGGATCAATTCAACAGGAAGAGCTAACTCTCCTAAATATATATGCACCCAATACAGGAGCACCCAGATTCATAAAGCAAGTCCTTAGAGACCTACAAAGAGACTTAGACTCCCATACAATAATAATGGGAGACTTCAACACTCCACTGTCAACATTAGACAGATCAACGAGACAGAAAGTTACAAGGATATCCAGGAATTGAACTCATCTCTGCACCAAGCGGACCTAATAGACATCTATAGAACTCTCCACCCAAATCAACAGAATATACATTCTTCTCAGCACCACATCGCACTTATTCCAAAATTGACCACATAATTGGAAGTAAAGCACTCCTCAGCAAATGTACAAGAACAGAAATTATAACAAACTGTCTCTCAGACCACAGTGCAATCAAACTAGAACTCAGGACTAAGAAACTCAATCAAAACCGCTCAACTACATGAAACTGAACAACCTGCTCCTGAATGACTACTGGGTACATAACGAAATGAAAGCAGAAATAAAGATGTTCTTTGAAACCAGTGAGAACAAAGATACAACATACCAGAATCTCTGGGACACATTAAAGCAGTGTGTAGAGGAAATTTATAGCACTAAATGCCCACAAGAAAGCAGGAAAGATCTAAAATTGACACTCTAACATCACAATTAAAAGAACTAGAGAGGCAAGAGCAAACACATTCAAAAGCTAGCAGAAGGCAAAAATAACTAAGATCAGAGCAGAACTGAAGGAGATAGAGTCACAAAAAACCCTCCAAAAATCAATGAATCCGGGAGTTGGTTTTTTGAAAAGATCAACAAAATTGACAGACCGCTAGCAAGACTAATAAAGAAGAAAAGAGAGGGAATCAAATAGACACAATAAAAAATGATAAAGGGGATATCACCACCGACCCCACAGAAATACAAACCACCATCAGAGAATACTATAAATGCCTCTACGCAAATCAACTAGAAAATCTAGAAGAAATGGATAATTTCCTGGACACTTACACTCTCCCAAGACTGAACCAGGAAGAAGTTGAATCCCTGAATAGACCAATAACAGGCTCTGAAATTGAGGCAACAATTAATAGCCTACCCACCAAAAAAGTCCAGGACCAGATGGATTCACAGCTGAATTCTACCAGAGGTACAAGGAGGAGCTGGTACCATTCCTTCTGAAACTATTCCAATCAATAGAAAAAGAGGAATCCTCCCTAACTCATTTTATGAGGCCAACATCATCCTGATACCAAAGCCTGGCAGAGACACAACAAAAAAAGAAATTTTAGACCAATATCCCTGATGAACATCGATGCAAAAATTCTCAATAAAATACTGGCAAACCGGATTCAGCAGCACATCAAAAAGCTTATCCACCATGATCAAGTGGGCTTCATCCCTGGGATGCAAGGCTGGTTCAACATTCGCAAATCAATAAACGTAATCCAGCATATAAACAGAACCAAAGACAAGAACCACATGATTATCTCAATAGATGCAGAAACGGCTTTTGACAAAATTCAACAGCCCTTTATGCTAAAACGCTCAATAAATTCGGTATTGATGGAACGTACCTCAAAATAATAAGAGCTATTTACGACAAACCCACAGCTAATATCATACTGAATGGCAAAAACTGGAAAATTCCCTTTGAAAACTGCACAAGACAGGGATGCCCTCTCTCCCCACTCCTATTCAACATAGTGTTGGAAGTTCTGGCTAGGGCAATCAGTCAAGAGAAAGAAATCAAGGGTATCCAGTTAGGAAAAGAAGAAGTCAAATTGTCCCTGTTTGCAGATGACATGATTGTATATTTAGAACACCCCATCGTCTCAGCCCAAAATCTCCTTAAGCTGATAAGCAACTTCAGCAAAGTCTCAGGATACAAAATGAACTGTGCAAAAATCCCAAGCATTCTTATACACCAGTAACAGACAAGCAGAGAGCCAAATCAGGAATGAACTTCCATTCACAATTGCTTCAAAGAGAATAAAATACCTAGGAATCCAGCTTACAAGGATGTAAAGGACCTCTTCAAGGAGAACTACAAACCACTGCTCAGTGAAATCAAAGAGGACACAAACAAATGGAAGAACATACCATGCTCATGGATAGGAAGAATCAATATCGTGAAAATGGCCATACTGCCCAAGGTTATTTATAGATTCAATGCCATCCCCATCAAGCTACCAATGACTTTCTTCACAGAATGAAAAAAACGGCTTTAAAGTTCATATGGAACCAAAAAAGAGCCCGCATTGCCAAGACAATCCTAGGTCAAAAGGACAAAGCTGTAGGTGTCATGCTACCTGACTTCAAACTATACTACAAGGCTACAGTAACCAAAATAGCATGGTACTGGTACCACAACAGAGATAGACCAATGGAACAAAACAGAGTCCTCAGAAATAATACCACACATCTACAGCATCTGATCTTTGACAAACCTGAGAGAAACAAGAATGGAGAAAGGATTCCCTATTTAATAATGGTGCTGAGAAAATTGGCTAGCCATAAGTAGAAAGCTGAAACTGGATCCTTTCCTTACCCCTTATACGAAAATTAATTCAAGATGGATTAGAGACTTAAATGTTAGACCTAATACCATAAAAACCCTAGAAGAAAATCTAGGTAGTACCATTCAGGACATAGGCATGGGCAAGACTTCATGTCTAAAACACCAAAAGCAACGGCAGCAAAAGCCAATTGACAAATGGGATCTCATTAAACTAAAGAGCTTTTGCACAGCAAAGGAAACTACCATCAGAGTGAACAGGCAACCTACAGAATGGGAAAATTTTTGCACCTACTCATCTGACAAAGGGCTAATATCCAGAATCTACAAAGAACTCAAACATATACAAGAAAAAAACAAACAACCCCATCAAAAAATGGGGAAAGGATATGAACAGACATTTCTCAAAAGAAGACATCCATACAGCCACAGACACATGAAAAAATGCTCGTCATCACTCGCCATCAGACAAATGCAAATCAAAACCACAATGAGGTACCATCTCACACCAGTTAGAATGGCAATCATTAAGAAGTCAGGAAACAATAGATGTTGAGAGGATGTGGAGAAATAGGAACACTTTTACACTGTTGGGATTGTAACTAGTTCAACCATTATGGAAAACAGTATGGCGATTCCTCAAGGATCTAGAACTAGATGTACCATATGACCCAGCCATCCCACTACTGGGTATATACCCAAAGGATTATAAATTACTCTACTACAAAGACACATGCACACGTATGTTTATTGCGGCCTATTCACAATAGCAAAGACTGGAATCAACCCAAATGTCCATCTGTGACAGACTGGATTAGAAAATGTGGCACATACACCATGGAATACTATGCAGCCATCAAAAGGATGAGTTTGCGTCCTTTGTAGGGACATGGTTGCAGCTGGAAACCATCATTCTAGCAAACTATCACAAGAAGATAAACAAACACCGCTGTTCTCACTCATAGTGGGAACTGAACAATGAGATCACTTGGACTTGGGAAGGGGAATATCACACACTGGGCCTATCATGGGGAGGGGGAGGAGGGAGGGATTGCATTGGGGAGTTATACATGATATAAACGTTATGCACATGTACCCTAGAACTTAAAGTATAATAAAAAATAAAATAAAATAAAAAAATAAAATAAAATAAAATAAAATAAAATATTTTGTTTTTTTTCTGTCACATATTCTATATTGTATGGTTGACATGCACAAATAAATGTGCAAGGTGCAGGAAGTGAGACTAGATTCTTCAGACAACATAAGTAAAGACACTAATGTGGCAGAGCTGAGTAACCAATATCCAGGACAAAAGATAGAGAATGAAAGAAGGGGTCAGTGGATGCTAGGAATGTTAATATTAGGAGAACATTTTCCCATAAAGTGTACAGGTTGGCTGGCTCTTGATCCTGCTTTCTTGCCTATGACAACACTATAAACATTTAGCTTATTCACAAACTGTTGCTAGTTTTTTATTTTCTTGAGCTGACCACTTGAAGATGCAGAGTGGGAATAGCTGGCTGAGCTGACTGAAATCTCTATAAATAAATAGCACAACAGACATGACCACAGAACATCTAGAAGATGAAAGGTGAAAATAGATGTGCAAAGGTTATTGGCATAAAGAAGAGTTAGGAGATAAGTGCTCACTAAAGTTGGCTGATTACTGGTTCATCTATTTCCCATCTAATGTGGCCCAAAGCATGCCACTTTTCCATCACATATTGCTAGATTCTAAGGGTGATATCCGCAAATACAATCTGCAGGTCCAGAAAACTGAGACTGGATTATTTGGACAATTCCAGCAAAGAACTAATATAACAGAGAACACTAACAAATATCCATAATTTAGGAGGGTTTAAAAAAAGGCCAAACCGAAGTTGGCTGCCTCTTTTCCTGCTCATTTTCCTATCATATCATTTAAAGGCATTTTATTTACTCATAAATTATTCCTATACTTACAAACTTATTCTACAAGGTCAGTATTAATTGGATACCAAAACCCGATAAAGACACATCAAAAAAAGAAAGCTACAGGCCAATATCTCTCATAAATATTGATGCAAAAATCCTTAACATAATACTAGCAAACTGAATTCAACAATATGTTAAAAATATCATTCATCAAGGCCAAGTGGGATTTATCTCAGGGATGCAAGGATGGTTCAACATATGCAAATTAATCAATGTGTTACATCATATCAACACATTTCAATAGATGGTGAAAAAGCATTTGATAAAGTTCAACATCCCTTCATGATAAAAACCCTAAAAAAACTAGGTATAGAAGGAACATACTTCAACATAATAAAAGCCATATATGACAGTCCCACAGTTAGTATTGTACAGAATGGGAAAAAAAACCCAAAAAACTGAAAGCATTTCTTCTAAGATCTGGAACATGACAAGGATGCCCACTTTCACTGTTATTCAGCATAGTACTGAAAGTCCTAGCTAGATCAATCAGACAAAAGAAAGAAATAAAGGGCATCCACCTCTCTCACCACTCCTATTCAACATAGTGTTGGAAGTTCTGGCCAGGGCAATCAGGCAAGAGAAAGAAATAAAGGGTATTCAATTAGGAAAAGAGGAAGTCAAATTGTCCCTGTTTGCAGATGACGTGATTGTGTATTCAGAAAACCCCATCATCTCAGCCCCACATCTCCTTAAGCTGATAAGCAACTTCAGCAAAGTCTCAGGATACAAAATGAGCATGCAAAAATTGCAAGCATTCCTATACACCAATAACGGACAAACAGAGAGCCAAATCATGAGTGAACTCCCATTCACAATTGCTACAAAGAGAATAAAATACCTAGGAATCCAGCTTACAAAGGATGTGAAGGACCTCTTCAAGGAGAACTACAAACCACTGCTCAACAAAATAAAGGAGGACACAAACAAATGGAAGAACATTCCATGCTCATGGATAGGAAGAAGCAATATCGTGAAAATGGCCATACTGCCCAAGGTAATTTATAGATTCAGTGCCATTCCCATCAAGCTACCAGTGACTTTCTTCACAGAATTGGATAAAACTACTTTAAAGTTCATATGGAACCAAAAAAGAGCCTGCATTGCCAAGACAATCCTAAGCAAAAAGAACAAAGCTGGAGGCATCATGCTACTTGACTTCAAACTAAACTACAAGGCTACAGTAACCAAAACAGCATGGTACTGGTACCAAAACAAATACATAGACCAATGGAACAGAACAGTGGCCTCAGAAATAACACCACACATCTACAGCCATCTGATCTTTGACAAACCTAACAAAATCAAGAAATGGGGAAAGGATTCCCCATTTAATAAATAGTGCTGGGAAAACTGGCTAGCCATATGTAGAAAGCTGAAACTGGATCCCTTCCTTACACTCTATACAAAAATTAATTCAAGATGGATTAAAGACTTAAATGTTAGACCTAAAACCATAAAAACCCTAGAAGAAAACCTAGGCAATACCATTCAGGACATAGGCATGGGCAAGGACTTCATGACTGAAACACCAAAAGCAATGGCAACAAAAGCCAAAATAGACAAATGGGATCTAATTAAACTAAAGAGCTTCTGCACAGCAAAAGAAACTACCATCAGAGTGAACAGGCAACCTACAGTATGGGAGCAAATTTTTGCATTCTGCCCACCTGACAAAGGGCTAATATCCAGAATCTATAAAGAACTTAAACAAATTACAAGAAAAAAGCCCCGATAACCCCATCAAAACGTGGGCAAAGGATATGAACAGACACTTCTCAAAAGAAGACATTTATGCAGGCAACAGACACATGAGAAAATGCTCATCATCACTGGTCATCAGAGAAATGCAAATCAAAACCACAATGAGATACCATCTCACACCAGTTAGAATGGTGATCATTAAAACAACAGATGCTGGAGAGGATGTGGAGAAATAGGAATGCTTTTACACTGTTGGTGGGAGTGTAAACTAGTTCAACTACTGTGGAAGACAGTGGCAATTCCTCAAGGATCTAGAACTAGAAATACCATTTGACCCAGTGATCCCATTACTGGGTATATACTCAAAGGATTATAACTCATGCTACTATAAAGACACATGCATGCGTATGTTTATGGCGGCACTATTCACAATAGCAAAGACTTGCAACCAACCCAAATGTCCATCAATGACAGACTGGATTAAGAAAATGTGGCACATATACACATGGAATACTATGCAGCCATAAAAAAGGATGAGTTCATGTCCTTTGCAGGGACATGGACGAAGCTGGAAAACATCATTCTGAGCAAACTATCACAAGGACAGAAAACCAACACTGCGTGTTCTCACTCATAGGTGGGAAATGAACAATGAGAACACTTGGACACAGGGTAGGGAACATCACACACTGGGGCCTGTCGTGGGGTGGGGGCTGGGGGAGGGATAGCATTAGGAGAAATACCTAATGTAAATGATGAGTTGATGGGTGCAGCAAACCAACATGGCACAAACCTGCACATTGTGCACATGTACCCTAGAACTTCAAGTATATATATATATATATATATATGAAAAAGGAAAAAGGAAAAAGAAATAAAGGCCATCCAAACTGGAAAGGAAAAAGTCAAATTATCCAAATTATCTTTGTTTGTAGATGATGTGATCTTATATTGGAAAAACCTAATGACTTCATCAAAAAACTTTAGAACTGATAAACGAATTCAACAAAGTTGCAGGATAGAAAATTAGCATATGAAAATCAGTAGCATTTCTATATGCCAACAATGAACAATCTGAAAAAGAATTTAAAAATTACCATTTATAATAGCCACAAATAAAGTTAAATACCTAGGAATTGACTTAACCAAAAAAGTAAAAGATATCTGCAATGAATGCTATGAACACTGATGAAAGAAATTCACAAGGACACACAAAAAATGGAAAGATATTCCATGTTCATGGATTGGAAGAGTCAATATTGTTGCAATGTCCATACTACTCAAAGAAATCTGCAGATTCAATACAATCCCTATCAAAATACCAAAGGCATTCTTCATAGAAATAGAAAAAACAATCCTAAAACTTATATGAAACCTCAAAAGACCCAGAATTGCCAAAGCTATCGTGAGAAAGAAGAACAGAACTGGAGGAATCACATTACCTGGCTTCAATTATACTACAGAGCTACAGTAACCAAAACAGCATGATACTGGAATAAAAATGTATAGACCAATGTAACAGAATAGAGAACCCAGAAACAAATCCACACACCTAAAGTTAACTCATTTTCAACAAAGATGCCAAGAACATATATTGGGGAAAAGACAGTCTCTTCAATAAATTGTGCTGGGAAAACTGGATATCCATATGTAGAATAACAAAACATGATCTTTATCTCTCACTTTACACAAATATCAAATCAAAATGGATTAAAGACTTAAATCTGAGACCTCCAATTATGAAACCACTACAATGAAACATTGGGGAAAATCTCCCGGACGTTGGTCTGGGCAAAAATTTCTTGAGTAACACTCCACAAACATAGGAAACTAAAGCAAAAATAGACAAATAGGATCACATCAAGTTAAAAAGCTTCTGCACAGCAAAGGAAACAACCAACAAAGTGAAGAAACAACCCACAGAATGGGAGAAAAAATTTGCAAACTACTCATCTGATAAGGGATTAATCCTCATATGCTGTTGGTGGGAATGTAAATTGGTACAACCACTATGAAAAACAGTTGGGAGGTTCCTTAAAAAACTGAAAATAGGGCTTCCATAAGATCCAGCAATCCCACTGCTGGGTATATACCCAAAAGTAAGGAAATCAGGATATCAAAGAGATACCTGCACTCCTATGTTTGTTGCAGCAGTGTTCACAATAGCCAAGATTTGGAAGCAACCTAAGGGTCCACAAACAGATGAATGGATAAAGAAAATGTGGTACATTTATACAATGGAGTACTATTCAGTCATAAAAAAGAATGAGATCATGTCATTTGCAACAACATGGATGGAACTGGAGGTCATTATGCTAGAGAAATAAGCCAGGCAGAGAAAGACAAATATTACATGCTTTAACTTATTTGTGGGCTCTAAAAATCAAAGCAATGAACTCATGGACACAGAGAAGGATGGTAATCAGAGGTTGGGAAGGGGAGTGGTGGTGGGTGGGAGGAAGGTAAGGATGATTAATTTAAAAAAATAGAAAGAATGAATAAAACCTAGTATTTGATTACACAACAAGGTGACTATAGTCAATAAAAACTTACTTATACATTTAAAAATGACTAAAAGAGGATAATTGGCTTCTAACACAAAAGATAAATGCTTGAGGGGATAGATACCCAATGTTTCATGATGTGATTATTATATATTGCATGCCTGTAATATGTAAAATATCATGTACCCCACATATAAAAAGTAATATATAATATATAATATTAAACATATATTTCATATATGGGGTATGTGATATATTTTACATATTACATATTACATGATAATATACACATACACACATATTCCTTTACTTTCTAATATACACATACATACACATATATATATGCCTATGATGTATCCACAAAAAATAAAAATAAAAAAAACCTTAAAAATAAAATAAAGTACATTATTCCTAGGCCTTACTTCTGATTACCTGCAGAGATTCCAGTGGGAATATTTTCCCAAGCCCCACTGAATTCTCTATAAATAAAATAATGCGACAGAAGTGACCACTGAAAACCTGAAAGGGAAATGGGAAAAACAAATGTGTGAAGGTCATTGGCAGAGTGAAGGAAGGCAGGAGAGTTGTGCTGACTATTGGGCAGAAGTTGGCTTACTCTTGGTTTCCCTGTGTACCTTCTAATGTGATTCAAAGCATGTTGTCTTTTCCATCACATATTGCTAAATGTTGTAGCTGACATGAGTAAATATAAGCAGCAGTGTATAGAAAACTGAGATTAGAGTCTCCCAACAATTTCATGAAGGTAACTGATGCAGCAGCAGTGACCACCCCATATCCTGGAAGTAAGAGGGAGAAGGAAAAGTAGGATGGGTGTGTGTTAAAAAGGGGCTTATTAGAAGACTACTTTTGTATGAAGGACAGCAGCTTGCTGGCTCCTAATCCTGTCTTGCCTCCTATCACAATATCTTTAAGACATTTCATTTGTTCATAAATTCTTTTTAGGTTTCACTTCTTCGGCTGATCACTTGTGAATTGTAGGTGCGAATACTGAACCCAAGTCCCACTCAACACTCTTATAAAGACATTAATGCAGTGGAAATGTCCACTGAACACCTAGAGGAGAAAAGGAAAATAAAGGGATTAAGGTCATTGGTAGAATGTAGGGATCCTGTCTAAGAGCAGAAGTTGGCTGGCTCCTGGTCCTTATTCACCTAGAATCTCATTATTTTTAAGGCATTTCTCTTATCCATAACTCTTGCTAGATTTCTTTTTTTGAGTTGATAACACACTGAACTCAAGTTTGTATATAAATGCCACGTAGCTCTAAAACCTCTGTAAAACAACTAACATAACAGAAATGGCCACCATACAGATCAAATAGGTAAACAGATCAAAGAAAAAGGTAAAGAATAGTAGTAGAAAGAAGAAAGTTTGGAGACAGTTGCTGGCTGAGAGGCAGACGTATCTGGCTCTCAGTCCACCTTCCACCTCTACTCTATTGTTTTAAAATATATTCTGTTTTCTTTCACATATTGCTAGACACTATTGGAGTCACGGACAAGCACAGTGCACACAACGTTTTGAAAATTGAGGCCAGACTCTCCCTATCATCTCAGCAAAGACACTAATTCAGCAGAGCTGACCAGCGTATCTTCGACAGGGAATTGAGGATCTGAGCAATTGGGAAAAATGGGATGAATGGTAGGCATAGTTGTATTAAGAGAGAAGTTCTAGTGCCTTCTCTACTCCCACTGCTGCACTTGACTAGCCTACAAAAAAGAGAGATGTTTTGCCTATGGGACAGAGGTTGCCTGGCTCTTGGCTCTCCTCTGCCTATTCTTTTATTTAAAATGATTATTCTTGCTCATAGCCTGTTGCTAGATTTCCTTTTATGAGTTTCCAATTTGCAGTCCTTAGAGTTTGGAAAATTGAGGAAAAATTCCCATAAAACTTCTGTTAAGACATTAAATCAACAGATCTGAGTATCATACATACAGTAAGTAAAAGGGGAAAGGAGGAGAGGAGAGAGTGGAAGGGTGGGAGATATTAAAAGTTAGTGGCTCCTTTTTGCTTTTTTTTCCCTTTTGGTAAATTTTACTTGATGTTTGCCACCCAAAGTCTGCACTTTCGGGAATTTTGATCCCCTGTTTTCCTTAAACCCTACCAAAAAATTATTGTAACAGAATTTGTTATCCAGCACCAATCTCTACCAGGAGAAGGTTAAGGAATGTAGAGATGGCTATTACATGAATATTTGGTTAAATGCTCATATAATCTGGCTAAATGATTAGCTAAATGATTAGAGTTTCCTAGCTCTTGGCCAATTTTTTTTTCTTATATTATGATCTACAGTGGGACTTGCCACTCCACTCTTTTGAGAAATTGAAGTGTCTGGCCTTTCTGAAACTTTTGTAAAATTGCCCACACAGTTTTTATCACTTGAAAGCCATTAGGTAAAAGTGGAAAGGGAAGGGTGGGGGTAATACGTAGAGAATATTTTAGGAGAGAGCTTCTAGCTAAAGGAAGATGTGTATTGACTCCTGGTTCCCATTGCCTTCATTTCTGGCATCACCAGCAGTTGGAGATGGCCACCCATAGTTCACCATGTGGGGGAATTTAGAGTCCCCGGTTTCCTAAAACTTCTGTAAAAATTGAATGAAGCAGCATTAGGCCTTCAATACCCAAACCCGAGAGGTAAAAGAAGAAAGAGATGGGGTTTTAAGTGGTAGGGAGCAGTAGAGAACGGTACGTATTCTACCTGTCTGCCTGCCAGCTGTCAAATTGTTCTCTATAGCTAGCTGGCTCAGACTCCATTCATGAATCTACCTCTTACTGGTCCTCTTTATCATGTGACCTTTCCCAGAAAGTTCCATCCTCACTCCTCCTCTCTGATAATAACACCCATGAGTGGGACATAGCTCCCTCAGCCAATCAGCTCTGACTAGTCCCATGAAGCATCTGCCTATCAGACACACTCCAATTACTGTCACTCAGACTTCTCTTTGTCCCACAGTCCAGCCTCCTCCCTATATTCCATTTTTTCCCTTGTATAATGAATGCTGTTGTGAGTAGAAGTAGAACAGTGACCAGACAGCAATATGTGAACACAGACAGATATTTTTATTATCAGAAAATCCAAGTCTTTAGAAAAAAGTACATAATTACTAGTTTAAAGAAATGATAAATGATTTTACAAGTTTTTACTTTTTAATTCATGTCCTTGGCTCAAACAAAGTTGACATTCGGTTTCATGTTCTTAAGTCTTTTTAGTTTGTTCTGACTTTTGTTTCAGGGTTTAAATGCTTGACCTGAGCACCTCTTCCAATGGCAACTATTCCAAAATATCCAGAAGGCTGGATGCAGTGGCTCATGCCTATAATCCCAGCATTTTGGGAGGCCAAGGTGGGCGGATCGCCTGAGGTCAGCAGTTCTAGACCAGCCTGGCAACATGGTGAAACCCCGTCTCTACTAAAAATACAAAAATTAGCCTGGTGTGGTGGTGGGTGTCTGTAATCCCAGCTACTCAGGAGGCTGAGGCAGGAGAATTGCTTGAACCCAGGAGGCGGAGGTTGCAGTGAGTGGAGATCATACCACTGCACTCCAGCCTGGGCGACAAGGCAAAACTCTGTTTCAAAAAAAAAAAAAAAAAAGGTTGTGCACATGTACCCTAGAACATAAAATATAATAAATAAATAAATAACCCACATCTTTCTATTTAATACATGATGCATTTTTAAACAAGTTTGACTTCAAAGGAAATTTCTGTGTCATGAATTCTATTTCCTCACTGAACTTCATCTGCTATTAAAATAATATATTTTAAAATAACATTGTTGCCAAAAACAAAATGTGTTTCAGTAGACTTGATATTTTTGCGAGAAACAGTGGTTCCTTTTGTTTAAGCTGTTTTACAGCAACTGCTTTCTCCCTTCACTGAATCATAGACTGCTTTAGCAGTTCATTTTCTGCTTGAAAACAAGTTCCTTCTTCTGGCATTTCTCATCTACCAAAGACATTAGAATTTTTTGTTCTTTTTTATTTGCCTTTTTATATTTTTAATTTTGAGTGTTTGACTATGGGGATAGTCATGAGTTTTCATAAAGCTGGTCTCTGAGAATCTACTTTTTCAAAAGGATGACATTTACCACACAAATACCTCAGGAAATGAACTTGTTACATTTTGAGGCTTTAGAGTCTGTAAAACAAATTAATTTCTTATTTTATTTTGACATTTTCAACCTGAATTCACTTTGAATAAGATACCAATGACTCTCTAAGTAGACCTTCTCATATACTCTAAAACTTCCTTCTCTAACCACCTGCTGACTAAATTAACTCCCATATTCCATGTGTGTAAAAAGAATGTGCCCCACATACTGAAGTCAGCTAGCAACCCCATATCAGCTTGGTTCCAACAGTTTCCCAGTTCATGGAAAGCCTTCTTATTTAGTTTACTTGGGATAATTTTGCTTATTTTTCTTTACTGTTGTGGAATATATTGCTGTTACACTCTATGTGTAGGAATGCAGGATAAGCTTACTCAATGTTCTCTTAAATTGAACACTTAATAATTTTCCAAATATCACCTTTTGTTGAAACTCAACAGTTATAAATGGCCCTTGACATACCAAGTCAGCTTTTTGACTGAGCTCCTCTCTACCCTAAATGCAAGGGAACCAATAGTTAAGCAGGAATATCATTGCCCTATGCAATCTAAAGAAGTTACAGAAGATGAATCTTTGTCCTTCTACAACCTTTAGGATTAAGGGTTCTCTTATAAAAGGAAGGAGAGAAGTGTCAGAGGCATTTGAACCAGAGCAACTCCATCATGAGTAGGGGCTGGGTAAAATAAGGCTGAGACCTACTGGGCTGCATTCCTAGGTGGTTAGGCATTCTAAGTCACAGGATGAGACAGGAGGTCAGCACAAGATACAGGTCATAAAGAACTTGCTGATAAGCCCACTAAATCTCACCAAAACCAAGATAGCAATGAGAGCGACCTCTGGTTGTCCTCATTGCTACACTCCCACCAGCACCATGACAGTTTACAAATGCCATGGCAACGTCAGGAAGTTACCCTATATGGTCTGAAATGGGGAGGAACCCTCAGTTCTGGGAATTGTCCACCCCTTTCCCAGAAAACTCATGAATAATCCACCCCTTGTTTAACATGTAATCAAGAAATAACCATAAAAATGGGCAACCAGCAGCCCTAGGGGCTGCTCTGCCTATGGAGTAGCCATTCTTTATTCCTTTACTTTCCTAATAAACTTGCTTTCACTTAAAAAAAAAATAAAAAAAAGAATGTGCCCCAAAGCAAGGTGATTACATCCCTTTAAAATCTCTTCTTTTTGTATCCCTTTCTCTAATTTAGACTTATGGAGTATGAGGCCCAAGTATCTAATTCAACAGGTGACTTTGAAGTACAAGCAGGTTTGAGAACCACTGGCCTAGATTATTGTCCTAGCTTCCTAGTTGGTGCTCTGATTTCTGTTTTTTTTCCCCTCTCCAGTTTATTCTTCACATAATAAATTTACCTTCCTAAAATATCAGAGTATAAGACTCCTTTCTCAAAGGATTGCGATGAGTCCCTACTTTCTATTAACAGTCAAATATCTTAACTTCATTTTCAAGGATTTCTATTATCTGTTATCTTCTGCTCCCCTGGCCTCATCTACACCATTTCTTTCAACAGACCTCATGCTCTAGCCATATCATGCACTCTTTAACATTGGTCTCTTTGTTCTCTTTGCCTACAAAGGGCCCCTACTTTATTACTTATAGCTTTAGGTGCCTCTATTGAAATTTCATTCTTCAAGAACCATTTTCTTTTCTTTCCTTTCTTTCTTTTTTATTATTAATATTATTTTGGGCCGGGCGCGGTGGCTCAAGCCTGTAATCCCAGCACTTTGGGAGGCCGAGACGGGCGGATCACGAGGTCAGGAGATCGAGACCATCCTGGCTAACACGGTGAAACCCGTCTCTCCTAAAAATAGAAAAAACTAGCCGGGCGAGGTGGCGGGCGCCTGTAGTCCCAGCTACTCCGGAGGCTGAGGCAGGAGAATGGCGTAAACCTGGGAGGCGGAGCTTGCAGTGAGCTGAGATCTGGCCACTGCACTCCAGCCTGGGCGACAGAGCAAGACTCCGTCTCAAAAAAAAAAAAAAAAAAAAAAAAAATATTATTTTGAATGACAAATCGTAATTGTGTACATTTATGGGGTACGATGTGATGTTTTGATATACATATATAATGTGAAATGATTAGATCAAGCTAATTCACATACCCATCACCTTGCTCACCTACAATTTTTTATGGTGAGACATTTGAAATTTATCCTCTTAGTTTGAAATATACGATACATTATTATTGCACCCTGCTGTGCAATAGATCTCAAAACCTATTCCTACTGCCTGTCTGAAACTTTGTACCTGTTTATTAACAACTCCTCATTCCCTCCCTCCTCACCCCCTAGCCTCTGGTAACCACCGTTCTATTCTCTACTTCTATGAGTTCAACTTTTTAAGATTCCACATATACATGAGATCACGTGGTATTTGTCTTTTTGTGCCTGGCGTATTTCACTTGACCTGATGTCCTTTAGATTCATCCATGTTGTCACAAATGACAGTATTTTCACCCTTTTATGACTAAATAGCATTTCGTTGTGTATGTATACCACACTTTCTTTATCCATTTGTTCATGGACACTTAGGTTGATTCCACTTCTTGGTTATTGTTAATAGTGTTGCAATAAACATAAAGTGCAGATAACTCTTCAATATACACATTTGTTTCTTTTGGATATATGCCCAGCAATGGGATTACTGGATCATATGGTAGTTCTATTTTCAGTTTTTTGAGGAACCTCCATACTGTTTTCCATAATGGCTGTACTAATTTACATTCCCACTAACAATGTGCAAGCATTCCCTTTTTTCTGCATCCTTGCTAACATTTTCAATTAGTGAAATAACAGCTAAGAACATCTGTATCAAATTTGTCCCTGTATCTTCTACTAGGTAGTAAGGGGGCTAATTATGCTCCTTTATCCTCCCCCTTCCAATGATTACATAGGCTATTATACATATGGATGGCTGTTTATGGATTTTTGTCTTATTATTGCATGACTTCACATGCCTTCTGTGCAATAAGTATATGTGTATACTCTACAACATAGGTGTTAAGTGACTCTAAGGTCCCAAATTTCCTGTTGTGCTATGGAATTTCTGTTAAGCCCATCTTATTATTTCATAAGGATTTTAATAATTAAGGGATGATTACATATTCAATGATTTTTGTGTGCTTGGACTAAACTTATCGAATTCTAGTGCTGTTTGCATTTCACCAATTCTATTTGGTTGCAATTGATGGTTTTGTTGGCTAGCCATGTTAGTATCCCTTCCTTTGGTTTGAACGGTAATCTTTGTGTGCAGTGGGAAGAGATTAAAAGATATGACAGAAGGCAGGGACAGACTGGAGGCAATCTTACTGCTCATAGATAGGGTGAATTGAAATTCTGCTTTCTCACTTTCTACATTCTAAGTTTCTGTATACTTGACTGCTTCTGTGCAACAATGGTGATATTTGTTAGAAATATGGGTATAATATCCAGAAGTGATTCTTCTGAAATGGAAACTACCCATTTGGACTTGTAGATTCTGCTATATTTCATAAATTGCATCACTTCTCAATCATATCATGTCTATTTTTTTGATCAGTGCATGTTTGCTCACATCTGAATGCAGCTATATAAAACCAACATGACCTTTATGCCTAAGCAGTTCATGCAGGGTCTTGTAAGCTTCCGTTGATTAACTCTCCAAAGCCATATTTCACATAGACACTGGTTACACAACTGTCATCCAAACACGGACCGTCCATGATTTGAGAATAGCCAGACAATTCAGTCTTCCAAAGATCCAAATGACTTTGGTATTATCCCATCTTTGTTGATTTTCACATACTGAAATTCACTTTACTTTTGGAAATGTGGATATTTGAGAGTTGGAAATAAATATATCCAAGGCTTACATTAAGTGCATTTATTTACAAGATATGATGTGGAGTTTTCCTTCATACAGTACTATTACTAGGGCACATTTTGTACAGGGAGGAAAACAGAGACAGGATCCTTAAGTTGGGTGACTTTTAGGAGTTGATGATAGATTATGGGTGAGAAAAGGTGGCTTGCCTATAAGAAAGATAAGAGCAGTAGAATGAGGGTTGGAAGGCTGCCAAAGACAATTATCTATCTCACATTTTGGATGAAGACTGCCTCTGCCTTTAGTGAGATTTGAATTGTTCATCTGGGTGATGCTTCAATAAAGAAATGCATAGTAATTGTGGTGATTCAAGTTGTCAGGTTGCTAATGAGAGACACAAGTCTTTTTCTAGAAAGCAGATCCATCCTCCTGGGAGGGTACAACGTGTAGAGTTGAAGATTACACCATATAAATTAGTACTTGAGTACAATTTGCTTATATTGTTCACTCATGATTTTATTCTCCAGTCTGACCAACAAACGCACTTAGAAATCTATTAAGTGCTAGCTGTTACAATGGTGAGCCATCTCAAACTTGGTCCTTGCGGTCATGGCACTTCATTTCAGTGGGGGTTATTTGTATGAATAAATAAATAATTACAATGTGGCGTAAGTTCTATTAATGGGGAAATAGCCACTGATCTCTCTCTCTCTCTCTTTTTCTTTTTTTTTCTAACAGCTTCATTGAGGTATAATTTATATCACACAAAACTCATCCATTTGACATGGATTTTTAGAAAAGCATAAATCAGATCATACCTCTTCCCTGCTTGAAATTCTTCAATGGGCCTTCTGTTGCTGTTGAAAAAAGGTAAAACTCTTCCACCTGGCATATAGTCTGTCCTGTCACTCATTCTGCTCTACCCAAAATTGCCTTCTGACTGTTCAGGGAAGACATCAAGCTGTTTTCTGCCTCAGGACTTTGGCATGTACTGTTCCCTATGAATGAATTCTCCCTGATTGGTCATGTAGCTGAATCCTTCTCCCCTTTCAGATTATTGTTTCAAAGTCACCTTTTCTGAAAGGCCTTCTCTGGCCACACTATGCAGACTTCCACAGTATTGACTTCCATAATCTGCCTTCTCTTTATTCATTGTCCCAGCACCTGTTCTATCTCCGTGGCAATTATCATAAGCCATGCAATTCTGGTCTGTACAATACAATTACAAGGTTCTTAAGGACACTACACTCTGTTTTCCTTGCTGTGCAGTGAACAAGTTGTTGGACATACAGTGGTATATATAGAAAAAACTTAGTGTAAAGACCTTTAGAGCAGTGCTGCTCAAAATGTGTGCAGACTGGTGCTGGTTCATTGTTTGTTACCAGTCTGAGATGATATAAGGAAAGAAACGGAGGGTAAGTCTTTATCAACCTTCATAGGAACTTGACAGGGTAATATAATGGCTGTTGAATATAATACTAAAAGATATTGAACTTATATTTTATATATCTTATTTTGCTTATTTCATTTTTTAAGTAATTTATTTTTGTTGCATGTTTACTGGTCCATGAAGATCTTGGGCGGGGGGGAACTGGTTCTTCTTCACAGATAGTTTAGGAAGCACTGTTTTAGAGGACATAATCTGAGAGCTTGGGGAGAAGATAAATGCTTTTAATTCATCTTGCTATAATATTGGGTAGGAAATGATCTTTCCTTGTTAATTTCAGGCAGGGGAGAGAGAGAAGAGAGACAAAATGCAATGGTTGACTATAATAAAGGCATTTTGGGAGAGAGAGAATAGGAGTCTCAGAGTTCGCTACTTTAAGCTGACAAATGTCTGTGGCTTTCGAAATGCATGGCAGGAAGTTGGACCCCAGCCCAGTCCCCACTCCTCATTCCCTTGGTGTTCTAATCCCATTTCCATTTGGAGAAGAAAGTGAATCCTGAGCTACCAGAGAAGTTGTGCACCAGGAGAGGTGACTGGATTCCCTGACATTTGGGACCAGTGGGAATTTTTACCTCCAAGCCCACCTCTTTTGCCTGCAAAGCCAGGCTCCAGCCCAGTGAGCTCTGTGTTTACATGCCATCTGCTGAGGTGTCAGTGATCACAACATGTGGGTTTGAGCATTTGAATTTTTTATTTAGAACATGAAACATGTCAGAACAAAGGAAGGGAAAGTAGAGAACAGAACAAGAAGACCTGGAAGGGGAAGAGAGAAGGGAATAGTTGTTATTGGCAAGCAAAACAGCATAACTATATCTATTTAGACTGTTTTCTCTCTAAGCAAAACAGGCCCTTCTCTTTTTCAGGTACATTCTGAGATCTGGTAAGCTGCGGAGTTCACTTCCTCAAGCTTGTTGAAGCTCCTGGCTGCTTGTTTGGGTTCAATTTTATGAGTAATGCTCTTGTTTTAGTAAAATTTTGGAGAAATTAGATGTCATCTAGTACCCCCTTCCATCGTTATTTTCTGGCATAAGTGAGGTTGGATGAGGAGGGAGAAGAAGACAAAGCATAAGAAAAAAGGGGAATGAAAATATGTGTGTGTGTGTGTGTGTGTGTGCATGCATGCGTGCGTGTATGTGTGTGTGTGTGTGAATGAGAGAGAGAGAGAGAAGAGGGAAGGAAAGCGGTTGGACAGCAGGGAGTGATGGGGATGTAATTGATGCCTGTTAAGATACAGTTCATGAGTTCATGTTGGGATAGTTTTTTTCAACCCAGATTCACAAAGGTGTCCTTCTTTTTTTTTTTTTTTTTTTTTTTTTAGACAGAGTCTTGCTCTGTTGCCCAGGCTGGAGTGCAGTGGCACAATCTCAGCTCACTGCAACCTCCACCTCCGGGTTCAAGCAATTCTTCTGCCTCATCCTCCCAGTAGCTGGGACTACAGGCGCATGCCACCATGCCCAGCTAAGTTTTGTATTTTTTTTTTTTTTTGTAGAAACGGGGTTTCACCATATTGGCCAGGCTGGTCTCGAACTCCTGACCTCGTGATCCACCCGCCTTGGCCTCCCAAAGTGCTGGGATTACAGGCATGAACCATCACACCCGACCCAAGGTGTTCTTGTTTTTAAAAGCCCTTTTTATCTCTGATCACTTCATCCTCATAAATTTAGAGCTTGTGCTTTGTTTATTTACATTTGTGTCTTTGCGAATGCTCTTATGTGACCTTTGTGGTGCTGGCTTTCTATCTCACTGAGAAGCCTGGGTGGGTAAAGTGGGAAAAGCAAGGTGCTCTGCTAAGAGTGTTACCAATCTGGATAGAAAACCTAGTTTGGCAATGGATTAGCTATGAGACTTTGGGCAAGTTATACATATTTTCTGGGCCCATTTTCTGATCTGTAAAAGGCTTAGGGAGGTGGGTGGACAAGAAGTCTCTCCTCATAGAAGTTTTGAGAAAATTAAATGAAAGTCTAAAGAAAACAGCTAACACATCAAAAAGGAATATAAGACAGATGAACTTTCTTCTATTTTCTCTCCTTGCACAATGACCTGTTTGATTGCCTGTAGCTCTCTACTGCTGACAGCAGACATTACCTAAATTCCTCCACTTACAGGGTCAGCAATTGTATCCAACTCTGGTACCAGTCTCAACCTAGGCAGAGGAACTGTCAGGTCTTCTAAGGCAGTGGTTAACTGGTGCAACACTGAATGAGCCCTGCTATGGCTCATGTTCTCCCCTGGGCACTTCAATTGTTTGTGGGTTTTTGTTTTGGCTTGTTTTTGTTTTTGGTCTTATATGGGGAGTGATGAACATCTGTTGTTGGATCATTCAATCCAGATCCAGTTTGCCCTGTGTAATCTGCTAGGCTGTTTTTGATTGATCCTTCAGATCCCCAGCTCTGTTTAAAACTTGACTAAGAATACTCATATCTCTGTTGGATTTTGCCCACTTGGACTGATTTTAAAGCTTTAGTCTGCCTTTTAACTTTATATCCTCAAGAATAATGGGGCTCTGGTTTTGCTTCCTGTTTGTGTCCTCAGCATTCACTCAGATGATGGGTCTACACCGTTACTCCTGGCCTACCCTGGTCCAAACTGAACTCCAAGAGGGAAGAAATGTAGATCCAGAAGTGACAGTGGTTTATTTTCCAAATTCTAGTCATTAATATACCACATTTTCAGTTTTTGCCATATAGGTGGGCCATCTGAACTATAAATTTACTTAATATTTTTATTTACATTGACTGAGTTTCTTTTATCTACATATCTACTTTAACCTCATTCTAAGGAATGGTATCTATAAAATCACAGAATTGCTGGGATAGTTGTTTTTCTAATATGTATTTAATACACATTCAAAACTAATAAGTTAAAAGAGAAGTTTTGCTATGTAGTATCTAAAATCATCTCATGTACATTTTGGGAAATACTGATCTTGTCTACCTCTGCATTTTACAGATTGATAATCAGGTTCAGAGAGGTTTGGTTTGCCATATAAGTAGTTTGATGAATTCTTGGGATTCAAACCTGACTCCTACCTCCTAGCCTCGTGCTTTATTTTTATTTTTATTTTTTTATTATACCACACTGCCTCCTGCCTTTGCATCTATTCCTAATATTACTCTAGGGCTCTACACACAGTAACTGAGCTGTCATTACTGACATATGTGAAAAAAACTAGATGACTTTACACAACATGCCTGACAATGCAGGGTAAAGCATCCGGATCCAGGACCTTACCATGAGAGATTGAGAGGCTGCTTGACTGACAGATTGTACACATGATGGCTACCTCTGGACTAACGTTGACAAACAGCGCCATGTTAGAGAGAGTCCTGGAAGAGAAGACAACAATTAATTACAGAACAACTCCAAAAAAATGACATCATCAACTGATACAAGAATTTGTAAGAGACTTACTTGCTCTATTGGGATGTCCACTTCTGGCCTGAGTAGATCACATCTCTGGGTTGTACTCCTGGTGTAATCTTCTGTTTCTTTTCGGGATTTCAACAAGCTAGAATTTTCTGCAGCTCATTGTCCACTCTGAAATGTACATCTTGACCTCTGAGCGGCCTTTGTTAAAGCCTTCATGGAATATCCAAGTCTTCTCACTTTAGGATTGCTACCAGAGGACGTTCCATGTAAATGTACAAAGAAGTCTTTGCCAGATAGACAGAGCTCAGTATCAAAGGGAACTGCAGGAAGTGATTCCAGGAAGCTTAGTTAAGTAGCTTAAGTATTCTTGACTCTACATTTGTAGAAGAAAGCAGTGGTTTTGTGCTGTTTGTAACACCAAGACTCACATTGGACTTTACTCTTCTGTATATAGATATCCATCCTCAGCTTACATCCAGCTGGCTCATCTTCAAAGGAAACCTCTTCTTATTTCCATCTCCCCTTTTGTTGACCATCCAACTTACTTCTAAATGGTTTTGGTTTACTCTCTCTCTCTCTTTCTGTATGTGTGTGTGTGTCTTTGATGGAGGCATTTGAGGTAATTTTTATCTGCTTTGAGAAAACTGGGAACCATGGGCCATAGTAGGGATAATTTGTCTCATTATTATTATCATCAGAGATGAACAGCAGCTCCTATCTCTATGCCCAAATGCAATTTGATACAGAGTACAGGGACTTACATGGCTGAATTCAAATGAAAAGAGGGTCACTAAAGGAAGAGAAAGGGTGGCAACTCAAACCATGGTAAAGGAAATCACATTTTCATTACTCAGACTGACATGATACTATACATTACTTTCTTTTTGAAGGAACAGACTTTGCTTGTTCTTGTAGTAGACATTCCCCCAAAGTCTCATAATTCTGAGTTGTGTGTATAGGATTCAGTTTGCCATTCTTTTCCCCAACCTTGTCCTAGTGATTTTCTCTTTCAGTTCTATCACTCCACAGACTTTAATTTTTGTCAGGTTTGGATCTCAAAATTGCAATAAAAGCTGATCTAAAAGATTGTCAGTAGGCAAAGGATAAATTCTTGAGATGATGGATACCCTATTTATCCTGGTGTGGTTATTGCGCATTGCATGCCTGTACAAAATATGTCATGTAAGCCACAGAAGTATACATCTAGTATGTACCCACAAAAATGAAAAAAATAAAAAAAGTTTGTCAGTAGAAATAAGGATACCCAGTTGGAATTACAGAATGGGAAAGGCCTTTACAGTCATGGTAGGCCAACTGAGAGAGCCGTTCTTATGCACGGCTCAGATGGCCCTTTAAGGCAAAACCTGTCTCAAAGAATTAAGTTAACTGACAACCTCCAGCTTCAGGTACCTTCAGATCTGCCTCGGTTTTCAAGTGGAAGGTGTGTGCTTTCTGGGCTGCTGCCAGCTAATGACTGAGCAAAATTGGGATGCAATGACTTGCCATTTGGAAGAAGCACAGGACTCCTCTATGAGCTATCTTTTACACTGATCTCCTAGTTGTGTTGGCCAAGATTTTATGAGTGCTACACTACAGTCTGAAGCTTTTCCTATTAAACTTGCTTCTTTTCCCTTCTGTTACTGGTATAGACCTGTATTGTGGTCTGAAGCTCTCCCTGCCTACTTATGTCCCTTTCCCTTTTATCTTACACAGGTGTTACTCCCAATAAATATCTTGCACTTCTAATTATTATCTGCTTTCAAATGACCCACCCAACACGTCAATGACTGCCCTCCACTACTCCCACCTGAATGTTAAAGTGAGTGAATTGTAACACTGTCTGTAGAGGTGAAATGACTTACTCAAGATCCCTTACCTTGCTAGTAGCAAAGTCAGTTGACAACCCAAACTTTCTGACCCCCAGTTCAATGTTATATCTCAAACTTATTCATGTATAATAACAACCATGTATGCAAAATCCAGATTTTGCTATATCTCTTTATCCCCCTTGCTATTGTTTACTTAAACATTAAAAACATATTTTACTTTTGTTATATCTCTCTGTTAGCCCTGTTTGAAGTAATAATATCTATAAAATTTCAATTTTGATGCACTAGTTTTATATTTTTCTAATATGTAGTAAGGAAATATATTTTCATTAAAATAAAAAAGTTTACATGTGTATACTACCTAAGGTTACCTCAGGTGTGGGTCAGTGATTGGTGAACCCTGCATTTTTTTTTTTTTTTTTTTTTTTTTGAGACGGAGTCTCGCTCTGTCGCCCAGGCTGGAGTGCAGTGGCGCGATCTCGGCTCACTGCAAGCTCCGCCTCCCGGGTTCCCGCCATTCTCTCGCCTCAGCCTCGAGTAGCTGGGACTACAGGCGCCCGCCACCGCGCCCGGCTAGTTTTTTGTATTTTTAGTAGAGACGGGGTTTCACCGTGTTAGCCAGGATGGTCTCGATCTCCTGACCTCGTGATCCACCCGCCTCGGCCTCCCAAAGTGCTGGGATTACAGGCTTGAGCCACCGCGCCCGGCCGAACCCTGCATTTTAAACAGTGCTATAAACCTTGCTGCTTTCTAGGACATACAAATCAGAGGAGAAGGAAGGGGAAAGAGATGAAGGAAGAAAAGAAGGAAAGAAGAAAGGAAGGAAGGAAAACAGAAAGGAAGGAAAGAAGGAGAGCAAAATATTTACTGGTGAGAAAGTAATGATAAAAAGTCATCAATAACTGTAACAGGTACCTTGTTGTGACATCCATATATCCTGACAAGCCACAGTCTAACCTCCATTGCATTAAAAAAAACCCTTTATTTATTGGTTGCCTAAAAACCATATTGAAAATATATGGATGCAATTTAAGAATCAAGATTTCTTCCCCTAAAAGAGTAGATTCATTTATTCCCAAAATGGACTGAAGTGCTCCACTTTAGAGCAAATTATTGGAGAAAAATGCACACAACATTTGAAAGCAGTAGCTCTAATCTGCATCTTATAAAGTGTTTGAATGGACATACTCCTAAGAAAGAGGTTTAAGTACATTTCCTTTTTCATTTAAAAAAGATTCATTATTAAAAAAATGAGATATTTCTTTGATTAAAATACATAAGAATATAATTACAATAATCTTTCACCTTTGTTTCTATTCTTTTTGCTTAAGAGCTTTATAATGATCACAATTCCGTTGTGCTAATGAAACAAAATTGGGGTTAGAACTCATGTTATGTAATAACTTTAATAGATTTTTAGTATTATAGTGATAATTTAACATTTCTCTTTCATTTCATGGAGGTGGTATTTCAGACCTCTGCCAAACAGATGTTACCAATTTAGAAGCAATTTTGTTAATTCCTAAACAAATTGTCCTTCCAGAGAAAGAAAATGTATAAAATAACCTTAATGAAATACTAGCTTCTACAGAGTCACAAATTTTAAAGGCATGGGAAGTTTGAAAGTAAACATTCAAATTGTGTTTTATGTAAGTAGAAATGTGGCTATACACTTTGGCGGGGTCATATAATGTATCATGTTGAAACCTACTCTGACATCTGGCTCAAAAAGATTTGGTAGTGGTCTGCTTCTGAAAGGACAAATGCAGTACTGATCTGCACATATACTTGAATCAATTGGGAAAGAGTCAGTTTCCTGTGTCCCCTATTCCATGGTTTATATTTCAAACCCAATTAGGATAGTTTACATTTCAAACCGAAATTGAATCTAAAAACAAGTAAAGAATCATATCAAATTATTTTTTAAATTAGGAAAGAATATAGCTGCTTCACAGCTAAAACAATAACAGCATAATTGAAAGCAAGGCTATTACATTCAGGTTTTGGTATTTACTAAGTCATGTCTCCAAGTTTCTGGAGAAAGCATTAGGTACTTCATGTATTTCCTTTTTGGATGATTACAGAACAATGCAAACTAAATAGGATATATTGCCCAGGGACACTTGCTTGTTCTTACCAGGTTAGCGAGCATGTAGTGGTAACCTCTTGAGTGTTTCCCCAGGATCACAACCTGCAGAAAGAAGAAATAAGACATATTGCTTATTCAAGAAGGGCATTTTCAATTGCACAATCAGTGGGGCGGCTAGAACAAAATGTTAGATCTTTTATATACAGGAAAATCACAGTTAATTGGATCAGATTTCTTGTTGTTGCATTTCGCTTTCAACTAGATAAAACAGGAGGACATGCTAATATCAAGTTAAAATGTCAAAACAAGGGGAAAAAAACTCCCTAAACTTCCAGGTCAGTAGTATCACTATCACTTAAAATAGATGGCAAAAGTGATGAAGCTGAAGATCCCCAACCCATGAACTCGATTTGTGTACTTAGCTTTTGAGATGGAAAATCAGCTGAACTTTGCATACAAAGTAGAAAATAGAATGTACAGTATGTTTTTTTTTTTTTTTTTTTGGTTATCTGGAATGCTAAGGGAATAGAACACTCAAGGAATGGGGTTAATGGGATTTTCAGGTTAACTGAGGTTGCTTTTGCTTATTGAAAACTTTTCTAAAATGCTTATCTTCCTTTTCCTGCTTTAGTGTGAAAGACTTGCAATTGTTTGTACATCTTTTGGTGCTGATCGTGATACCTTAGGGCACTGAGGAGGGATTCCCCTCAAGGACACTTGGCAATGCCTGGTGACATTTTGATTGTCACAACTGGGAAGGGTGCTACTAGCATTTAGTGAGTAGAGGCCAGGGATGTCGCTAGACATCCTATAATTCTTGGGATAGCCTACACAATAAAGAATTCTCAGGCCCAAATGTCAGTAGTGCTAAGGTTGAGAAACCCTTCCTCAGCATCATCATTCTTATCATAATTTTTATGAATAATGCTATATTAGTGCAAAGTCTAATAATAGGCTTTGTATTAATAAAATTGTACTTTGTACAGTTCACAAAGTACATTTTTATTATCTCAAAATATGTGAGTGGGCTGAATATTTTCCAACCAAACGTGTTGGTTAGAAGTTAGAAGCTTTTGACTAAATAATTGATGTTTATTCCTTGAAGGCAAATTCAGGAAACATTCTGGTTAATTGAGGATTTTTATTGAGTACTGAATGTGTGCAAAGTACTACAATGAGTACCCATGGAGGGAACAGGAGAACATAGAGGTTAAAGACACAACCAGAGGTGGAACCAGGTTTTGTACTGGCCTGAAGCTAATGTGATTTTAGGATCTCTCTTTAAAAAACTATAAAATTATGAATGTCATAATTTGGAATAAGGCCTTGGAAAGAAGCTGTGCAAGTGAGGGGCCATTAAGTTTAAGCTTTATGATAAATTCCTCTCTGGATGCAGCTATTAAAGGGTTTAGAACAAAGTGAGAAGGCCTCAAAATTGCACACATATCAAACCAGAACTATACATGAAAGGTTGTAATAATAATAAGTCTACCTGTCCTTATTTGAGTGCTTAGTATATGCAGGCATGGTGCTAAGTGCTTTATATGTATTTAATCCCCAGAACAGTTTAACAGATTAAGTATCATTAGTTTCATTTTACAGATGAGGAACTTCAGTCAGAGAGAGTTTATGTAAGTTTTCCAAGGCCGCACAGCTAGGAAGTGGTAAAACTGGAATTGGAATCTGGGTCCATTTGCCTCTAGAACCCATACTCTTGGCAGTACTTCACATGGTTTCTAAATATATGCTAAGTAGCAAATGCTAGTAATTGCTATAAATTCTTGGACAAGAGGAGGAAGAGATATTTAAGGCCTGAGATGAACAGGGAAGTCTTCATGGAGGAGGCAATGTTTAAGTTGACCAGAGAAGTGGAACCATACATTTGACTATGATGCTGGCATTACAAGCCCTCAAGTCATTTCAACAAGTCATTTTAAGTATGTGTGTGTGTGTGTGTGGTGTGTGTGTGTGTGTGTGAGAGAGAGAGAGAGAGAGAGAGAAAGTACAAGAGAGCATAGTTTTTGATTAATTTAAATTATGAGCCACATTTCTGACTGATTATTTATGGAGGAAATGAAAGGTTAACGAATGTCTTGAGGATGTGATTTCTCATGTTTCCATGACACGAAATGAGCTGTTAGGTGTCTTCTGGGATGTATTCTTCAGTGTCCGCTTGCGAGAAACATTCTTGCTGGTGACATTTGTTAACTTTTGGTGGCAAGTTGGGACCATACATTTGTTGAATTTTTAATTAACTGACAACTCTCAACATAATAAAACCAGAGGGTTTTGAGTTCTGCTAGAAAAATGAGCAATATTCTTAAAGACATCTGGCAGAGCTTAGAGAGGAATAAGGAAGGAATCTAAGGAAAAGGAATATGTTTTTCTCATTGGAGGTAGAGCTTAGTGTTTTTTTTTGTGCATAGAGAAGGTGAGAGGGAGCAATAGAAGACATCAGTGTTGTGAAAAGAGCAGCAAAAGAGGACCCAGGACCCCAATCTTGTCATTTGCTAATTGTTTGTTTGTGGGCAAATTACTGAGCCTTCATTTCCTTGTCCATAATCTGGCCCTGCCTATCTGAGAAGTGTTGCCAGGATCGAACTGGATAATGTCTACAAAAGTGTTTGATGCTGGGCACGGTGGCTCACACCTGTAATCCCAGTGCTTTGGGAGGCCAAGGCGGGTGGATCACCTGAGGTTGGGAGTTTGAGACCAGCCTGAACAACATGGAGAAACCCTGTCTCTACTTAAAATACAAAATTAGCCAGACGTGGTGGTGGATGCCTGTAATTCCAGCTACTCGGGAGTCTGAGGCAGGAGAATCACTTGAACACGGGAGGCGGAGGTTGTGGTGAGCTGAGATCGTGCCATTGCACTCTAGCCTGGGCAACAAGAGCGAAACTCCATCTCAAAAAAAAAAAAAAGTGTTTGAAATGTCCGTTATTTAAGTGTGTGATGCTATATAAATGTGGGAAGGGGTCATTCATTGAGACATTGTTTTTCAGATTCAGAAAAACTTGGAGCTATCAAGATACCTACTGCAATTCAGGCCCACTTTGGTTTGCTCAGAACAAATGTACTTATTTGAAGGTAGCTCTCTTATAACACCATCCTTTCAAAATTTAGCTTTAAACTGGGATAGGAAGCTTATCTAAAGATAGGAACATTAAAGTGTCACAAAGCTGATGCATTGAAGCCCGTAATTAATTCCTCATCCTTACTTTCAGTGCCTTAACTCTTACTTAACATATAGTTCTTACCAATCTTGGTTTTCCAGTTCACAGTAATTAAAAGCTTCAAACTAGAAGGCGTGTGTGTGAGGGGTGGACTGATATTAGAAAGAGGTATTAGTAGCAGTGGAAGTGACAGACTGACTTAAAGGAGAAAGAAGGAATGAAAAAAGGAGACAACATCATACTACTGCACAGTATAATCATGGATGTTCTTTGTGACTACCTAATTCATCAGGCTATGGTTTATTGTGTTCAGTAATCTCTGCTGAAAAACCCAAGGATATGCATATTTTCAGGAAAGTTTCCGTAAGAAATGCTGAAAGTCCCAATACTTAAGACAGTAAATTGCAGTTATCTTGAAATCTTACTTATATGGAGCAGCTGTGATCCTACTGATGCGAGCTAAAGGAGGCCTCACTGCAAAAAGTGTCATGTTTTGCTCTCGGTCTTTCCCTTTTTTGAATTTTTGGTACAGGGCTTGTGAGAATAGGGTGGGATGGGAGGATTGTACTTAGTGCAATGCATAATGGAACTAGTTAATGGGAGTGGTTCTTGTTCAGCTCGTCCTAAATCTTTGTTCTTTCCATCTGTTATGATGAACAAGGCATGAATTGTACCCTCAGTTACTTAATGACTCTGGTAACCAAGAGAATATTCAACTTTGCTTTTACAGTAATTATAATAGCTCTTTCTGAATTAGTTGCAGAACTTCAAGTATAAAAGCTGTTTTCACAGTCGACCATGAAATTTAAGGAAGAAATAGCAAGTTTCCAAATCCATGTTCTGTATTCACTTTGCTTTTGTAAGATTTGTTGGAAATGATGGATGGCTTGATATGATAGCAGATATATTAAATGTAATAAGGGGAAATGTGTGAAATGTAGATAAAATTTATTGTTTTAAGGAAATTTATTTTAATCCTCACATATAGGATCTGAAAGAAAAAAAGCCACAATCCTTATTCACTGAAACTTTAACAGCAGAGTTTCATTCGCAGAAGAAGGAGCCCTTACATACTAACACACAGAGCCATGCATATAGCATCAAATTATTTGTCAAAGAAGTTAGTGAATCATAGTCAACCCATTTTGGGGAGACTTCCTCTTACTGGCCCCCCTCCCCGTATCCACTCATCTGTGAAATTGGGGGTTGGGTATCACTGAGCAGTTAAAAATAATTCATAAAATATTCAATTTGGCTTTCTATGTAAGAGGCCCTTTCCTTTTCAATTTAATGTTTAATCTAGACATTTTCATAATTTTAGAAATTTGAAATGAAATTGCTCCACAAGACTACTTGAGAGAGGCCCACAGATCCGTTGGGAGGCAAAAGCATCTGTTTTTCTATGCTCACATTTTAGAAAAAAATATGTGTGTGGAGAAGTGTGTATGTTTTTTCCCCCCTTAGATCCATCTGGTATGCAGATTAGGTTATTTGTAGACCTAAGTATCTCCTTGTTTGGATTTTCTACTTCAGCGCCAAAAAAGGATCTATGTATAAAGATTGATCTTGCTTTGAGTACAGAACATGCCTTGATGCTCACCTTACTCTGTTTCTCTTTGATTTAGGCATCCTGCAAATGTCTGAGGGGCTAGGAGAGAAGTGTGGGTGTGGGGGATTGCTGGTTTAATTCACCAAGTTTTCTTCATTTATTGTATGACTACTTTCTCTTTCAGAAAAAGCTATTAGACCACATTCTTTATGTTCAAAGAGGGGACATTTTTCAGCCCCTTCATTTTTTCCTGCTCTCCTAGTTAAAAAAAATTTTTTTTTTAAAGATACTGTTGTCCTATGGCATCCTATTTACGTTTGGCTGTGTTGGAAGTTGAAGAAGAGGTGTGCTACAGAAATCAGCCTTAAAACATGCCACACTTTACAGAAGAAATCTTCCAAGTGATAAAAGGTATTCATCTTCATGAATAAAACCCCCAAGGTACGAAATTGCCTGAGTCTTCCTAAATACATACCAGAAGTCAATTCTGTTAGAAAATAAGATTATTTTCTAATAATCTTAATCTGCACACACATGCTCTCCTGCAATGCTTCATATTGCAGTCATCTGACTTGAATAAATGTGCTGGATTAGTGAGGCAGAGAAGAGCCAGTCACCCATACCAAAGTCAGCCCAATGGCAGTGGGGATGGGGGTGGTACAGATGGAGAAAAAAAGGCTGAAGCTTTTTGTAAAGAAGGAAAACGGAAGTATAACCGAGGAATCTCATCAATGCTTATGCTGTCTACAGGAAGCTTATGCAGAGAGAAGGCAATTGAAAAAGGCATCAAATAAAAATGCTAGGATGTGAGGATTAGAGAACAAGGATTTCACCAAAGAACATGTCTTTGGGAAGTTTCACTTCCCAGACTTTAACATTGCATTTATCATGACTCAATGGAATATGTGGAAGATTTAATGCTAAACAGCAGGAGAGGCAAAGAACCAATACAAATAAGAGGCAATAAATGGCCGTGAATAAATTAAAGGGACAACAGATTATTCTTGCTGTTGGGGATAAACGGCCATTTAAATACATGTTGACCTTTGTTGGAACACTTCATTGTCTTAATCCTAAAACAGTGTTTCTCAAATTTCACTCCTTCACAAACATCCTTAATGATTTTTGTCTTATCTGCATGTCACATGACTAGTATTTACTTATATTTTTTTCTTTATAGCTAGTCACTACTTAAATCTAGTCATGTCCAGAGGGATAATATCAATGAAACTAATACAAGAAAATAATACAACTGTATGAAAATAAAATGTATTCATCTAGGTGTCACTGAAAATCCTCTTGTGTACCACCAGGGAGGGTGGGAAATATTGTCTTAAAGCAGTCATATCTTTAGGGGAGAGAATGTAGATCAGGTTTCCCCGTCCTGATGAAAGGTTAATTTCCCATTTATGGTTGAATTTTTAAGAATATCTTCATCTACTTTCAAAGCTTCTTGAGTACTGCAAAGGAGCAAAATGATGGACAGAGTTTGGAAGGTAGCAAATGATGCCTGGGACTCTGTAAAAAATCCGGAAACTTACAAATCCATTTCCTGAGGCAATTTACATGTATTTCCCCACACAGGACGCCTGCAGCCTTGATCAGCTAGAGTCCTTGGTCATGGATCCAATAATAAATACTTTAAACTCCTGACTCTTTCCACCAGCCAGCATCCTGTAAAAGGATGCTTTATCAAGCTATGTTGCATTTCCAAATGCTGTTCTTGGAGTACCTTATCTAGAGGACTTTTCATGGCACCTGTTTATATTTGGAAATATCCTAGATTTGTTTGGAGGGAAGAATTGGAGTGATTTTTAACTAGTATTCAGTCTAGAATATCACAGCAAAGGGAAGTTAGTTTTTCTTTAACACGACCATGTTCATGACTTTTGTAGCTTCTCTGATATTAGCTATCTCCCCAAATTAGCAAGAAATTTATTTTAGACAGTAAATTTTAAATGACAGCATTCTTGATATCTTCTTTTGTGAAATTTATATGAACTATTTATATATTTCTATATTCATATTCACAACAATGTTTGGTTTAATATTGATACCCTTATTCTAAATATCAAATTGTATCTTTGTGTTCTCTATAGATTTTTCAAAATCGTTTGGGCCCAAAGCAATATAATCATGAATTTCTGACAGATATACAGGAAAGACTGTATGGGTACTGAGTAGCAAGCTTGAGAGTGCCAGTGGATTCATTACTTTGATTTTTTTTTTTAAGGAATGGCACCATCTGGCATATGGCTGAGTAGTTACTCAAATGTGTGTTATTTCCAGCCACAGCTACTTGAGGGTGGGTGGGATAAAACAAGACTTCCTTCATTGGCTCAAGAGTCACACCTCTCCATCTTTAGGTGTTTATTAGCATCAAGAACTCGTCACACCTAAAATGACACCTTACAGTGTTTAAACTTGTAAGAATCTAAAATTCTTTATAAATGTTATCTGAGTTGCCCTTAAAGCTTCAAACAAATTGGTATTTATTAAAGGTGATGTACTAGAAAGAGCCATAAACCTTGAAGTCAGATGGTTCTGGATTCAAATCCTGCCATTTACTTAGTAGTTCCATTATTGTGTGCAACATTTAAGCATGGCTGGTAGGGTAGTGTATTAGAGACTAAGTCCAGCCTAGAACAATGGAGCCTCTGAGTGGGGAGGGAAGAGAAACATATGGAGATGTAGAGGATGGGATGTTCTCCTTTTGAACTCCCTGGTTATGCCTCATCTATGCATTTTCCATCTGTGCAGTGCTTCCAGCACTTGATATCTTTCTCTATGAGATTTTCTGATTGCTGAAAGAAGTGAGTGAACATGTTTATATTTTCAAATAAAAGTAAATATCTCTGAGAAACCTAATGTGTTCTTCAGGCCTTTGATTTTTCAGAATAATTGCTTACTTGGCAGGTTTCTCCCTCTACTGGGAGCCATGTCATCTAAGTGGATCTCAATTTGCAAATGGACGACAAATGATAGAGGCTTAGCTCATGGGAGGCAAACACAATTCTCTTAATTCACAAATGTTTGGTTTGGTCTTTCACTCCTGCTATTTGCATCTGGCATTATTTTCCCCACTCTGCCAGCTCATCCACCTTTCTGATCACACTGACCCGTTAACAGTTCAAGCACCCTAGGCAGAATTATAGACTTTCAGCAAAATACAGGGGGCTCTTGAAAGCCCATTGTTAAATATTCAGAAATTTTGTGAGCCAGTTATTAAACCATTGGTGGCTTGAAATCAGCCACGATGAGAGTATTAACACCACAAAAATCAAACAACACTACAAATCAGGGCTTTTATTTTGCTCTCTGGGAGCCAGTTTTCCAGCATACCACTGGATTCAGAAAGAATATTGATTAAAATCTCAAGTGGATGGAAGGGCTGCATCTATTAACCACATTTCATTATTCTCTTCTTTTAATGAACATTTTTGAATGCCTGCTCTGTGCCAATTCTGGGGCTAGACCATGGAGATGCAGAGGTCACAGTAACCTGGTCCCTAGCCTGGAGGATCTCACACTCGAGTGGGAAAGAAAGCCAAGTTAACAGACAATTATAACCCAGTGGGAGAAGTGCGAGAACAGAAATATGTACAAGGTACAACTGAGGAGAGAATGATTAACTCATAATTTGCTATAGATAGAAAGTACTTTGTCCCCAGCTAAAGATCTAAAGAAATTTTTCCTGTAGCTTTTATAAGTGGGAACCTGACAAACAGGTAACTTAAATAGAATGCTATTTTGAAAATGAAGAGAGATGTGTTTTAGAGGTCTATTTCTCTTGATTTCAGAAGAGCCTTGCTCTTTTACAGTGCTTACACACTAGGGGAAAGATTTTCATTGGGAGCAACTATAAGCATTTGGTGTGATGGTATCTAGGGCTGACTCCATAAGAATTGGAGTGGTGACTGAAATAATTGGTGAAAAAAGCTAAGTTACAGAGGGTATGAATGATTAGATAGTAAATAGAATGGTATCTGCTAAACACAATGTATCCCAGCTTTTCCAGTTATAAGCTGTGTAACTTTAGGCAGGTTACCTAACCTCTCAGCCTCAGTTTTCTATCTGTAAAATAAGGAGTATAATAGTTGAGAGGCAGTAGAGTAGGGTAGTCAAGAGTACAGGCTAGACTGCCTGGCTTAGAATTCCTACTTTGCTGTATGACTTTGGGCAATTAACTTAAGTATTCTGAGTTTCGGTATCCTTATCTGTAAAATGGGTCTACCATTAGTACCTATTTCATAGAATTGCAGTGAGGAATAAATGAAGTAATGTATCTATAGAGTGCCCAATGCTTATCCTATATTAGTTATGCTCTCCCTTCCTTACTCCTTATTTCAATGCCTTTTCCCTTCATCCCTCTCTGTAGAAATCACATCAATCCCTCAAGTCCTCCTCCAAGAAGCCTTCCCTGATTTTTGTTCCCCGAGCCCAAAAGGTAGAGAAGAGGTTTCCTGCTGCTGTGGGATGGGGGCCATGGAAAAGCATCATTACTCAGGTGCAGACACGTACTGGGGCCACTGGTTAGGATGACACTGGGCTGGAGATGGAGGGAAGGAGTTGAGGTTTGTACTTGAAGTTTGGGCATTTAAGTTGAGAGTGCAAAAAAGACAAGAGAAGCTGGGGGTATACCCACAACAAAGTAACCCGCACTGCCACCTTCCTCTGTGCCATCCCCTCCCACCCCTAGCATTGATCAAAACCATGAACTCAAACTCTACAGCAGCCATGTTTGGCAAGGGTGTGTGTGTGTGTGGTGTGTGTGTGTGTGTGTGTGTGTTGTAAAGGGGGGCTCCCACCCAGAGACAAAGGAGCACAGGTCATAACCTAAATGGGCATGTGAAGTCATCACAGTGTTTCCAATACAGGGGAGAATAGGGGTTGGGGTGGGCAGTGAGAGAGGTGAGAGCAATAATTTGGCAGTCAGTAACATGGATCTCTCCTCCGCATTGTAGAACATTGCCTAGGAGTCTTGGGCTGCCCTACTCTGACAGTAGCATCTGGATCTTGGCCTTATTCATGCTTCATTATAGGAGCAGGGAAGCATAACTATTCCAGGATTTCTTACTTGAATCCACAGAGGCCTTGGGGGTAGAGAGAGCACTAAGGAACATAATCTACATTCCCTTGAGACCCAGTCTACATGGATGTCTTAGGACAGTATTTCTCAAAGTGTACACTACGTGGATCACCTGGGGAATCTAGAAAATGCAAGCACCTGAGCTCCTCTCCAGAGACTCTAATTCTCAAGTCTGGGTTAGGTCCAGGGAGCCTGCATTTTAACATCTCAACTTTGGTGATTCTGATGCACACTGAAATTTAAGAACCACCTTTCCATCGGATAATAGATGCACTTTGAAAATCTAAAAGCAGGACCCTCAGTGATGGGATCCTCATCAAAGGGGATAGGAAGGGACACACTGAGTCTCTGAGGTGGTCCCTTGGGGATCACCCATTGGTAAGTCGTGGGTAAGCAGGGAGCAGCTTGAGGACACTCACACAGACTCCTGGGAAAGGAGCCAAAAAAAGAATTTCTGAAACATTGTTGTTTTAAACAGGACTCTCCTGGAGGCAGACCCCGAGACAAAGATTTGAGGGCCAGTAGTTTAATTGGAGGTGATTCTATGAAGAACTGCTAGGGGAGCAAGGAAATGAGATAGGGAGGATGACAAAACAGTGTATTAATCAGCAAATTACCTCTGGGACCTCTGGAGGTGATGGACAATATACCCACCAAAAGGGCCAGGAAGTTGGGGTCTTTGACTTTCAACTCCCATTCACCATTAGCTTATAACTGCTTTGGGAAATATTAATTCCTCCCTAACTCTTCTGACTTGTCTCACTCCCAGAGTGAGAGAAAGTCTTCAAGAGGAGAACAGCATGTGCCTACAATAGGATGCTTTTGGCAGGTATGGGAAAGGTTAGTGCTGAGGGGATATGGGTAGGGCACCAATAGCATCTGCTATACTGCAATCACCTTATGTCACATATATAACACTTTAAAGTTTATATATTGCTTTGACATACAACACTGCAGTTGATAAAACAAAACAAAACAAAAAAAAACCTGAGTTGGGCAATAAAGCATAGTTATGATAAGAATGGACTGTGGAGTCAGATCGACCAGTTCTTCCTCTCCCAAGATGAGGTGACATTTCACAAGTCATTTTACCTCTCTGAATCTCAGTTTCCACATCTGTACAATAAAAGTAACTAGGTCACTTACTTTTAGGTTTATTGTAAGACCTAAATGAGAAAAAGCTTTTAAAATTCCTAACAGAACACCTGCAATATATGGGGATTCAACCAATGCTGCTTCCATTCTCCCATCCCTATCTCTACTCATCTCTTGTACTCCATAGCATACAGCCCCAATGTGTGGCACTGGAGTAGTTCTCAGTAATGTTTCACAGCCTGGGCAACATAAAGAGACCCTATCTCCAAAAAAAAAAAAAAAAAAAAAAAAAAAAAAAAATTGCTGGGCATAGGAGGGAGGATCGCTTGAGACTAGGAGGTCGAAGCTACAGTGAGCCATGATTGCTCCACCACACTCCAGCCTGGACAATTGAATGAGATGCTCAATCTCTTTCTCTCTCTCTCTCTCTTTCTCTCTCTTTCTCTGTATATGTTATCTATATAAATATTCTGGAAGTCTTAAACAATAGTACATCCTGAAGAAAAGTCCAGATTGCCTATGAAACAGTAGAAGATGGTCTATTTAAAATAATAGAAAATCTGAAAAGTGTATTGCAGCAAGTGTACTGAAGAGATGGGCACTGAACAAGTTTACATGTAGGAGATAGAACCAGGGAAGGCTTTCCACTAGAGAGAAAAGAAGGATCTTTTAGACTAGGTTTTTTTTATTTTTTTTTATTTTTGTAACTATTTTATTAATAATTTAATGTTAACTACTAGAAGTCTATAATTTTACATTTAATATACAAAGTATTTGGCAAATGATTATTAAAATAATATCATAGTAATATACATCCCCCCTTTATTGTGGTAAAATATACATAACAAAATTTGACGTTTAATCATTTTTAAGTATACAGTTCATGTTATGCAACCATCATCACTATCCATCTCCAGAATGCTTTCATCATCCCGAAGTGAAACTCTGTGCCCATTACACAGTAATTCCCTGTTACTCACTATCTCCCCTTAATCACTATTCTACTTTCTCTCTCTGTGATTTTGACTATTCTTTTATTTTATTTTATTTTATTTTTATTTATGTATTTATTTATTTATTATTATTATACTTTAAGTTCTAGGGTACATGTGCATAACGTGCAGGTTTGTTACATATGTATACTTGTGCCATGTTGGTGTGCTGCACCCATCAACTCGTCAGCACCCATCAATTCGTCATTTACACCAGGTATAACTCCCAATGCAATCCCTCCCCCCTCCCCCCTCCCCACGATAGGCCCCGATGTGTGATGTTCCCCTTCCTGAGTCCAAGTGATGTCATTGTTCAGTTCCCACCTATGAGTGACAACATGCGGTGTTTGGTTTTCTGTTCTTGTGATAGTTTGCTAAGAATGATGGTTTCCAGCTGCATCCATGTCCCTACAAAGGACACAAACTCATCCTTTTTTATGGCTGCATAGTATTCCATGGTGTATATGTGCCACATTTTCTTAATCCAGTCTGTCACTGATGGACATTTGGGTTGATTCCAAGTCTTTGCTATTGTGAATAGTGCTGCAATAAACATATGTGTGCATGTGTCTTTATAGCAGCATGATTTATAATCCTTTGGGTATATACCCAGTAATGGGATGGCTGGGTCACAGTATGGCGATTCCTCAAGGATCTAGAACTAGATGTACCATAGACTAGGTTTTGAATGACAAGGGGAATTGTTGCTGGCAGGGAGAAGAAAAGAGAGAATCCCAGGTGGAAAGATGCCCTGGATAAAGGCCTGGTGGTGGGACGTAACAAGACAAACATTAGCTAAAATGTATTGAGCTTTTGTTATGTACAAGGCATGGTATTAAACGATTTTTTCACACACTTCATCTCATTGAAGCCTCACCACAATCCTTTAAGGTAGGCACTGTTATTGATTTTATCTTCCAGGTTAGTAAATTGAGGCACAGAGAAGTTGGGTAATTTGTCTCATGCCTCACAGCTGAAAATGATAGAGCTTGAAGTCAAAATCAGATTTATCTGATTCAAGAACCCAGTAACTAAATGTTGGAAGCTATAATAATAATTATTGATGATAACAACTGTCACTACTATTGTGGGATGGTCAGCTCCCACCAAGAATTCAATTCAAAAAAGACTGAGTACCTACCATTATTATGTATTATTACCTAAGTGGGGAACAGTTGTGGCCTGAAACTTTGGAAATTCTCCTTTGTTGCTGGGCATCCAGGGAATCTCCCTTTGGTTTCCCCTAATTGTTTTGCAAAGCTTTGTGTTTGGTTCATATGATCATGACTCCAATTTTCGATTCCCTATCAGCATATGACATGAGTTGTTATTGTTTAATCACAAGCTGCACTTGTGATGAATGTTGGATAATCAGAACAAAAGCACAGGAAAAATAATTAGAGGGAACTAAAGGGAAGTGGCTCACAGCCTTTAACAAGAGACTGTGTGAAGGTTTCTAGGACTCAGTCCCTAAAGCTCTGACAATGTATTTTGATCCTTGTCTGAATGCAAATGAATGAGTCCATCAAATCATAGGCAGCTTGTCACAGTGCAGGTTATTTAGCTAGTTAATTAAAAGTCTGAGTGAGCTGGTGCCTCTCTGCACTGGGCTCTGAAGATAACCAAACCTGTGTTCTGACCAGGCAAGTTAATTTAAAATAAGTGACCTCAATTGGGTAATGGCTGCAAGTTCAAATTCAAGAATCGCTATAATTAGTCCCAGATGGATCTTAATTATTCTTTCAGGAAATAAAGTGGGGATGGGGGAAAGAGAAATGCCCAAGCCCGAAGTAAAGGTTATTAGCTATACCTTTCAAAAGCAGGGGGTGCTGATTGGGGCAGGCATAGTTAATGTTGTACAACAAGAGTTTCATTGCTGTCTTTCCAAATGCATCCCTTTAGATGTGGTACATAAAATAGGTCTAGGTCTTTAGGAAATAAGGATTAAAATTTAGTGCTTTTAACCATGTGGTCTTAGGCAAGTTATTTAACCTTCTTATGTCTGTTTCTCACCTATGTAATGGAAAAACAAAACACTCTTAGTCCTATCTACTTCAGAGGATGAAGAAGTTACTTCAGGAAAAATCTTTGAAAAATATGGAAAGCTCTACAAGGCAGTGTTTACTCTTGCTTTAGTTCAGGAAAGTTTCCTAATAAAACATTTTTGTTTTTAGAGTATAAGCCTGCTTTAGGTGTGGCCTCTTAATTTTTATTTAGACTCTATGATAAACCAGGTGCCTTCTGAGCTACACCTCTTGGAAGATGAAAGGATTATAGTGGGCAATATGTTTAGCACAATACCTGTATGGTGGTACATGATATTCTAATTTCTTAGATGCATCCACAGAACTGAACACAATTTTGGCTTTGTAAGCTTTTGGAGGAAATCAGAGAACACACAAATTTAGCATTGTTTGTTATGAAATTGTATCCTTTTCCATTTGTATTAATACAGATCTTTTACTTGAAATTATGTGCTGGCACAACACTGTGGTACTGAGAGGTTAGTGTAAGTCATGGTGAGAGAAGGATGGGTTTAGCCTCACTTATTTTTTTAATGAATGCTTGGGTTTCCTTTCAGTGTTCTGATACATTCTAATTGTCCATATCTTTCCAAGCCCTGGAAGCCAAAAGTAATAGAATTTGTACAATGGTAAAAATGAAATAAGTTACAAAAAATCATAACGCAATGTGGAGCCTTGGAAGACCAAGAATTTGGCCATCTGGGGATACACAAAATGACTACACTTGAAACTGCTCTTTTGTTTCCCCTAATTCCACCTTTTAAAAGAAATTGTATTCTGATGCCCATCTGAGTTCCCTGTAATGGAATATAAGTATTGAAAACAGAGATTTACAACCTGTGCCTGCTGACAGTAATAACAACTGTTTATCCATCAACCCTAACTAAAACTCATTAAAGGAGCTTCCTTTTAAATCAGAGTCTGCATTCTATCTTGTTAGATGAGCCAAGCAAATAATGGAGTTGTATTTCCCAGAACTGCATTGCTATCTAAGGGCTGTGCCCTTTGCTGAAAAGAGCTTGAGGTCATAATGAACAAATAAACAAACAAAAAGCTCTGGCTCCCTGTTATTTTTCATCGCTGGGAAACACCCATCTGTGGCAGGGAGCAGCAGAGAACACAACTTTGCTAGGATTTTGCAAAGGTTTAAGTCGTCATAGGATGAATAGTCATTTCTACAAATCTCCCTAGAGAGCTCCTGCTGTGTGTGTACCGTGAGTAAAAGCCACGAAATGGAATGCATACAGGACTGAGAGTTAGTCTCCAAATGATAAACATCAGGACTTTTTTCCCTAAAACAAGTCAAGAAGCATATTTTCAGCAAATGTTTATTTAGTACTTATTAGGCTCCAAGCTGTTTTAGATGCAAGGGATATAACAATTAACAAAACACAAAACACCCTGCCCTCATGAAGCCTTATATTCTGCTTCAGTTGTCTAGTGCACGTCCCCCTGTGAATTCCTATATAATCTCTACTTCTCATCTTTCCCTCAGTCTACTAATTATTTAGGGCATGTGTCTTACCATCCCAATTAAACAATATGTCTTTGAGGGCAGGGCTCCAGTTTCATACTTCTTAGAGTATACATCATCCAGTACAGTTGCCTGTATGCAGATATACAATGAATATTTGTGGATAATGAGAAAAGAAAGGACTCCAAAAACTGGGAAGAAGGATGGGAAATAATAGTAACTTTAAATTTTATCTTTCTGGTATAGTATGCTTTCATGTGAACAGGCTATCTTAATCTAAACGCTAATTACAGGCAGTTGGTTGGGATGTGAAATGGGGGTAAGAAGGCAGGTGGCCTATTCAGGGGAACCCATAAATAGATGCTTATTTGGTCCATGTAATGGCATAATCTTGGGTGGTGTGGCACCAAGAGTATGAGCACTGGAGACAAATCTGTGTTTAAATCCTTGCTCTTTCACTCACTAGTTGTGTGGCCATTGTGTATGTCAGTCTCTCTCAGCACCCCAGTTTCTTCACTGCAAAATGAAGGGAGGTAGTTTAATGCCTAAGCAGAATCGTCTCATTTCAGATACCATGTTACTGTACTGGCTGATGGAAAATGTCTGTTTTTTGAGGATCCAAAGGTCATGATGAAAGGTCAAATTGTGTTCTGGCCAGTATAACCCATGTTCTTATTAGCATCAGATTTACTGTTCTGTCTTATGACATCTGAGTCAGTTTCAATTTTTGAATCAGCACTGCTTACTAGCGTTCATGCTGACATATAAGTGGGGATTGTCATACTTATGCAATTATAAATTTCCATCCCTTTCCAAACCAGATGATCTTCAATGGGTCCTTGAAAACTTAGTTCAGCCAATCCTGAGGAGAAAACGCTCCCTGATCTGAGTCAGGCTGAGTTAGGATGTTTCTTCTGCATTTCCATTAAGATCTGTGTTCCTTTCTGCCACTGCACTTATCACACTAGACTATGATCATTTGTTTACTTGGCTGCTTCCCTATAAACTATGAGTTTCTTGAGGGCTGGAACTATGTCTTATTGGTTTTTCACTTTTTCTTTACTAGTTCTTATCCAGGACTACAGAGATAGGCAGTGTGATTAGTCATGATGTCTTGCTTTTTATGGAGAGCTTGAAACCGTTTCCTTATATTTCAGTGGATCTACTGGAAAGGATTGTGCATAATAGCCTTCTGTTTTCTTTTTCTTGCGGTTGGGAAGATAAAACCACTCACTTGTTCCTTCTACTCTAAATATTATTCCTATTTATGTAGATTCTATGAAGAAGACACTTGAGTAGTGGGTCCTTTTTAGTTTCCACAAAGAACCTAGTCTGAGATGGTTCTCTTTATGCAAAAATGTCTCTGTTAGACATGTTGGATTCTGTTTTAATTACATTACAAACAGAACCATTCCCATGAAACATCCTAGTCTTCCTCTGGAGTACAGTAAAGGGAAATTCGTATCTGACAACTTTTAGCTAAGCTCTGAACAAAGCAAAAATATGGAACACATAAAAACAGTTTGTAGACTGAACAGCTTTCTCTGTATTTGGAGGAAACCATACCATTTACTATTGGCTCATAAATCCTCCAGTACCTAGACCATTATTGACATTGCTCTTTTTCATTAAAAAATATAGTTTGATGGGGCCGGGTGTGGTGGCTCATGCCTGTAATCCCAGCACTTTGGAAGGCCGAGGTGGGCAGATCACGAGGTCAGGAGTTCGAGACCAGCCTGACCAATATGGTGAAACCCCATCTCTACTAAAAATACAAAAAATTAGCCGGGTGTGGTGGCACATGCTTGTAATCCCAGCTACTCGGGAGGCTGAGGCAGGAGAATCGCTTGAACCTGGCAGGCGGAGGTTGCAGTGAGCCGAGATCGTACCAGTGCACTCCAGCCTGGGCTACAGAGCGAGACTCCGTCTCAGTAAATAAATAAATAAATAAATAAAATATAGTTTGATGGCATGAAATTGTCATTCATGCCTTCCTGACATGGGTAACAAAGAGTATGACCTGTAGGTCACTGAGTGCTAAGAACCATTGAAGAAAGTGGCTAGGATTTCATGTTTATTGTCTTTGTGGGGTTTAAGATTACTGGCTGTAGTTTACCAAGCAGCGTTGTGGTGGAGGCTGCAGTTGACAGAGTCATTGGGGAAGCATACCTGTGGGAAGTTTTCTCAAGTGAAAATTGTCCTCCTAGTTAATTCCAGTAATTTACACTCAATGCTTTATTTTCAACAGGTTGGGTGTGAGATGTAGCCACACCCAATTCTCACTCTCGGGAAGGAAACACTGACAACATTCCTCTTCCCTGATGAAAGAAAATGCAGGGCTGGGCCTGCTGCCACCTTTTATTGATGGGGTTAATGCAGAAGAGCTAATGGCTCTGTTGGGAGATGCACTTTTCTGCCACTGCTTGCAACTCTCTGAGTGGCTTGGTGGCGGTTGCCATGGACACCAAATGGTGAAGGGGCTTCGGTCAGAGTTTGAAGGATTATGTTGTGCTTGAGTAGGTAAGACTGAAATTAAGTTAATGTGTGTAAAAATAAGGTGTTTTTTTCCCCTTTGCACCTTTGAGAAAACGACAACAAAGTATTCTGTCAAAAAACAATTGATTTTATATTGCTCAAAGGAAGCAGGAGGAACAATTTGTTGAGTAGGAAGTTTTCAAGTTAAGCACAAGCAGTAGTTTGAAATAGGTCAAGAGGAGTGAAAAGGACCCTCAGAGCTGTTCAAAAGATAGTGATGGCAAGGTACTTAAAAGTGCCCATTAAGAAGCTTTCTATAGCACCCTCTTTGGCTACCTGGTCCATTGTTTCAGTGTCTCTAGATCCTTATCTCTTAATCCAAGACAGAGTATTACTGAGGTCATACTCTATTTTGTCTTTCTCTTATTTACCTCAGCAAATGTGTATGTCTTTTAGATAGCATTATCTCCAGGTTCTGATTTGCAAATCCGTTCACCTAGTTATTCTTTTTCTGTGTCCCCATTCTTAAGCTCAGCAGGCACATTCTGGGCCAATGCTGAACTCTGAAAGGGATCCCATTCTTCCTTTCTCTGTCCCCACTAATTATCCAGTTATACGTAGAGCTAGGATTTCTGCTGTTGAGATAATTAAAGGCATGAAAACAATTTCAGTTACACCACTTGTGTTTGAATATACTATTCTTTTTTTATGAACAATTAATCCCACTATAGAAGGCAAGACCTGTTTGGCCTACAACACCATAATCAAAGCACTTGCCACTCTCTTGGTGGTATTCACAAATCTAAACTTTTATGGTGATCATAGCAAAGTAACATTATATTGTCAAAGACAAACAGGAAGGCTTCTAATGTCCTGGGAGCATGTCCTAGCCACTTCCACAGGCGGCACGAAGGTTCTTCACTGAACTCTTCTCGGACTCCACCAGATCACTTTCCCTCTCTTGAGACTTACCTCAGATGATAGAAAGAGCTTTTAAATGCCTTTTGAGTCTCAGGCTCAGTGACCACACATTCCTTCCTTTATTCATTTTCTCCCCCTTAAGAAATGAGGTGCAGTGATTCTAATTATAATACTTTGTATTTGTAGACTTGCACTCTCTGAGGATCTTAGAATACCTTAGAGAAATTGCCTGATTCATCCTAATGTCATCCCAGTAAGGCAGAGAAGGATTTTTATAGTTTATGGCTGAAGTTCATGAGATGATGAAAGGTGAGGTGGCTGTGCAAGGTCACACAATGATCTTGAAGTAGATAGAACTCAGCCAGATTGCTAGTCATTGGCTTAATACTGGATTCCTTTAGGAGATATTTGATCAGTTGCTATTCTTTTTTAGAGTAGGGTGGTGGTGGTTTATATTTGGGAGGCTACATATAATATTTTATATATATATATATATATATATATATATATATATATATATATAGTGGTATCTGGCTATGAATCTCTTCCACTTTAGCTCCATCCCTGGTGATGTAACACTAATTGTCACCAATCTCCTCAAGCCCCCACCCAGGCCCATTGAATGGTGCCCCTCACTTGTCAATTTGTCATAACTTTTGAGGAGAGATAATTTGACCTTGCCAAATCTGGACTGAAGTAAATCTGTCCCTGAAAGGATGAGCTTAATTTGACTGGAAGGGCCAGGCGGTGGCTTGGTAACAATGCCATCAAACTAGTCCATGGCTGATTCCCACATTTGGTCTCATCAAAGTCCAGAACTTTGCATGGATCAATTAATGTCCTTTGCCCTTCCGTGTTAGTGCAGTAAAGAACTTGAGTCTCCACATTTTATTTTATTTTTTGTTATTGCTATATTTGTATTTGCTTGATGCCTTTTGGTAGAGGAGCTCAAGAGTGTAAATTATTTTAAACATAAGGGTCCTGTGGCAATGTGAGCTTGAACAATAACTAGCTTTTGTGTTGCTTTTGTAAACTATGGTTCTTGCAGCCCTCACAAAACTGTTTGTTAGAGCATCTGTTAGAATCTAGAACAAGACTCCTGTAATCATACAGCTGTGTGATGAACACTCTAATTGCTACATTTTTGTTGCTCTTAATCTGGTAAATTCCTAATAAAGCTGGATGATGATTTTAAAAATTTCATTAATGTTTACAAGCTAGTATTTCTAACTCATAGGACTTAATCTCTCAGTGCCTGCAAAGGCTTAACTGGGTGTTCACACTGCAAGTCATACAAAGTAAGAGGTATCAGGGTTCTTTCTTCCTCTGCCAACTAAAAACACACTCACTGCCTATGGAAGGATGAAATAGCTATATATGGCTACGGTTTCCTTTCCTTTTTTTTAAAAAAAGTATGAATTGGAGATCTCACTTGACTTAAGTGATGGGATTAACTCAAAATAAAGAGGATATTTGCATCAGTTTTATTATTCTATTTGAATTGGTCCACATTTTTATAATTTTGGAGTAAGATACCAGCCTTAATGCTAAAATGCTGGTGTTAAAGGGAGAGGAAAGGTCTTGATTTAATACATCTGTATTGCAATCTACTATATGTTGGATCTGAGCAGGAGGATAATAGTGAATGTGGATATAATGAGGAACTTATGATAGGCTTATGATAAACAAACAAATCTCAGTTAATCAGAATCCAATACCAGAAGCCCTTAGTTAATAGGGATTTTCCCTAGGTATTTCTTAGAAGGGTTGAGGTCATATTTATTTATATATACATATGTGGCACAGCTTTGATTAACCAGAAACTCTTTTTAATGCAGACATTTGTTGTTCTATGTTCTAAGGATAGAGGTAAATGATAAACTTCCAGGCTGTGCCCTGGCCTTAAGATACATTATCTCAATCTTCCCATCATCTCTGTCTCCAAGTCTCAGCAAAGCTCACTGAAGTTGAGGTGTGTAAGAGTGTCAGTCAGCTAAGAAATCAATGATGGTCAACAGCCCGAAACCTGAGAAAGCAGGAAGTTGATTCACACATTTTTAGATATTTATCATATTCTGACTTCTAGACTTATTGCATTGACAAATCGCCCTACTAGATTGCAAGCTTCTTCAGCAGGAAAGACATGTCCTTTTCTCCTCACCCTAGCATTGAGTGTGGCAAAATGGTTGGGAATCATCAATATTTTTTGAACTAGATTTCCTACCTTGTTTTTCACAGCTGTGAGAACCATAGCCTGATGAACTGGAAAAGACCATCATATTCCACACATTCATTTTACAGTTCAGGAAATGGAGATGTAGAGAGATTGATTTTTTGAACTCATACAGCTTGGGGCTAGAATCCAGCTCTCCTTCTTCAAGGCTTCTGTACTCTGCTTTACAAAACCCCAAGGTGTCTTCAGTCATCCCAAGGACTCTCAAAAAGTTCCCTAATGAAAATTAATTTGAATTTGTGTTTATTTTAAAAATAAAACCCCCAAACCTCACAAGAAATAATCAAACATTATCAGATTTTTGTTTAATGGGAGGAGGGACTGTTGATTAAGTAGAACATTTCCTTTTTGACACTAAAGCTTCTATCATCTGAAATAAACAAGAGTCTTACTGTTTCAAAGTAATGATATTGAATGAGTTTTTTTCTTTGTTTTCCCAGAGGGGATTTACTTCTAAACAGTCACAAAGCCATCTAGCCAGTCTAGTGTGAGGTATGACCAGAGAATTGGGCCATCTTTTTAAATAAGCTGAAGATAAAATTCCTAAATATAGAATACTGATGTCTGCTACTAACTCCTAGGATAAATATCTTTGCATTTATAGAACAAGTTTATTAAGGCTGTCAGTGAGTGTCAAGTCACCTAACATATGTTGTTGAAGGCTTTTACTGCAAGTAGAGTCTCACTTGCTTAGGGCCTAGAGATATTAGGTTAGACTTAAGATAAACCATGTTTCCAATAAACATCTTTAAGAAATCCAACTATAGGTTTTGCTTTTGGGACACCATTCTGTAGTTTTGGGTGCATTATTGCTTAAATATATTAATCCAGGTAGCCCAATAAGTGTTAAGTAATAGCATCAAATTGCCATGTTATTAGATTAAGAAATAGTGACCATGATTTGGACACTACGATTGGTTAAAAAACAAAAGTGTCCTTGAAAACGAAGAAAGGCAGCCAACTTACAGAGAGACACCTGGAATGGCTGGAGGCAGGGGAAAGAAGGTAACAACCTACTAAAATACAGTAAGAGATGAAGGAAGGCCAGTGGGTTGTTCGGCCATGTATTGATCTACTCTGGAAGCTTGCCATTAGGAAATTGGGAAGCAGGGAAAGCAAAGAGGAATGGGATATCCTCTTTTACATATAGTCCTTAATATGCACTTGGGAGAAGAAGATGGAGAGATATTACAGGTACTAAGAATACTTTCACCTTACATTTCATGAATGGTTCAATCACATGCAAAACTAAGTTCTAGGCTTTTCTAATTTCTTTCAGTCTACCAGCATTTACATATCTAGTTTTTGTTATATTATTTTTCATTTGTCAAGATACTGCTCTCTGACTTGAATCACATTGCTAAGGGCTATTACAAATAGAAAGAACTTTTGTTTCTCCTAATGGTGCCTAGTATAGTATTCTGAATATAAACCCTTGTGTGACGCTTAACCTCAGAACAGTTGGCTGGCTCTTGTCTGGGGCAGTTTTCATGTAAATTACAATGCCCACCCTGGAGGTCTGATCCCATTTGCCTTCCTTCTTCTTTATGAATTACCTCCTGAATATTCAGTGATTTCTTAGGTAGCTAAGCAATTACTCATCTACTCCAAGAGATCACTTTCTGTACACTCTTTGTTTCTCTCATGGGGGCATGATCTCAGATTAACCTCTGAAATCCAGGTAATAACATCTGTCATATCCTTTACTTGTGTTTGTCTTTTGAAGATGCTGAAAGACTTCTCAGCCAGCCCACCACTAAACAGGCTGGTAAAGAAATGACATCCTGATTTGCTTTAGGGTGGCTCCAGTATAGCCATACTGTCTGTCATCTAGTACCCAACCCATCATATAATTTGAATGTCATGGAGGACACAGACCTAAGTGAAGTATAGAGTCACTACTATGTAGTGGGGAAGACTGTTTGACTCTCTGCTTACAACCATGTCTCTGAAAACAGTCTCTAGAAGAACTTTAGAATCCTAAGTATAGAAAATGTTTTAGATAAACTCTAGCATTGAAGACTCTGATCAGACTTAGTGCTTCAGGGTAAGTTGTGGCAGTAGGTGTGGAGAAGAGGAAGAAAAATTTGAGTAATTTACTTCTGTATCCCTGTCCCTCCAAATTTATAATTTATATTAACCATGGCTCCTGACCATCTTCTTTTTCAGACTTTGGATAGGATGAAAGGGAATACTATGGAATAAGGTAAAAGATATGAGGGTATCAAGAAGTCTTATAACTTTTGGTTGAATCTATTCTGATTGGAAAATTCTGTCAGATGCAAAGCCAACCAGAGCAGTGATTAAGAGTACCTGGTGTCAACCTCCCTGGGTTCCAGTTCCATCTCTACCAATTATTAGTTGCGTGAACTCTAAGTCTCAATTTCCTCATCTGTAAAATGGAAATAATATCTCCACCTACCTACAGGGATAATATGAGGATTAACTCATGAGATATATAAGCATACACATATAGACACATACATTGCTTAAAATAATATCTGAAACATAGTAAGCACTCAGTACATATATATTTGTTATTAAAAATGCCCAGTTAGCATATGTGGTTCAAGGTTTTAATGCCTTTAATTATTTTCAGTGATGCTGAAAAATCTAGTTAATCCTCAAATAGTTCTTGAGCTTATCAATCAACATGTGTTACCCAGTGTTATATCACAGGAAAAACAAACAAACAAACCAGAGAGGTCTTCTAACATGCTAAACTTATATTAGTGAGACCTGAGTATAGCCCAATTCTCAGACTTTGCTCTCATGATATGACCTTAGATTTAACTGATACCTTGGGGAAGCCACAAGGACACTGTTCTTTAGCAATAGTTCTCAAATAATTCATTTTCATGAACACAGAAACTCACCACTCATGAGCAAATAGCTATGGTCATCAGTTACTGAGTACCTGCTGAGTGCCAAGCACTGTACCAAGTGCTTTCCACATATAATCTTATTTGATCCTCACAACAACCATGAAAGGAAGGTAGCGGAACAATCTTTTAAGCTGAGAAACATGAGCCCCAAAGAAATTGTCACTGCCCCCGTTGTCACACAACAAGGAAATCAGGGAGCTAAAATTAGAAATCATGTCTATTTCATTTCCAAGCTTGTATTTACTCAACTGTATGGCAAACAAAATATTCCAAGAAGAAAGAATTGCTAACCCAAACTGTCTTTTGGATTGGTAAGTCAGCTCAATGTTCTACAAGGAACATTGAGAGTAAGGGCTGGAATAAAAAGGGACCAACAAAGTGGAGAGGAACTGGGCAGCACAACTATCTGCTGAGTGAGGGTGAGGCAGGGAGCAAGCATGTAGCTATAACACTTTTGCTTCACTTGTCCTAGGTCCAGCTGTAGGCAACAGTGCTCAATTGACCACAATTTCTAGACATATTTTGAAATGTGAGCACCCTCCCCTTTGAGTTACAGTCTCATACTTTTGAAGGGCCCCTAATGTTGTTCATCTTGCTTATACTGTTTTATTTAGGAAACTGACTTACTTTCATTTCTTAAAACTACCATCTTCAAAGTGACAGCCAGGGTTTCTGAAATGAAATCTACCTGAAGGATTGACCTGCTTCAGGAATCTATCCTTAAGAAATGCTACCTTCACATCATCCATGATGAAGTGATTTTAGCCTGGAATATCTCAAGGTGAAATTATACCTTATATAATATTTGAGGTAGAACATTGAAACATATTGGTTTGGGCCCCACTAAATTAGCGCATGCTATAATTTAGGCAGAGGATATGCTGAGACTTATCTGTAAATTTTCTATGGAATAAAGAGAAACACAGTTAAAACTGAAGGGGAAATGTGTAATCTTTTAAGGGGACAGGCTTTTAGCTATATAACGAATAGACAAATTAGAAAATACTTTTATCTATTTGTTAAGTAGTCTTCTATAAGGATATTTACTTGTCAACACACAGGATTAATTTGGAATATTTGTATATTATTGAAAACAATGTTAAGACATATCTAGATCTGACTTTTCACTATTCAGTATGGCTTCACCCTCATATAGCCTGAACTGGTGAGATTTTACTGTCTTCATTTCCTCTCTGTTTTATAATGAGTCGTTTCTAATACTGACTCTCTCTTTAGTCTAGTTAAGCTCATTTGCTCTGGTACTGTCCTTAGGCAGGCAGAACAGTTGCTCAGTGCCCTTTTTTATGATAACTCTTTATACTTGAGAAGGTGATTAAACTGCTTCTTGGCTCTGTTTCACCAGGCTAAACAACCCCAACTCACTTAGCTTTTCCTCACAGGACCCATTTTCTAACACTTTAATCATATTTTTGCTGCTTTTCTTTGGATCTTCTCTAATTGCTTTGCAACTGTTTTAAGATTTAACCTGATAAGCAGACCAAATCCAAGTTTTGGCATTGGCTAAATATTTATTTAAAGAGCAACTTACAAATTAAAAGAGATGGTGCAGTGTAGGGGCAAGAGAACTGTGTGAGGAATCAGAAGACTTGAGTTTTATCCTTGCTCTGCCACTTACTAGGATTGAGCAGAGGGTTACATTTAAACAAGTCATATAAATGTCTACAAGTTTCAATTTATCATCTGTAAATTTGGGATAAACCTATCTGCTCTGCCTGCCTCCTGCAGTGAGTGTCAAATCAGATTATCTATGGGAAAACACTTTGTGTTGGCATCAAAGCTCTATATAAACACTATGTGTCAGGCACCTTTCTAAATGGTTTGCATATATTAACTCATCATAGTACAGTTATCACTCTCATTTTTCTATGAAAAAATGGAGGCACAGAGAATTAAATAACTTGCCTTGGGTCACAAAGATAATAAGTGACAGAATCCATGCAGACTGGCTCCAGAGTCTATGCTCTGAAACACTGTTATGCTGCTTCTCTGAATAGACATTAAGGTGCAACAAAGCTATAAGGTATATATTACTGTGGTGGAGGATCTCTTCAGTAACAAATAGATAACTCCCAGAGAGGCAACCTTTTCAAAAATTAATGTTAGATTGGTCATTGAATTGAGTAAGGTAGCGGTCCACCAGTGAGGAGAGCTTCATAAGCACAGCACAGTAATAGGAATGCTATATTGGGTCAGGCCAGTGGTTCATTCACCCTTGTACACCTAAACCTTCTTATGGAAAGTGCTCTTATTCTTAAATTCAGGATATACAGTCTCTAAATATTCTCTATGTGCCCTACCAACCCTTCATGGTTTCATCTCTCTCCAGTGCTGTCCTTTTCTATGTTAATTCTTATATCTATAAATTTAGAGTGCTTCTCTTGTAGATTAACTGTTAAATAGAGATGTGAAAGACTGATTGATATCTAATTGAATTTTTTCCTTAATGTAATCTCAAGGGTTGAAACAGTTTTTAAAAAAGAGCTTTGGGGAAAAAATATTGAAAGAATTTTGATTTACCTTATGTGTTTGAATATTCACAGAGAAAACCAGAACTTATATCATGACATGAGGAGGTTATGCTATATAACACTATGTTGAAGACCTGCTTATATTTTAAAATTGCACCACATCGAAGCATTTTTATTAACACTCATTGGATATAGAGTACAATATAAACTTAATTTATGCCAAAATCTGATCTGTAGGAAACAGTGTTACAGTGGTGTAACAGGTTCTTCTACCTCAGATAGTGGTATGAAATATCATTTTGTGGGAGACTGTAGAAATTTCCTCCACAAAAATGATCTCCAACAGAGCTGAATACACTCTTGGAGGATGGGAGCATCTCTAGGGAGAACTTAATACTGATTGAGTTATAAATGCTATCATTCCAATCAGGAGTTATATAGTGAACTATGATAAATTTATCAAAAGACTGGTTAGGAACCAGTGAGAAAGGTGATTGATATCTCTGTATTTTAGTATTCGATGTCTTTAAAAAATGTTTTCTATAAAGAAATATCATGTTGAAGTTGTTGCTTAATTTAAATAATTTGTTTAATGAAAATTTATTTTCATTAAATAAATTATGGCAAATTCACTATATCATTGAAACAAGCTTAAGCAGAAAGTCACACCTTTGAGATAATGTGTACCTTAATAATAATCACATCATGTAACAGTAGGTACTTTTGTGCCTCTGGATGGAAATACAGCAAAATTGCAGTGGAACTTCTGAAATGTACTTGTTCAGTATCCATCTATCCATTCATTCATCCAACATCATGTGCCAGTTACTCTGTTGGACACTGGAGATATAATAGTGAACAAGATAAATCTAGTCCTTCCCTCATAGAATTTATGACCTAGTAAGAACACCTTAAATGGCAGAAAAAACAATCATGAGTTGATTGTTTTATGACAATTTTTTGAAAGAGGGAAAAAAATAAATGAAAGTAACTCTCTATCCTTACCTAGATGTTGCTAAAACTTTTCTTTGAACAATGTTTCCTGAAAAATTGTGTAGAAAGTGTTTTAAAGGATACTATGAATATGTATATAGAAGAAAGGAAGGTGGAGAAGTATGACACGAAAAGAGAATAGAGTTTTTGAATGATGCTAGTTTAGTTTTCCTGAAAGTATCTAGTAATAATGATTTTTTTTCTGTAGCATTTATACTTTTTAAAGCAATTATACCAACCATGTGATGTAGAGAAAATTTTATTTTCTCCATTATATAGATGAGAAAACTGAGGCATAGATATTTAAGTGCCCAAGGTCCCACAATTATATAGAATTCAGAGCTCTACCCACTGCTTTTCTATTACATAATGCTGAAAAATCCCAGACTGCAGTAAAAAGTTCTATAAAATCCAAAAGACTTTAACAGAATATAAGATATCTAAGAAGCCAAAGTCACTAGTACAAAAGAAGAAAAACAAAGTATGACAAGGAGGATGTTCTTCTGCTTTGGGCTATTAAGTAGGTCACCCACTAAAAGGCTATTTGGTATAAAATTTTAGAGGGCATGTAGTACATACACCAACATCACTGACCTGATTCTTCACTTTCAAGATCTAAGAAAATCAAAGGAAGTTTTTTTTTTTTTTTTTTTTTGTGGTGGGGGGTTGTAGTGGGGGGGAAGGGGCAGGTAGATCATTTGTGTAGCTCAGGAGAATGTTAGTTGAGAAACTTGATTTAACCAGGCTAGTGCTCTAGATTTTCTGTGAAGTATGATTCACTAGAGGGTAATGCTGATCTTAACAAGGGGACACTTTGTATTTCTATGATATAGAGTCAGCAATTTCCCTCCTTCCCTTTCTCTGTTTGTCCTTTTCTCCGTTCCTTCCTTCTCTTCCCTTCTCTTTCCTTTTGTCACCTATTTTTTTTTTTTTTTTGCATTTCTTTTCTTATGGGGGCATATCTGACAAATTATTAATATTTAATTTGCTATAAAACAGCTCTCCCAGGCAATAGCTGCTCACTATAATTTCAATCTCTGAAGCTGTTTTGGCCTCTAGGTACACTGGGATTGAATTAGAATGGAAATGTTTCCCTTACAGTTTTGTTTATGGCAGTGTGGGCACTTTGTTATTAACTGGCAAATTGAAACTTCTAAGGAAAGTAATAAACTTTCTTCACATTTCAGCTTGACTCTACCCGAGCACATCTGGTTTAGGTGAAACATTTCTTCTAATATTTTTTAGTCTTAAATTTAAATATCCAAGCTTATAATGAATATATTTTGGCCCATTGAATTCTATTTTTAAAAGCGTAAACATTTTTCTCATATGCCACTTCTTATTTAAAAATGGTCTCGCTCTGTTGCCCAGGCTGGAGTGCAGTGGTGCAATCATAGCTCACTGCAACCTCTGCCTCCCGGGTTCAAGCGATTCTCATGCCTCAGTCCCCTGAGTAGCTGGGATCACAGGTGCCTGCCACCACGCCCAGCTAATTTTTGTATTTTTAATTTTTAATAGAGATGGGGTTTCACCATGTTGGCCTTTAAAATAACCTAATTTTTTTGAGTCTTGCTCTGTCTCAAAAAAAATTAGGTTATTTTAAAGTAACATAAGATCTTATTTCTCCTTTGAGAAATTAAGGGACAGTGATAACTTGTTGTTGCCCACATTGTCAGCATGTAATGGGTCTTAAATGAATTTTTGTGGAGTGAATGAATTAAAAAGTTATAAAATGGAAAAAAATAGTCTTAAATTGTTCTCTCTCTCTCTCTCTCTCTGTTTCTGGATCCAGAGGGATAATCTGAAAAAATATAGACAAATTCAAAACTTGGTGAGTACTGTCCTGACAGTCTGTCTATCCATAGTCATGAAGAATGGGTGGTGATCTTTAGAAGGGTCTGGAAATAGTACATATTCCAGCAATGAGGCTCCTGAAACAAAAACCCTATCCTTCTGCACTGCTTAGTCCCTTGTCTGTTCCCTGTTGGGAAGAAGGTATGGGAAAGGAAGGGGATTACTTTGAAAGTCAGTCGTCTATGAAACAGAGGTGTGGAGGGGTATGTTTATCTGATAGGTAGCATTAAATTGCAAATACTTCCAGATTAATCATGGAATGCAATTTTCAAACAGCTTAGATTTTCTTCTCTTTTCTGTCTTTCTTTCTTTCTTTTCTTCCCTGCAGCCACCGGGGAGGAAAAAAAGATTAAAGAGACTATCAAAAACTGTTGGCACGTTTAGTCTGTTGGCTACTTAATTTATTAGCAGATATGGGAGCTGCCTCAGGTTGATAATTTAACATGTTGGCTGGAGGTGAAATAAATCTCAAACGTACCTGTTCCAAAATTGTGTTAATCCTTTCGACTTCGCAGTCAATCAGGTATCGCTTTTCCTGCCTCCTGTCCATTTCTTCAATGATGCGCCTGAATTCTTGGACGTCTTTTATGTTTCCTACAGACCTTGCTGTCACTTGCCAGTTGTTTTGCACGGCTGCTTCCATAATCGCTTGGAGGATGGAAAATCCTGAAGGAAGGAAAAACAGCTTCAATGATTTAAAAATCTTTCTGTAGGTATTAAAGGTCTACTGAATTTCTATTCACAGTCCATCAGGTGCCTTTGAACCTTATCCATTATGGAAAGCAGGCTTACTCATAACCTCAGCCTTAACCCTCCATACAATTCGCACTTTCATTCTGTTGTAAAGGAAAGAAGATTCTACAACTTTTGGGCACCAGGCATCAAGTGGCTACATGAGAGCTCACAGCTAATTATATTATCTAATTGTTTTTACTGACATGCATTATCAAAATATCTATGGAATAAAATCAAGACTTCTTACAACTGCCTGCAATTCCTTACTGCAGTTGGAGCTCATTTATTTCATCTTCTATATAAGCATTCTGGCAAATTAGAAATAATTTCAGTAGAGATAGAGCCTCATTATAATATGGCTTCTCCTTACATAGAAGGACTATCCAACAACGTAAATTATGTCTCCCAAGTAAAATAATTTAATGAAAACCTAAAAAAGACAGTCTATAAGAAAGATATCATACTCGTGAGCTCTTGATCACAACATTATGGAAAAAGTTCAGTCATATTAAGTTTTCCTGAATTCTTTCCCTTTCTCAATTAAATTTACCAGGAATTCATAGTTCCTTTTTAGCTAATTTACATTAGATAACTGTTAGCTACTACCCTGGATCTATGCTGAATGAGAAAAAGATAAAAGATCTGATGCTTGAGTTTTGGGTAGCCTTTTTGGAGTTAGGGTTTAAGAAGTTGGGAAGAACAAAATATCTAAAGTATGATCCATAAGAATAGCACAAGAGTTTTCTACATGCTGGTCTTTTAGAGTATTCATGTCTCTAATATTATATTGTGTCTGTAGTTTTGCTTCTGGTTTGAATCCATATCTGAGTATACTTCAACTATAGATATAATTTTATTGGGATATTGCCAAAAGCAGCTCATTTCATCCCATAAACCTAAATAGTTTTTCATTTATATTCAAGAATTGACTAATGGGAGTGGGTGATGGGGATGATTTGCAAAGCCAAAATGATCCATGCCATAGCAATTTGATGACTGGAGGAGAAGAGAATGGGAGAGGATTGCAATGTCCTTTGAGCATATTCCAGGTTCTGTGCTGTTTCGGGCTCACCCTTTAGTGTAAGAAGGCTACAGTTCGGAATTTCTTCATTGTACCATAGAAAATGGTATTGACATTGAAGAGCACGCTTCAGGGAGATGGCAGCAGTGACTCAGCCGGTCATTATGAGTCCTTTGTGTGCTGGGTGTATGCAGGAAGAAGATCACAAATGAGACCCAAGCACTTGGTAATTTCCAAATGAGCAATTACAGCACAGGAGCTCAAAATTACAGATCAGAGTAAATTACCATTGCTTTAAATGTTAATTCTTTCTCTTTTTAAACCACCACGCATATTTATTTCTCAGATTTACATTTTCATGTGGGTTGTTGATGTGCTTTCTGCTTCAGTGGGAGTTGAGGGGACATGGTAGGCCAAGGCATGGATTGAGAAATAAACATAGGAAGAAAGAGATTAAGACAATTGAAAATCTTTCTTAAGCAGTGTACGATAAAGCCTCATTATTTTGAATCTCACTAATTAAGAATTTATGAAACTTCATCAAAGACTGAGTTGAATTTTATTTTTGTACTATTTATGAAGAAACATTGTCTACATAATAATGTTAATGAAAGTGGACAGTCTTTAATATATTTAAAGTAAACTTTTTAAAAGGCCCTTTAGCAGAATACAGCTGTTCATGTGTGAATCAAAACAAGCCTTCTCGTAATCTCTACTCATTGGTCTTATTCCACCATTTAGGATGACACAGAGCAAATTTAACCCCTTTTGCACGTGTCAGTCCTTCACATTTTTGAAGGCAGTTAGCATGTTTCCCCTTAACATTCTTTTCCTCAGGCTAAAGATGTCCCAGTCCTTCCACTGTTACTTTTATGGCATGATGACAAGTTCCCTCGCTGTTCACGCTATCCTATGGATATCTGTCAATATTTTATTGGTCCTAATAATTCCAGTGTGATCTGATCAGTGTGGATGACAATGAGATTATTGCTTGCTTTGATGTGCATTGTTATTTTAGCAGCCTTTGCCAATATTTTTAAATACCCAAATTATATTGTTAATTAGTATCAAGCTTGGATTCAACTAAAACATGTCAGTTCTCTCCATAAAAATCTTTCGTCTGGAAAGACACACCATCCATGTGTCAAGATTTATTCCATTCCAACCTGCTTTTATCTCCCTTTGTTTAATCCCTCACCCTATTCCAGTCCCCACTTCTCCCCTATTTTCAAATTCATTCAAATCTGGAAAATGGCCTCACTCACTTACTCAGTACTCCAGGCAGCCACACTTGTCTGTCCACTTAACAGGCACATCTGACTACACCTGCAGACGTTTCTGGATTATCTTCTTTGCCCATGAAAATTCCTTTACTGACTTCTCATTAATTTCTCCAGAAATGAGTAGATTTAAATTCACGGTAAATTAATTATAAGCAATGGAGAAAATGGGTTTAAAGAATTATATCACAGACATTTAAAATTTTAAAATAAAACTGGATGAAGAAATTATAGTAAATACACATAGAATACTATGTTATTGTTTGAAAGACAGCTGAATCTGTATACACTAACAAGAAAAGATTTGGGCAGTATATATAATATATTGTGTAATAGGTAGTAATAGAAAAAACAAGCTGTAAAATAGCATTTATGTTATAATTCTATTTTGTGAAGAAACTATATGTTTCCATAAGTATGGAAAAAATCTGAAGGAATTGGCAGAGTTATCTCTGAGATGTAGGATTACCAAGACGTTTTATTTCCACTGTCATTTATTTATGTAAAATTTGGCCCTTTTACAAGAAGCAGTATTATTTTCTGTAAGTACAATAACAATAAAGATTAAAAAGAAGTACAACTCGTGCTGTCCTCTCAGAACATACGCTTCTGGAAGACATAGATGATAGATGAGAGCTCCTTTGTAGGCTTCACACTGCCACAAATGAGAGGCATTTTACTAAACAGTGACTTACAGATCTTTTTATACTTTTGTTCTTTGAACCATGTGAATGTATTACCTATTCAAAAATTAAGTAGAAAAAGCACACTGCTTTTTAATGAGAGCATGTCTGGAGCCTCCTGGGCTCTGAGCCTTGCTCACATTTTTTGAGCAAGTCAGAACTGTGGCTGAATATTGCAGTGTCTTTTACCATGCAGACCTTCTCTGTGTTTACTTAAGCATGTGACTGTGTACTATAGAACCCTGGGGGGAATGGTCACCTCAGCTCAGTACCTGTCACTGAGCAGCCCAAGAAAAACTTTTATTTGTTTTCATACCTAATTTATTGTAGTTTGACTGTTTCCTGATGAAGCTGACCAAACAGAGTAAATATGCACTTGAGGGAGAAGAAAAGAAAAATTTGACTCAGGATGCAGAGAAAAAACAGGCATTGGTGCTTGTAGGAGGGGAGGTACATAACAAACCCTTGACTTTGTAAAAATAAGCCTGCTGTTTTAGCAGCTTCAGAATTGTCATCCACTCTCTGTGAGTTTTAACGTGCTCAATTTTGCAACAGTAAAAACTACTTTTATTTGAACAGCAAAATCTCTCATTCTGATTCCAGACTGCTGTTGCTATCCACTGTCCTCTTCTTCCTCATTTTAAAGAATGGTAGTTACCATATAGGTAAGTGGGTGAATGCTAGATTGTTATCTGCATTATACCAATATAACATAGTTTGTGGCAAGGAGTGAGAAGGAAATTATGGATGAAGAACTGGGCTGCAGCTATGACCAATTTAATCCTACTGGAGTGGTGATTGGGCTACTCTTGGCAAATAAGATGTGACAATGTTGGTAAAGGGTAGTGTGGTGGATGCTGTGCTGTACCACCCAGATCCTCCTTCAGCACCATAGAACTTACTCCTTCAGTTGTTGGAAAAGTTGCAGCTTAAGGTTATGACCCCTTCCTGGGGTATCCTGCATCCAGTGACTGATTGCCACAGGATAGAAAGGCACAACCCTCATACCCCCAGCGAGGTAACTCTAAAGGTAAGTCATCCTAACTTCAGAGCTCCCTGAAGGGAGCTGAGGCTTTGTTATGACTGCACCATAGCTCATTTTCTCTTTGTGCCCAAACCTGCGTCCTTCTCTTCTTCCCACAATTGTTGATAATGAGAGTACCAGCCAATAGACTTCTTGCATGTGAATCTCTATTTCAGTTTGTTTCTGGGGGGTTCATCTGTGACTATAACATTGATCTCATGACAGGGATAGCATCAGATACAAAAAGATCTCAAATATATAATTGTCAAAATCATTTTCACAGGGGAAAGAAGGCCAGGATTTTGTTCAATGTATAAACAAGTGAAAAACCACTCCATGCCGAACACATTTAGTATTTGATCTGAAGACACAGAAGAACAATAAATAGGATATTGACATATGGAAGTTCATAATAAAGATACCCAAGGAAATATAGTTGAGGATAATTTTGTTTCTGTTGTGCATCTTCCAGCAGGGACTATCACCACCTGCTGTCAGCTGTGAATCTGTACCAGAGCTCTCAGACCCACATCATTTGTACTTCTGACGGGGTCTTTTAACAGTCCCCAAAATGATGGGAGTTGCTGATATTGATGAACTGGCTTCTCATGAGTGTTGACATTTATAGCAATTTGTGCCTGGCTGTGATTCTCAGAGGGTTTGCCACAAAGCCCCAAGCAGGTTTACTGACCCTCTTGAAATGTTCTAGAGAGGCAAGTTGGTCTTTCCCAGAGGGTAATTCAATACTTTTCCAGGGGCCTGTGCTAGAAATTACCTTGTCAATATTTTCAGGTTGATAAAGAGAGGCTTAAAGTGGCCCATGAAAACTCCTGTAGCTTACAATTATTAGACATAGAACCACAGTCTTATAGGCTAGTACTCTTACAGATGACTCAGAGAAGTAGGATACAATTTTTAAAGCTCTGTAACTCTTTTCAAATGAAATTTTTATGGAGCTCAATATCTAAGACAGGTAAAAGTGGAGCTTCTCAGTTTGAGGGGCGGTGCTTAGGCAGGGGAAGTAACTTGCCAAATATCCCACAGTTAGTTTAGAATCAGAAGCGAGACTGGAATCTAAGCAAGCAGAGCTGGAGCTAACGTGAGGCAGGTGAAGCACCTAGGGTAAAAATTCAAGAAGGCACTTTCTGAGGGTTGCACAAGTGCAGCCTCACTTACCTTGCCCTAGTATTGACCCTGTAAGCAAGTCTCTTGGCTTCCAATTTAGTGGTCTTTCAAGTGCATCATGTCCAACTTACTTTATAGCTCTCATTTTAAGATGACCCTTAGCAACATTTTGGTGTGGACAGAACTTAATTCCTCATGTCCTTTTCTCTCCTCTTTTTGATGTCATACAACATCCTGATGTTTGCTTCCCTGTCTCCCCAGTACCTTGAGTATGCCTATCACTACCAATCCCAGTCTTTTTCTTCCTCTTTCCCCATATTAAACTTTCCTATCCTATGCTCAATTCCCTCAGCACCCTTACCTTTTCCAGGTGCCAACATTAAAATAGCTAATGGCATAATGTGTTATCCTTTCAGCGAACACATGTACATTTTAGCAGTGACCTTAACATGAATGAGTTTAGAAGGAAAACAGAAGAGAATGTGAACATTGTTTTTGAGTCTGCCCATCTTATGGGGTCATTCAGATGATGAATTTGAAAGTCAGTGATGTGCTTGATGATCTTATGGAGTTTAACAAATGAACAGCTGGTAGATATGGGGTATCTCAGGGGCCAGTGGAGTGGGAAGACAATAGTGAGACAGGTCCCCAGAAGGTTAGTGTCCATTCCTGTCTATGTTACTCAACTGAAATCAGCTGAAAAAAGCATTTCTTTCTTTTTCTGTGTCTTCACCTACCTCTGTGGCTTTCAATGCTGGTCGCACATTACAGTCACCCTAGGAAGTATGAAAAACGGATGACCAAGTCTTACTCTGGAGCAATAAAATCATGATCTCTCAAAGTGATTCCTGGGCTTTGTTTTGTTTTATTTTAATCTCCCTGGGGGATTCTCATGTACAGCCAGAGTGGAGAATCACTGACCTATTCTAAGGGCTACCCAATACAAATGTGGCATATTAAAGCAGGCCTTTTCTTTTTTTTTTTTTCCTGAGGTGTTCTTCATGACCAGCAGAAAGGTTCTGGGTGAGAAAGGCATATTTCAAGAAGGACTATATACCACCTAGACATCAGCAAATAAAGACACAGAGGCAAGAAGGGAGGGCTCAGGCCAGGGTTACAAATGGCTTCTTCCTGTGGTAGATGAAGAATCTGGAAACCTTGAGTACAGTATGTGGGAAGCAGACCCAGATGTACTCAAAGCACTTTACAAATGTCTTCCTCTTCTGAGTAGCATCTGCATATTTCTCTCTAAGTATAAAATTAATGTGTTCAGTTTGGACATTTGGAAAAACATAGAAAGTACTAAAATTAAAAGAAAAAGCATAGGTGACTTTATCCCTCTTTCCATTCTATTTTATATAAATAGACTTCACACTTTTTATTTTAGCAAAATGATAATAATGCAGTCGTGGATCACTTAACGATGGCGATACGTTCTGAGAAATGCGTTGTTAGGTGATTTTGTCACCTAACATCATAGGTGGCAAACATCATAGAGTGTATTCCACAAACCTACATGGTATAGGTGTGTAGCCTCCTACACACCTAGGCTATATGGCATAGCCTATTGCTCCTAGGATACAAACCCATACAGTATGTTACTGTACTGAATACTGTAGGTGATATGGTTTGGCTGTATCCCCACCCAAACCTCAATTTGAATTATATCTCCCAGAATTCCCCTGTGTTGTTGGAGGGGCCCAGAGGGAGGTAATTGAATCATGAAGGTTGGGCTTTCATGTGCTATTCTTGTGATACTGAATAAGTTTCACAAGATCTGATGGATTTATCAGGGTTTTTTGCTTTTGCTTCCTCCTCATTTTTCCTTGCCGCTGCCATGTAAGAAGTGCCTTTTGCCTCCTGCCATGATTCTGAGGCCTCCCCGGCCATGTGGAACTGTATGACCATATTAAACGTCTTTTTGTTCCCAGTTTCGGGTATGTCTTTATTAGCAGCGTGAAAACGAACTAAATACAGTAAATTGGTGCCAGTAGAGTGGGGCGTTGCTGAAAAGATACCCAAAAATGTGGAAGCGACTTTGAAACTGGGTAACAGGCAGAGGCTGGAACAGTTTGGAGGGCTCAGAAGAAGACAGGAAAATGTGGGAAAGTTTGGATCCTCCTAGAGACTTGTGGAATTGCTTTGACAAAAATGCTGATAGTGAGATGGACAATAAGGTCCAGGCTGAGGTGGTCTCACATGGAGATGAGGAACTTGTTGGGAACTGGAGCAAAGGTGACTCTTGTTATGTTTTAGCAAAGAGACTGGTGGCATTTCGCCCTTGCCCTAGAGATCTGTGGAACTTTGAACTTGAGAGAGATGATTTAGGGTATCTGGCAGAAGAAATTTCTAAGCAGCAAAGCATTTAAAACTTGGGTGCTGTTAAAAGCATTCCATCTTTAAAGGGAAACAGAGCATTAAAGTTCATAAAATTTGCAGCCTGATGATGCAGTAGACAAGAAAAAAACATTTTTTTGAGGAGAAATTCAACCGGGCTGCAGAAATTTGCATAAGTAGCAAGGAGTCTAATGTTAATCCCCAAGACCATGGGGAAAATGTCTCCAGGCCATGTCAGAGACCTTCATGGCAGACCCTCCCATCACAGACCCAGAGACCCAGGAAGAAAAAAGTGGTTTTGTGGGCCAGGCCCAGGGTCCCTGTGCTATGTGCAGCCCAGGGACTTGGTACCCTGTGTCCTAGCTGCTCCAGTCATGGCTGAAAGGGGCCAACGTGGAGCTCAGGCTGTGGCTTCAGAGGGTGGAAGCCCCAAACCTTGGCAGTTTCCATGTGGTGTTGAGCCTGTGGCTGCATAGAAGTCAAGAATTGAGGTTTCGAAACCTTTGCCTAGATTTCAGATGTATGGAAATGCCTGGATGCCCGGGCAAAAGTTTGCTGCAGGGGCAGGGCCCTCATGGAGAACCTCTGCTAGGGCAATGCAGAAGGGAAATGTGGAGTCAGAGCCGCCACACAGCGTCCCTACTGGGGCACTGCCTAATGGAGCTGTGAGAAGAGAAGCACCATCCTCCAGACCCCAGAATGGTAGATCCACTGACAGCTTGCACTGTGCAGCTGGAAAAGCCACAGACACTAAATACTAGCCCATGAAAGCAGCTGGGAGGGAGGTTGTACCCTGCAAAGCCACAGGGGTGGAGCTGCCCAAGACCATGGGAACCCACCTCTTGCATCAGTGTGACCTTGAGTCAAAGGAGATCATTTTTGAGCTTTAAAATTTGACTGCCCTGCTGGATTTTCGACTTGCATGGGCCCGGTAGCCCCTTTGTTTTGGCCAATCTCTCCCATTTAGGATGGCTGTATTTACAAAATACCTGTACCTTCATTGTATCTAGGAAGTAACTAGCTTGCTTTTGATTTTACAGGTTCATAGGTGGAAGGGACTTGCCTGTCTCAGATGAGACTTTGGACTGTGGACTTTTGGATTAATGCTGAAATGAGTTAAGACTTTGGGGGACTATTGGGAAGGCATGATTGGTTTTGAAATGTGAGGACATGAGATTTGGAGAGGCCAGGGCAGAATGATATGGTTTGGCTGTGTCCCCACCCAAATCTCAACTTAAATTGTATCTCCTAGAATTTCCCTGTGTTGTGGGAGGGGCCCAGGGGGAGTTAATTGGATCATGGGGTCTGGTCTTTCTTATCCTATTCTCATGATAGTGAATAAGTCTCAAGAGATCTGATGGGTTTATCAGAGGTTTCTGCTTTTGCTTCCTCCTCATTTTTTCTTGCTGCCACCATGTAAGAAGTGCCTTTTTCCTCCTGCCATAATTCTGAGGCCTCCCCAGCCATGTGGAACTGTAAGTCCAATTAAATTTCTTTTTGTTCCCAGTTTCAGGTATGTCTTTATCAGCAGCATGAAAATGAACTAATACAGTAGGCAACTGTAGCACAATGTTAAATATTTGTGTATCTAAACATATCTAAGCACAGAAATGACAAGTAAAAGTATAGTATTATAATTTTATGGGACCACTGTCATATATGGGGTCTGTCATTGACTAAAATGCCATTGTGTGGTGCATGACTGTATATGTGTCCTGCCTTTTAAAAATCTAGCATTATATTATGAACATTTCTTGTTATTAAACATTTTCAAACATGAGTTTTAATGATGACATAGTATTCCAACCTTTAGATATATTGTAACTTATTTAACTATTCTATAACATGAACATTTCTTTTTTTTTTATTTTTATTATTTATTTTATTTTTATTATACTTTAAGTTCTAGGGTACATGTGCATAACGTTTATATCATGTATAACTCCCCAATGCAATCCCTCCCTCCTCCCCCCTCCCCATGATAGGCCCCAGTGTGTGATGTTCCCCTTCCCGAGTCCAAGTGATCTCATTGTTCAGTTCCCACCTATGAGTGAGAACATGCGGTGTTTGGTTTTCTCTTCTTGTGATAGTTTGCTAAGAATGATGGTTTCCAGCTGCATCCATGTCCCTACAAAGGACACAAACTCATCCTTTTTTATGGCTGCATAGTATTCCATGGTGTATATGTGCCACATTTTCTTAATCCAGTCTGTCACTGATGGACATTTGGGTTGATTCCAAGTCTTTGCTATTGTGAATAGTGCCGCAATAACATACGTGTGCATGTGTCTTTGTAGTAGAGTATTTATAATCCTTTGGGTATATACCCAGTATGGGATGGCTGGGTCATATGGTACATCTAGTTCTAGATCCTTGAGGAATCGCCATACTGTTTTCCATAATGGTTGAACTAGTTTACAATCCCACCAACAGTGTAAAAGTGTTCCTATTTCTCCACATCCTCTCCAACATCTATTGTTTCCTGACTTCTTAATGATTGCCATTCTAACTGGTGTGAGATGGTATCTCATTGTGGTTTTGATTTGCATTTGTCTGATGGCGAGTGATGACGAGCATTTTTTCATGTGTCTGTTGGCTGTATGGATGTCTTCTTTTGAGAAATGTCTGTTCATATCCTTTCCCCACTTTTGATGGGTGTTGTTTTTTTTTCTTGTATATTTGTTTGAGTTCTTTGTAGATTCTGGATATTAGCCCTTTGTCAGATGAGTAGGTTGCAAAAATTTTCTCCCATTCTGTAGGTTGCCTGTTCACTCTGATGGTAGTTTCTTTAGCTGTGCAAAAGCTCTTTAGTTTAATGAGATCCCATTTGTCAATTTTGCTTTTGCTGCTGTTGCTTTTGGTGTTTTAGACATGAAGTCCTTGCCCATCCTATGTCCTGAATGGTACTACCTAGATTTTCTTCTAGGTTTTTTATGGTATTAGGTCTAACATTTAAGTCTCTAATCCATCTTGAATTAATTTTCGTATAAGGGGTAAGGAAAGGATCCAGTTTCAGCTTTCTTTTTTTTTTTTTTTTTTTTTTTTTTTTTTTTTTTTTTTTGAGACGGAGTCTTGCTCTGCCACCCAGGCTGGAGTGCAGTGGCCCGATCTCAGCTCACTGCAACCCGCCTCCCGGGTTTACACCATTCCCTGCCTCAGCCTCCCGAGTAGCTGGGACTACAGCGCCCGCCTCGTCGCCCGGCTAGTTTTTTGTATTTTTAAGTAGAGACGGGTTTCACCGTATTAGCCAGGATGGTCTCGATCTCCTGACCTTGTGATCCGCCCGTCTCGGCCTCCCAAAGTGCTGGATTACAGGCTTGAGCCACGCGCCCGGCCCAGTTTCAGCTTTCTACTTATGGCTAGCCAACTTTCCCAGCCCCATTTATTAAATAGGGAATCCTTTCCCCATTTCTTGTTTCTCTCAGGTTTGTCAAAGATCAGATGGCTGTAGATGTGTGGTTTATTTCTGAGGACTCTGTTCTGTTCCATTGGTCTATTTCTCTGTTGTGGTACCAGTACCATGCTGTTTTGGTTACCGTAGTCTTGTAGTATAGTTTGAAGTCAGGTAGCGTGACACCTCCAGCTTTGTCCTTTTGACCTAGGATTGTCTTGGCAATGCGGGCTCTTTTTTGGTTCCATATGAACTTTAAAGCCGTTTTTTTCCAATTCTGTGAAGAAAGTCATGGTAGCTTGATGGGGATGGCATTGAATCTATAAATAACCTTGGGCAGTATGGCCATTTTCATGATATTGATTCTTCCTATCCATGAGCATGGTATGTTCTTCCATTTGTTTGTGTCCTCTTTGATTTCACTGAGCAGTGGTTTGTAGTTCTCCTTGAAGAGGTCCTTGACATCCCTTGTAAGCTGGATTCCTAGGTATTTTATTCTCTTTGAAGCAATTGTGAATGGAATTTCATTCCTGATTTGGCTCTCTGCTTGTCTGTTACTGGTGTATAAGAATGCTTGTGATTTTTGCACATTCATTTTGTATCCTGAGACTTTGCTGAAGTTGCTTATCAGCTTAAGGAGATTTTGGGCTGAGACGATGGGGTGTTCTAAATATACAATCATGTCATCTGCAAACAGGGACAATTTGACTTCTTCTTTTCCTAACTGGATACCCTTGATTTCTTTCTCTTGCCTGATTGCCCTAGCCAGAACTTCCAACACTATGTTGAATAGGAGTGGTGAGAGAGGGCATCCCTGTCTTGTGCCAGTTTTCAAAGGGAATTTTTCCAGTGTTTGCCCATTCAGTATGATATTAGCTGTGGGTTTGTCGTAAATAGCTCTTATTATTTCGAGGTACGTTCCATCAATACCGAATTTATTGAGCGTTTTTAGCATAAAGGGCTGTTGAATTTTGTCAAAAGCCTTTTCTGCATCTATTGAGATAATCATGTGGTTCTTGTCTTTGGTTCTGTTTATATGCTGGATTACGTTTATTGATTTGCGAATGTTGAACCAGCCTTGCATCCCAGGGATGAAGCCCACTTGATCATGGTGGATAAGCTTTTTGATGTGCTGCTGAATCCGGTTTGCCAGTATTTTATTGAGAATTTTTGCATCGATGTTCATCAGGATATTGGTCTAAAATTCTCTTTTTTGTTGTGTCTCTGCCAGGCTTTGGTATCAGGATGATGTTGGCCTCATAAAATGAGTTAGGGAGGATTCCCTCTTTTTCTATTGATTGGAATAGTTTCAGAAGGAATGGTACCAGCTCCTCCTTGTACCTCTGGTAGAATTCAGCTGTGAATCCATCTGGTCCTGGACTTTTTTTGGTGGGTAGGCTATTAATTGTTGCCTCAATTTCAGAGCCTGTTATTGGTCTATTCAGGGATTCATTCTTCCTGGTTCAGTCTTGGAGAGTGTAAGTGTCCAGGAAATTATCCATTGCTTCTAGATTTTCTAGTTGATTTGCATAGAGGCATTTATAGTATTCTCTGATGGTTGTTTGTATTTCTGTGGGGTCGGTGGTGATATCCCCTTTATCATTTTTTATTGCGTCTATTTGATTCCTCTCTCTTTTCTTCTTTATTAGTCTTGCTAGCGGTCTGTCAATTTTGTTGATCTTTTCAAAAAACCACTCCCGGATTCATTGATTTTTTGGAGGTTTTTTGTGACTCTATCTCCTTCAGTTCTGCTCTGATCTTAGTTATTTCTTGCCTCTGCTAGCTTTTGAATGTGTTTGCTCTTGCCTCCCTAGTTCTTTTAATTGTGATGTTAAGTGTCAATTTTAGATCTTTCCTGCTTTCTCTTGTGGGCATTTAGTGCTATAAATTTCCCTCTACACACTGCTTTAAATGTGTCCCAGAGATTCTGGTATGTTGTATCTTTGTTCTCATTGATTTCAAAGAACATCTTTATTTCTGCTTTCATTTCGTTATGTACCCAGTAGTCATTCAGGAGCAGGTTGTTCAGTTTCCATGTAGTAGTTGAGCGGTTTTGATTGAGTTTCTTAGTCCTGAGTTCTAGTTTGATTGCACTGTGGTCTGAGAGACAGTTTGTTATAATTTCTGTTCTTGTACATTTGCTGAGGAGTGCTTTACTTCCAATTATGTGGTCAATTTTGGAATAAGTGCGATGTGGTGCTGAGAAGAATGTATATTCTGTTGATTTGGGGTGGAGAGTTCTATAGATGTCTATTAGGTCCCCTTGGCGCAGAGATGAGTTCAATTCCTGGATATCCTTGTTAACTTTCTGTCTCGTTGATCTGTCTAATGTTGACAGTGGAGTGTTGAAGTCTCCCATTATTATTGTATGGGAGTCTAAGTCTCTTTGTAGGTCTCTAAGGACTTGCTTTATGAATCTGGGTGCTCCTGTATTGGGTGCATATATATTTAGGAGAGTTAGCTCTTCCTGTTGAATTGATCCCTTTACCATTATGTAATGGCCTTCTTTGTCTCTTTTGATCTTTGATGGTTTAAAGTCTGTTTTATCAGAGACTAGGATTGCAACCCCTGCTTTTTTTTGTTCTCCATTTGCTGGTAGATCTTCCTCCATCCCTTTATTTTGAGACTATGTATGTCTCTGCATGTGAGATGGGTCTCCTGAATACAGCAGACTGATGGGTCTTGACTCTTGATCCAGTTTGCCAGTCTGTGTCTTTTAATTGGAGCATTTAGTCCATTTACATTTAAGGTTAATTTGTTATGTGTGAACTTGATCCTGTCATTATGATATAACTGGTTATTTTGCTCATTAGTTGATGCAGTTCTTCCTAGCCTCGATGGTCTTTACTTTTGGCATGTTTTTGCAATGGCTGGTACCGGTTGTTCCTTTCCATGTTTAGGGCTTCCTTCAGGGTCTCTTGTAAGGCAGGCCTGGTGGTGACAAAATCTCTAAGCATTTGCTTATCTGTAAAGGATTTTATTTCTCTCTTCACTGATGAACTTAGTTTGGCTGGATATGAAATTCTGGGTTGAAAATTCTTTTCTTTAAGAACGTTGAATATTGGCCCCCACTCTCTTCTGGCTTGTAGAGTTTCTGCCGAGAGATCTGCTGTTAGTCTGATGGGCTTCCCTTTGTGGGTAACCCGACCTTTCTCTCTGGCTGCCCTTAAGATTTTTTCCTTCATTTCAACTTTGGTGAATCTGGCAATTATGTGTCTTGGAGTTGCTCTTCTGGAGGAGTATCTTTGTGGCGTTCTCTGTATTTCCTGAATTTGAATGTTGGCCTGCCCTACTAGGTTGGGGAAGTTCTCCTGGATGATATCCTGAAGAGTGTTTTCCAACTTGGTTCCATTTTCCCCCTCACTTTCAGGCACCCCAATCAGACGTAGATTTGGTCTTTTTACATAATCCCATACTTCTTGCAGGCTTGTTCATTTCTTTTTCTTCTTTTTTTTTCTTTTGGTTTCTCTTCTCGCTTCATTTCATTCATTTGATCCTCAATCGCTGATACTCTTTCTTCCAGTTGATCGAGTCGGTTACTGAAGCTTGTGCATTTGTCACGTATTTCTCGTGTCATGGTTTTCATCTCTGTCATTTCGTTTATGATCTTCTCTGCATTAATTAGTCTAGCTGTCAATTCTTCCACTCTTTTTTCAAGATTTTTAGTTTCTTTGCGCTGGGTACGTAATTCCTCCTTTAGCTCTGAGAAGTTTGATGGACTGAAGCCTTCTTCTCTCATCTCGTCAAAGTCATTCTCTGACCAGCTTTGATCCGTTGCTGGCGATGGCCTGCGCTCCTTTGCAGGGGGAGATGCGCTCTTATTTTTTGAATTTCCAGCTTTTCTGCCCTGCTTCTTCCCCATCTTTGTGGTTTTATCTGTCTCTGGTCTTTGATGACGGTGACGTACTGATGGGGTTTTGTGTAAGTGTCCTTCCTGTTTGATAGTTTTCCGTGTGACAGTCAGAAGGACTGTCTGTTGGTCTGTTGGAGATTGCTTGAGGTCCACTCCAGACCCTGTTTGCCTGGGTATCAGCAGCAAAGGTTGCCGAAGATAGAATATTGCTGAACAGCGAGTGTACCTGTCTGATTCTTCCTTTGGAAGTTTCCTCTCAGGGATGACTCCACCCTGTGAGGTGTGGGGTGTCAGACTGCCCCTAGTGGGGGATGTCTCCCAGCTAGGCTACTCAGGGGTCAGGGACCCACCTGAGCAGGCAGTCTGTCCCTTCTCGATCTCAACCTCCGCGTTGGGCGATCCACGGCTCTCCCCAAAGCTGTCAGACAGAGTCGTTCGCCTCTGCACCGGCCCCCGCTGCTTTCCCTATTGGACCTCAGCTGTGGCTGTCCCCAGAGGTGGAGTCTACAGAGACAGGCAGGTTTCCTTGAGCTGCTGTGAGCTCCACCCAGTTCGAGCTTCCCAGCGGCTTTGTTTACCTACTTAAGCCTCAGCAATGGCGGGCGCCCCTCCCCCAGCCTCGCTGCTACCTTGCGGATAGATCGCCGCAGACTGCTGTGTTAGCAGTGAGGGAGGCTCCGTGGGCGTGGGACCCTCCCGGCCAGGTGTGGGATATATTCTCCTGGTGTGCCTGTTTCCTTAACGGGCAGTATTGGGGTGGGAGTTACCCGATTTTCCAGGTGTTATGTGTCTCAGTTCCCCTGGCTAGGAAAACGGATTTCCTTCCCCCTTGCGCTTCCAGGTGAGGCGATGCCTCGCCCTGCTTAAGCTCATGCTGGTCAGGCTGCAGCAGCTGACCAGCACCGATTGTCTGGCACTCCCTAGAGAGATGACCCCAGTACCTCAGTTGAAAATGCAGAAATCACCGGTCTTCTGTGTCACTCGCGCTGGGAGTTGGAGACTGGAGCTGTTCCTATTCGGCCATCTTCAACAATATCCCAAACATGAACATTTCAATTTTTTCCAATCTCTCCTTATTATGAGTAATGCTGTGCTGACAACACTCATACAGCATCTCTAATTATTTTCATAGAATAAATGTCTCAAAGTAGGAATACTGGGCCAAACATTTACGGACATGTTTAAGGCTCTTGATACATACTGCCAAATTGCCCTCCAGAAAGGTTGTCCCACTTTAAGTTCCCATAAGCAGTTATGAGAGTACTTGTCTCTCTGCCCCCTTGCCAGCACTGAACAATATATTTGCCCATTTGGTAGGTGAATAAAGAGGGTTCTCTTTTTTGTTAGCATTTCTTATTAGTAAGCTAGTGGCATTTTTTTTTTTTGTCCAAGTTTATTCATTATTTCGAGTACTGCCTGTTTATTCCTTTGTTCAACTTTTTAGTGATGTTAATGTCTTTCTTATTGATTTATAAGAGCCTTTATACATTGACATTAAGTGTCTTGACATATGCCATATATTTAATCCAGTTTATTTTACTTTTAATGTTTATGATACATTTTCATGAATAAAAGTTTGACATTTTAATGGAATTAATATTCTTCATCCAAAAATCACATGAATGGTGAATAAAATTTGCTTTTTATTTTTAGAGATGGGGTCTTGCTATGTTGCCCAGGCTGGTCTGAAACTCTGGGGCTTAAGCAATCCACCTGCCTAGGCTTCCCAAAATGCTGGGATTACAGGTGTGAGCCACTGTGCCTGACCAAAATTTGCTCTTCTACTCTTATTCTAGTGCTTACCTGGGCTTTAAACCCAAACTTATGCCAACCACTCTTTCCATTTCTTGCAACGTCTTTGGTCTCCATGGAATTTCCAATAAATTTCCCTTGCATACTGTGGCCAAATAAAGCAATGGGGAAGCTAGATATGGAGTGTGAAGGTGGTTTCTGAGACAGAAGTAAAGAAAAAGTAGAGGCAGAGGAAAGAGAAAGATGATGAGCCCAATTTAGTTATTTCATGGTATGTTTTCCCACATCTCAGAAACCTGATATACAAAAATCTGAACTCAGAGCCAATACTTCAGGTTATGATTATTCATATCACACAGTATACTTTCATTTAAAAATAATTCCTGGAAAGACTCCTATAATACATTTGAATCCACATTTTGTTGTTTGTTTTTGTTTTAACTTGATTTAAACCCTTTTATTTTCCATCAAAATCAATATAGTGATTGTCTAAATTTGAGATGCTAATGCAGAAACTGTTCTGTGTGTGAAGAGTTTGATATGGGAAGATCAAGAACCCCTTTATATTTGCATATGGATGTCAGTCTGTGAATTTTATGGAACAAGGTAAAGACAAATATTCACCCACATTCAGTCCTTAATTTACCCTTAGCAAATTAATATTTCCCCGAGGCTTCCATTCCTCATAATTGTGTTTGTTTAAATTTTCCTTTAATTAAGAGCTGACCCTCTGCAAATCTTCCTCTCCTTGGAGCTGCATTATTAGGATGAGTACTTGGCTAATTTGTGGAATCATTGAATAGAAGGTGCCCCCAGTTTCCCAGTTCTTTATGCTTTTTCCTCTCTCCCAATACAAATTGTCTCTCAGTCCAAATGAAACTCTTACACTAGACTGTCCATGACTGTTAACAGCTTCAATTGTGAACTCCTTCATGAAGGATGTATGTTTTAAAATTAGAATCAGGACTTACAATATAGGGGCAAATTGTAGACAACAGTAAATGATTGATCAAGTATTGTTTGGCAACTTGAGGTACCAGGTACCCCAATATCTTACTTGAGGCATTCCAAGTACTCCAATAGCTCACTTCAGGAGGCAACTACTGACTACTTGTCAAGTGTAACTTTGGCTCTGAAGCTGGCAATGCATGTAATGCCTTTTCCATTTTCCTCTTTCATCTTGTTCCTTATTTGAACTTTATCTCCCTGTTGGTGAATTATGTAGTTCCATTCTCCTCTCTGTGAGCCAAGAAAACATGCCCAAATAGATATGTCAGTTTCATTGAGTGAAAGTAAACTTGCTTTGCTTTGCCAGCTGAAAAGATATTTAGAAGACCATCTGGAGTAGATTTACTTAACATCTGGGAAAAGCAGAATAGGCAAGCCTGTGATCCTCTCCCACACAAGATCTGATATAAAAAATAAAAAAATAAGAATAACAGAAAGCAACTGGGGTTTGGATTAAAGGGGATACTACAATGATTGTGCATAATTCCTTCATGTTTCTGTTTGGTATCTAAATAATCATTCTGGGATAGACTGCCTGCGATACAAACTCACAGAGGACAGGAGTCATCTCAAAGTTTCTCCATGGACTGTTGAGTTCTTAACAGATGCCATGTGATGATTAATCATGCCCATTAATAGGGTTTCTTGCATAACATTTCCTCACCTGGCATTTTAATCCCTTTGAAATCAGTAATTTCCAGCTCTGATCACGTGACTGAGTCTCCTAGAGAACAAGTAGTGAGTGATGTGGATGTTAGTAGGCACTTTATGGGTACCTGGGGCAGAGAGCTGACCATAGATTGCAACCAGAGAATGCACTTGCCAGCCCTATTTGGGTGGCAGTAGGGGGAAGGCCTTATGCATGATTAAAAGGGGGCTTCACTTATGGGTTGGAGGAAGGAGTGCTACCAGTCAGCAACGGTACATCTTCTTCCTAGGTCCCATTTATTCCACATGGAACCTAGTGACTACAAAGAAGATGACTACCTACCCTGCTACACCTTCTCCAGCAGAAGATGAACTTTGAAGAGATTCCCAGAAGTGAGTATATTTTATATTGAGCATCCATACTCTGGACTTCTGTGCAGAGTAGTTCACATTGTGGCCTGTGCCTATGGACTTCTAAAGTGAATTGACTGAAGTGAGACTTGAGCTTAGAAAGTATGTGTTTAGATTCCACTAAGCAAAAGGCTTCTCATCAGGCAAGTCACTTATCTGGGAACATTCTTCAGCATTCTCAATTTTTAGAAAGCAAGGCCAAGACAAACCTCTTAACATTTCTGAGTTTTGGGTGTGAGGTATGAATGATGGTTACCAGTGAGAAGGAAAAGGGGGAAGGATGTGGGGGTGAATGTATGCGAAAGATGAAAAGGGTCTGGATCTGAATACAAAGGACTGTAGCTTATTCTGCCTGCTGTGCCTGCCAGGGTGCTGAGACTCCTTGATCCTAATACTATTGGAAGGCTGTCAATGTAATATTAAGGGCAAACTCTTGCCTAGAGGATACAGAGGAGCCAAAGATACAGTCCTGAGGACAACAGAGAGCAAGCTGTTCTCTTGAGGAAGAAAGTTCTTTTTGACTTAATACTATGGTTTAAAATCTGCTTGGGAAACACCCAAAATGGGGTTCAAAACTCACAAGATAAGTATTTTCATGTGCCATCCACCATACTAAAGAAACCACATAGAACACCCCCAAGATCCACTCACTTTGATTAGTTGTTTACTTTCAATTGAGTTTTTCCAATGGGGATATGAGGGTGAATTTGGCAGTATGGAGGAGGGTTATAGGCTAATGTTGTCAAGGCCTTGGGTTCCAGAAAGAGTGGCTGAATCTTGTGTGAGCTGCAGAGAAGTCAGACTGTTTGTGGTGGACAGAGTTCTTCCAAGTTTCTCAGAATTCTCAAATATGAGAACCAGATACATATACACCATGGAATACTATGCAGCCATATAAAAGGATGAGTTCATGTCCTTTGTAGGGACATGGATGCAGCTGGAAACCATCATTCTCAGCAAACTATCACAAGAACAGAAAACCAAACACTGCATGTTCTCACTCATATGTGGGAATTGAACAATGAGATCACTTGGACACAGGAAGGGGAACATCACACACCGGGGCCTATTGTGGGGCGGGGGGCGGGGGGAGGGATAGCATTAGGAGATATGCCCAATGTAAAAGATGAGTTAATGGGTGCAGCACACCAACATGGCACATATATACATATGTAACAAACCTGCACGTTGTGCACATGTACCCTAGAACTTAAAGTATAATAAAAAAAAATATGAGAGCCAGAATCAGTGATGGTCCCAATCTCTTCATTGTACCAATAAGAAACTGAAGCCCAGAAAGACAAAATGGTTTGCCCCAATGATAGATCCCAAACTTGGCCATGACCACAATACTTGTCTTCTTTTAACTTTCAATATTAATGTAAAATGAAATTTCTGTGGCATTTTCTGAATAAAGATTCATTTTGATATAGACTAAAAGTTAAAATCCAACAGGAATATCATGATGGATATATCCCTTGTACTTTGCCTACAACACATCTGTGACTTCCTTAAGGGCTCTTCTCCTTTCCTTCATACCTTTGCATGGAGGAGCCAGAGAGCCTACAAACAAGTTTGTCTGTTAAAGCATATCTTCCTCCGCAAATCTAGCTTGGACTCCCACTTGGCACTGGAGCCCACTCTAATCTATGCAGGCTCCAAAGCCTTTGGCTTGGTTCACCCTTCTTACTCACACAATTCTCATGCAAGGCATAGCCTTCTCCAGCATTTTCCATCTCTCATGATTTACTCTGGTTGCCCTCCACCCCTAGAAAAGCCTCACTTCCATCCCACAAACCTTTCATTCATTAAGACTCACCTTAAAATACGTATCACTGAACAGATCATCTGATTGAGATAGTGGGAAATGAAGATTCCAAGCTCTCACATCCATCCTTTATTACCCTGAGAATCTTAGGCTATAGAGGGTTACTCCCATCTCTAAGGGATTATAGCTGAATGCCAATTTAAATCATTTTTTGACTAAGAGATTTGTGGTTTTCTTGTATTGTGATGTATAACTTTTTTACTCTCATCCTTCAGATTTTAAAGTGAACTGCTTTCCCTTGGGCTGTCAAGGGGGGGCAAGGATAGAAACTAACATTTTTTGAGTGTCTACTTTGGACTGAGTACAGTGCTAACAATATATACACATTATCACATGTAATTCTTCCAACCCTAAAGAGTACATGGTTATTCCAAATTACCAGATGAGGAAATTGAGGCTCAGAGAGGCAGATGTTCATGAAGAAAAACACTTAACTAGTCTGGATTCTAAGTTCACACTCTTATTTCTTCCCCCGATCAGTGACTGAAATTATTCTGACATGTGCAGTTGTCCAGGAAAGTTGGAATCATACATTTTTCTATGGGTTACTCCATGGCAGGGAGGCTCTAGAACACATTGTTGTGTAAATACCTGAAGATGCCCAGGATTTTTCAGGCTCACAGGGATACAGGTCATGCAATCAATTCTAAGTCAGTGCTTAAAAGAACACAGTCATGGTTCTCTGGCTAATGGCATATTTCCTGTCAGTTAATCACCAACTTTGCAATTGAGCTGGAGTTACTAGACTGGGCAGATTTTATTATTGTTTGTATCCTTACTTATTCTTCACACTCTCTCAGATATCCCCGCCTCCAAAGCAGTGGTTTCTTCTGACTTTCTTGTTTCTGTCAAATTCTTAGTTATAAAATTTGAGTACTATCTTGATCCCTTCCACTGCCCTAAGAGTACACAAAGTCAAATGTATTAATTCTTTGTGTGTCTGCCACTTTCTTTACGTTCTAACTACTACCAGCTATTCTGAAGTTATTATTGGTACATGCTTGGGCTACTCCAACAGTCCTCCCCTTTCATGCAAGTTTCTCACTAAGATCAGCTTTAACTTCTTCACTCTTTTGATTATGTTACAGCCATTCTCAAAAACTTCCCAACCTTTTTCTTTGCCCATAGCAGAAAGTTCAGAGAAGGCATTATAAATGTTTGAACTTGCTTGCAATCTAGTATTTACCTTCTGAAAAAGTCTTTGGGAACTCATTATAATACGTGAGCATGTGGTTGTTCTTTTTCCATTCTGGGACTCAGTTTCCTCATCTGTAAAATGATATTCTATTCCTGAGAGTGCCATAGGATTGTATAAATAGGTACTGTCAGAATTTGCAGGGCAGATCAAGAGAATTCCTTTTTTTTTTTTTGAGACAGAGTCTCACTGTGTTGCTCAAGATAGAGTGCAGTGGCATGATCTCAGCTCACTGCAACCTCCATGTCCTGAGTTCAAGAGGTTCTCGTGCCTCAGCCTCCTGGGTAGCTGGGATTGCAGGTGCGTGCCAACTCACCTGGCTAATTTTTGTATTTTTAGTAAAGTCAGGCTTTTGCCATGTTGGCCAGGCTGGTCTTGAACCCCTGTCCTCAAGTGATCCGCCATTCCTTGGCCTCCCAAAGTGTTGGGATTGCAGGCGTGAGCCACCGTGCCTGGCTGAGAATTCTATTTTGATAGGCAACAAATGGAGGCTAGAATTTAGAAAAAAAGGAAAGATAATATGAAAAGAGGAGAGATAGAGAAAATATATTTCTAAAGGTTTCTGCTCCCTTTCCCTGATTGTTCCCAAATAATATTTCACTTGGAAATTAACACTTTGGCTAGAGCTGTGGAGCATAAAGCAAAGAGATGTAAGCAAAGCCAGCTCACCATTTGATCTAGTCTTCTTTGCCATTGATGGCATAGATTACTAAGAAGGTTGGCTGGCCAAGATGGAGGGAAAAGTCTAGATCTCTGGATGAGAAGTAAGCTGACTGGCCCTGGCAGTCATCAAAGTCATGACTTTGACTTCATTTAACCAGGGGATATACCCAGCTGAACTAACTATAATATTTGCAAAGAATAAACAACCACAGGGCAATGACTGATTTTAGGAGTGCTTCAGCAAACTAGAATCTGGGGCTGGAGAGTTTACAGAGGAAAAGCCCTGAGTCACTTAGAGTTAAGATGACAACTCTTGAGATGGACTTCTGGGAAACTTGTTTGAATAAATAGAAATTTATTTGAATAAAATGAATCTAATTATAAATCACATAGATAGCCATCATAATGACTGGGTTAGTGCAGGGACTAGTTGGCCATGCCAAAAAGCTTCTATGCTCATTCAGGCAAAGTACTCAGTGATAGAACTTAACAAAATGGTTAAGTTTCTCTTGGCTGGGCATCTGATCCCCTTGGCCAGTGTCTTAAGTCTTACGTATCATTTTGAGGAAAAGGAGGAGTTGTCAGGTCGTGTGAAGATGAAAGTATTTATTAAGCTCTCCAGGAGAGTTAAGTAACCTGCCTAGGTGGGCAGGGATAGTGGATAAGAGGGAAAAAGTTAATGAGGACTACTCCTTTAGCTTGGAGACCCCACCAGAGCCAGCAATAGACCAGCCCAGCAAGACTTGTTTCCACACGACCCCTGGGAAATGTAGGTGTGGGGCCCTTCTGGATACCCAAGCTGTCCTACTTTTAAAGGCATCTTAAATTTGCCAGTGTGTTTTAAAACACTGTTTGACAACCCCTTTAGGCCATAAAACATGTTTATATTTTGGATCAAAACCACAAAATCATAATGCTTTGGAATCTTCTTAGGGAAAACTCCCCATCTGCAGTGTTTAACTCTGTAAATATCAACATAACAGAGCATCCCTCAAAACAAATACAAATGTTCTTTGAAGTTTATTAGCTATTATTTGAGCAAAGAACACAATCAGCAGCAATGCTAAAGAGGAAAAGATTTGAGAATTACCTTAAGTGAGAAACAAGAGAAACAAGGCAGTCAGTTTCTCTGGAAAATTTATGGCTTTTTTTTTTTTTTTTTTTTTCCCCAGAGTCTCTCTCTGTCACCCAGGCTGGAGTGCAGTGGCACGATCCTGGCTCACTGCAACCTCTACCTCCCAGGTTCAACCTCCACCTCTCCCACTTCAGCCTCCCAAGTAGCTGGGACTACAGGAATGCGCCACCAGGCCCTGTTAATTGTTTTGTATTTTTATTAGAGATGGAGTTTCACCATGTTGACCAGGCTGGTCTTGAACTCCTGACCTCAACTGATTCACCTGCCTCGGCCTCCCAAAGTGCTGGGATTATAGGCATGAGCAACTGCACCTGGCCTGAAAATTTGTTTAAACAATTCCAGGAGTTATGCGCCTTGTGTCTCAGAGGAGAAATGGGTTTGCTCTGCCCGGCACGGCACTGATGCACTGATGACATCTGGGTCCTCCTCAAGGTGGTCATTGCTCTCCACTGAGGAGGTAAATAGTGCAAAAGGCATATTTCCTATAACCTTAAAGTTGTGGCAACTGCCCAGCTTAGCTGGCCCCACTTGGATAGAGTATTGTTTTCCTTAGCATGAAATAAATGGATTGTGCCTTGGATGATGTAGCTGCTTCCGTTGTCTTAACTACTGATGCAGATCACAGCATGAGTGATGTGGCAGCAGCAGCCATCCAGAACCACTATGAAAGTGGATGCGATGAATGGAGTGGCTGGATACGAAATGAGTTTGGCCTGCATGATTGGCTTTAGGAAGCAGGGCAGGTGCCCAGGAAGGCTTTTTCCAGTAATCCAAGTCCTAAGAAGAATAGTCTACACTAAGGTTCACATTTGTCACACCCTCTGCACAGCCCTGGTTATCCTAAAAATTATTTTAGCCTCAATGTGAAAGGATGCTATTGTTGACTGCTAAGAAGAGAGGTTGATGTGCCACAGTGTCTTATTCCAAGCAGCCAAGTCGGGTCTAACTTACTTGGGAAATGAGCATATGTTTTTGCTACTTAAAGTGTGGCCCCTACATCAGCATATCAATTATAGAGAAGACCCTAAAGATGCTCTACTTGCTACTTAAAGTATGGTCTATGGATCAGCAGCATTGGCATCACCAAGGCTGATTGTTAGAAACGCATACTCTTGGGTCCCACTCCAGACTTAATGAACCAGAATGTACATTTAAACAAGCTCCTCAGGTGATTCATAAGCCCATCAAAATTTGAGAAGCACTGGCCTAGTCATTCTTGCATAATTACTGAGAACCACACTGGCTGGTTAACACAGATTGGTAGTTCAAGAGCAGGAAAGGCCCAGGCTGCAGTGGAGATTATGGATGGGACATGAACAGTGTAGGGCTAGCAGGGGACCAGGACATGAGTTGGTAAAGTTTAGAGAGTGACCAACTTGCTCAGCCTAGGCCCAAGTCAAAGCTCTTAACATGCTGAAAAATTTATGCCAATGGATCTAGGATATACTGAGTTGCAAGTCAGGGTCCTCACTACTGGGGATATTCCAAACAAGGCAGACCCAGGGAAAATCAACACTACTGGCCTCCCAAAGAGGAAAGAACTTTTCAGTACTCAGTCCAAATGGGCAGCACAATCTCATCTGTTAACCTGTTGTCCGTTGCCTTTCCCATCAGTCATGGAGGCTCACAAAGGTCTGTAGCCAACGAATTCTTGGCACAGAGACTACAGCGCACAGTGGCTTCCCATACAGGTAGGTAGAAAGGGCTGCATGTAGTGAAGATGCTGAACTGAATCCTGGAATAGGGAGGAGCAAGAGATCCAGAGGACAGTCATCAGTCCTATCTGCCTGGGCATCTGACATGAAACTCTCAAACCTGCTCAGAAGTGGGGAAAGGACACTGAAAGCCACCAGAGGAAGAACTGTAGAATTGCTTCCCCTTAGTTGTGTCTCTGCCCTGCTTGAAGTACTGCTATTTGCTTCCAGTTTTTTAAATGCTCCCAAAGTTTTGCCTCCAGTGGTTGTTCCCAAAGAATACATTCCCTGAATCCCATATCAAATCCTACCAACTCAAAGCCATCTAGTTTTTGTTCTCCTTGGACCAACCACAGAATCCACATGACAATAGAAAGAGAAATGTTATCTCCTATTATCATCTTCCCTGTCCCTCCCCTCTGCCCCAATTTAGTCAGCAAGTGTTATGGAGCTGTGCAAAATTTTATAGCTGATGGAATATTTTCATTGATGAAAATTCTGAAAGTGGTCTTCCAGGCGCTCCAAGGTTGTTTCAAGGGTAAAGTTGCTGTGGCAACTTTGTCCTGGCTTTGCCTTGATGGTGGTGGCATGGAAATGAAAGACTTGTAAACTGTCTCCTGTCCCTAGAGCCTGACAGTCTCCTGTGCCATTTTAATTTGAGCTTTTTGGATTGGAATAGGATGAATGAGCAGGGAGGGTTAATTATCCTAATTAGAAAAGAAGTGAAACCATGGCCCTTTTAGGTCAGACATTTGGACAAACCTCCCCTGACTCCAAGCTTTCGGCATTAGAGAGTCAGTTGAGTGCCAGAGGATACACAAAACATCTTCCCCAATCCTCTGCCAAAGTCCCTGGAGCAAGACAAAGAAGAATTATTTTCAGGAAGTGGTGTGTGATCAGCTTGTGCCCCAGGGCCAGAGAGAGGGTTATCTGGAGGTGGCAGATATGTGGGCACAGCTGGATGGGTACAAGGATGTTGGTTCAACCCTAGGCTCCCCTACTCTGTCTGTGGTGCCAAGAAAGCTCAATGTAGCTTAGAGAAATACTGCTGTTGTGATCATTTCAAAAGATATGCATCCTCCCCTGAGCCTTTTGACATTCCCTTCTTCAGCTGGCTGAGGCTGTGATTATATCTTTTTGGAAGGTAAGCTTCTCTGGACAGAGGATGCTAGTGTTTCTTAAATCAATATTTTGCTGTTGGATTTATTGATTCCCAGGTGCAACACCCCTCTCTCTTCTACTCTCCAATGTATCATATATTCTTTGAATAGATCAACCCTGCTTCCAATGTAGAACGTGCTTTAGAATGTATGTGGAAGTTATTAGCACAGTGCTTGGTACATAGTAGGTACTCACTAAATGTTAGTTTACTCCCTCCCTTCTTTCTAGGGAAGAGTGTGTCTGGGGCACAGCCACAATAGTCACCTGTTCTGCTCTCTGAGACTTGTGTTTGCATGTATAATATCTGGTCAATTTGTGATTTGGTGATATAAAGGAATCATAAAGCCTTAGATAAAGCTAGAGTAGTGATTGTATAATATTAAAGATCAAACTGGCCAATTAGCCAGGTAGACCCAACAGACATGTCTAGTGCTTGCTTTTGAATTATCCACATACCCAAGGGATGAATAAGGAAAGAACTTAAGCTCCATCTTTCAAAACAGCCCTCAGATTCTTGAATGATCAGTCTGTGGGTCTGTTATAATTTGCCTTATTCATGCAGAATAGTCTAAGAACATTAGCATCAATGACTCCTAACAGAATGATAGAACAAGTGGAAGTCTCAATAGACCATTTAGTCTACCCAACACATCTTCCCCCACCACCTCCCATCTTCAGCTATTCTGTCTACCTGTTCTTTAAAACTTACTTTTCTCAATTATTTACAATAGGGACAGGGAATCAATCCAAGGTTTGGATAGTCCCAAATAGTGAATATACTTAAACTCACTTGTATTTAATTTTGTAACTGATTTTATACTTTGTTTGAATGTGTCTGCATGCTGTGGGAATGAATTTATAAAGGCCTGATGCTAGAGGAAAGGAGAATCTACCTCAGTTTCTTTCAACTCTCTTCATGCTCATCTCTCAGACCTATATAAAATGCCTATGTAGCATTTCCCTCAGTGCAGAAAAATAAATGCTAATGGTCAAACTCAAAAGCAGTATTGGCATTATAGGTAACGAATCCCTTATAATTGGACAAGGATAATGCAAGAGACAAGTCTTCCAAAGTCTCAATGTTTATTTTTGGTATAAGAAGTATCTTTTGGATATATGTAGAAAATCTTTTAAGATATGGAACATATACAGACAATATATGCTTTTGCATCATTTCTCTAATTTCTTTATCTTATTTATTTGGTTGTGGGTTTTTGCTATATTTTGGTAGTTCCTAAGTCTTGGCATGACACTCTTTGGTAAGTGAAACAAGTCACTCTCCAGTAGTTAGAATCATCAGCAGAGTTTTACACTGTGTTTGGGTGGGTGTGGGTTCAAAATCAGGTCAGCTGGTATAAAGTCGACGTGAAAACAACAAATTTTTCTTAGACTCCTAGAAGCCTAAGTTTAATAGATGTGACTCAGGCAAGCTTCTCCAGCAATTCTTTCTTGTGGGAGGAAGTATCCAGGTGCTGGCTCTACTTGGGGAGAGGGTTGTATCCTCAGAAATATTTAACATTATAGAACTTTCAAGGTTTACTTTTTGTCATTGAAGATTTATAGCCATGGGGTGGAAAGAAGACCTAGAAATGAATTCTGAACCTGTTGAGAGTTGGCAAAGAAAAGCATAAGAAGATAAGACTGCCACCAAATCCCAAGACTGCCTGTGGCATTACTGACAATAAGTAAAATAATCTATTTATTTATTTTATCTGATTTATTCCAAGACTCTCTTCTTGCCTTTCAATTAATAATACAAACTTAATTTCAAACTACCTCCAGGCCAGTATAGCCTTTTGGAAGCAGTTGCCAAACTGTCCTTTATTTAATTCTTCAAACTACTACCCTGTACTTGTCAGATGGACTTTTGTTCTTACATGGGAGTTATCCTCATTAGCCCTCTTGAGGGTGGTCATCAAAGGGACTCTGGTAGCCTTTACAGATGGGATCAGCAAAACCTCTGTGCTTAGTCAACTTGGGCTAGTATTCCTGAGACTGTTCCCTGACCTTTGGCACTTCAAAGACACTGAATAAGAGAAGGAGCCTGGAGGAAATATTTTCCACTGAGGTAGACTCTGCTAGAATTATGCATCATACTGAAACTATAGAGGCCATGTAAGAAATCATAGAGATGGCATAATTGTAGAATATCAGAAGTGAAAGGGACCTTAGATATCATCTAATTTAATCTTTGTATTTTACAGATGTACACACCAAAAGCCAGAGGGAAATGTGGCATGCTTGGAAATTGTAAAGGTGGGGAGGAAGGGGAAAAGTGCCTTTCAGTAACATATGTAGAATTGAATGCTTACCAACAGTCTTTTTGTTGTTGTTGTTGTTGTTATTGAAATGCCATTGAAAGTGTCTATAAAATATGTAAGCCCACTTTTCTTCCTTGATAAATATAACCAACTGAATATTGCAGAATCTTTTCTGGTGCCCAAGGATATTACAACGTCTCAGGGTCATCATTCTGAACATAGGTATTCATTACCCAGGACTGTAGAAGTTAAAATGGAGGCAATTGGCTAAATGTGTACTGACCCTGGAGCAGCCCAAGGGAACTCATTTTTACTAAATCCCTGATATCATCCACTCCTTTTGAAATCATTTGTTTCTTTCCTAAAAACTCTAGGCAGAAATTTTGGCTATTTGAAGATTCTGACCCATCAGACTCTGTCTGATAGATATTTTACTGTAAAAAGAAATTTAATTGTTATTTTGGAATCTGAAATTATGGCTGAAACATGGTATATCTTCACTGGATTCTTCTCGGTTGTAGCAATAAAAGTGGGGCTTTGGGGGCTGATGGGAGATCCTCCTCACAGAAGAAGTGTCTGAAGTGAGCCAAGATGCTCCTTGGGTATGGGAGCAAAAGTTGAGGTGGAGTGGTCAAGAAATGTGGGGTCAAATAACATGGCCTTATTGCAAATAATGGAAATAGACCAGTACCAACCCCACCTGAAATCAGCAACAATGCAAAACATGAAACATAGAGGAAACATCAGAGAAAGAGATGAACCTTTTAACCATAGTGCCTTCACAGATATATGTTTCCTTAAAATATTTACATAGTGAAGCATGTGACTCTCATCAATGGATGATGAACTATTTCCGGCAGTAGATATCCTGCTGGGTAAATTATATATTTTATTTCACCTTAACATCTTTTCCTGTATACATCACACTGTCACCCAAACCAAGGTGACAAATGTTCTTTGGAAGTGTTCTTTCATTTTTCTATATGGTTCCTGACTAGGAGGAACTAAGCCTTCCTACCTGAACCAAAGCACTGCTCTAAAAGCAAATGATGATTTTATGACTTGTTTGGTTAGTCAATGACAAATCTAGATTCTTCCTCCTACTGAGAATTCTACTTTCCAATGTGATTGGTCAGGAGCTTGGACACACTCTTACTAGATCCTGCAGCCCAATATCTGAATAAAATCTAAATGTATTAACATTAATTTTACTTTAAAGAAATGTTGCAGTAGTCCTTAAAAGTAATAGGAGACCATTCTGGGGTGAAAAATTGTGAAGGGGTTGGCAGTGGAAAATTTTTGCTATGAAATTTGGATTTGAAATAGTCCCTGGGAGCCCAAGTCATAGAAAGGAAATCCTATTGTGAGTGTGTAATATTAAACACTTGTCCTATTAGACTTAGACAGAGGATAGAATTGCTAAGGGGTATGCCATGACCATTACAATAACTCTTTCCTGGCCCCTCTCTGACCTTGTCAAGATATTAAAACTCCTCAATGGATCTTTCTGGCTCATAGGGAAAGGTTTCAGTATTAGAAGATCACACAGGCCAATGTTACCCTTGACTTCTCCAAGCACACAAAAGTGGCTCTGTGTAGATGATAGAGTAATAGACCCATATAATGATCCTCAGAAATTCAGGGAGAGATATTTATTAGTAAATTGCCTGCCTTCTACTACATACAATTCCTGGTAACCCTGTGAGGTGGGAGTATGAGTATCTCTAGGAGAGAATTGAGACCCAGAGAGAGGCATATTTTGACCAAGGTCACCGAGCTTCTAAATCCTGGGGGCAAGGAGGTAAACCTATGTCTATCTGGTTCCAAAACCTATGCTCTTTTCACATCACTAAAGACCAGGGAGGAGAGAAGTAGTGTGGATAAAACACACTTTCAAAACTGTAAAGACTATATTGGAATTGGAAAGACATGTAGAGACCATCCCATTAGTCTTATTTTACAGATATTGGGAACTGAGGTCCAGAGAAGGATACTGACTGACTCAAGGTCATACAGAAGATAGCTTAGCCAAGATTTTGACACAGAATTCATCTCATCTGAATAAGACCCAGAATTCAGAAAGAACCAAAAACCACCCTCTGATCCAGTGACATCTGATTCTATGTCTAAGATCTGATTCCAGGCTATTCAGAAGGTGTTCAATCTGTTTTTTAAAGGTGTGCGTTACACAGAAACACCATTTCTTAAAATACTAGGCTCATGAGGGCCAGACACTTTTATTCCAGGCTTTGTGCAGCCTGTATCCCTTACTTTTGTCTGGTCACAAAGTTATCCAGGCAGAAGATTATAAATTATTGGGCAAAGCCATACCCACTGCTGGGAAAACAATGTAAAGTTTTGATGAATTCTGTTGCAAATAGTGAAATCTGCTTGGAATCTTATATGAAGACACTATCTCGAATATTGTCAGCTTTTTGTCTAATACATGTGTGGGCCCAGCTTCCACAGGAGGATTGGACTCACAATCATTGGAAAAGTTTGGATTTAGAACAGTTTTCTCCTTCTCCCTCTTCAAGAACATTTTAAATTATGTAATAAAGAGTTGAAAGTGTGAGCTCTGTAGTCACACAAAGCAGTGTTTAAGTTCTAGCTCCACCACTTACTAGCTGTATAACTTTGAAAAAGTTATTCAGCTTATCTGTGCATCAGTTTCTCCACATATAAAATGAAAATAGCAGCATTTGACATTTATTGGATGGTTACTATGCGATGGGCATTGCTCTAAGTGTTTCATACGTATTAACTCCTTTAATTCTAATGGGTATTAGAGGTAGGTGCTTCTTATTATCTCCATTCTATAGATTAGGAAACTAAGGCATAGAGGGTTTAAATATCTTGTCCAAGAAGGTCATTCCATAACAGTAAAAGGTTCAATTCAACAAAATTTAAGTATCGTAAACATATGTACGCCCAATACAGGAGCACCAAGATTCAAAAAGCAAGTTCTTAGAGACCTTCAAAGAGAGTTAGACTCCCAGACAATAATAGTGGGAGACTTCAACACCCCACTGACAGGATAAGACAGATCGTTGAGACAGAAAATTAACAAAGATATTCAGGACTTGAACTCAACACTGGACCAAATGGACCTGATAGATATCTACAGAACTCCCCACCCAAAAACAACAGAATATATATTCCTCCCATTGGCACATGGCACATACTGTAAAATTGACCACATAATCAGAAGTAAAGCACTCCTCAGCAAATGCAAAAGAACTGAAATTGTAACAGTCTCTGGGACCACAGCACAATCAAATTACAAATGAAGATTAAGAAATTCATTCAAAACCATACAATTACATGGAAATTGAATAACCTGCTCCCGAATGACTTTTGGATAAATAATGAACTTAAGGCAGAAATCAAGAAGTTATTTGAAAACTAATGAAAACTAATGAGAACAAAGGTACAACATACCAGAATCTCTGAGACACAGATAAGGCAGTGTTAGAGGGAAATTTATAGCACTAAATGCCCATCTCAAAAAGTTAAAAAGATCTCAAATTAACAACCTAACATCACAACTAAAAAAAAAAACCAATGAACCAGAAGTAAACAAATACCAAAGCTAGTCAAAGCTAGCAGAACAGAAGAACCAAAAGCAGAGCTGAACTGAAGGAAGTCGAGATACAAAAAAAAAAATATATAAAAAAAAATAAATAAATAAAAATAAAAAAAAAATTAAAAAAATCAATGAATCCCGGAGCTGGATTTTTGAAAAGAAATTAAGAAAATAGATAGACCACTAGCTAGACTAATAAAGAAGAAAAGAGAGAAAATTCAAATAAACAATCAGAAACCACAAGGGGGATATTAACACTGACCCCACAGAAATACAACCATCAGAGAATATTATGAACACTAGTATTCACATAAACTAGAAAATCTAGAAGAAATATATAAATTCCTGGATGCATACACCCTCCCAAGACTGAACCATGGAGAAATTAAGTCCCTGAAAAGATAAATAATGAGCTCTGAAATAAGTAGTCTACCAACCAAAAAAAAAAAAAAGAAAAACGCCCAGGACCAGACAGATTCACAGCTGAATTCTACCAGATGTACAAAGAAGAGCTGGAACCATTCCGACTGAAACTATTCTAAAAAATTGAGGAGGAGGATCTCCTCCCTAACTCATTCTATATGAGGCCAGCATCATCCTGTTACCAAATCCTGGCAGCGACACAACAATAAAAGAAAACTTCAGGCCAATATCCTTGATGAACATACGTGCAAAATCCTCAGCAAATACTAGCAAACTGAATCCAGCAGCACATCAAAAAACTAATCCACAACAATCAAGTTGGCTTTATCCCTGGGATGCAAGGTTGGTTCAACATACAAAAATCAATAAATGTGATTCATCACATAAACAGAATTAAAGACAAAAACCATGATTACCTTAATATATGCGGAAAACACTTTTGATAAAATCCCACATCTGTTTATGTTTAAAAAAAACTCTCAATAAACTAGGTATTGAAGGAGCATACCTCGAAATAGTAAGTCATATATGACAAACCCACAGCCAATATCATACTGAATGGGCAAAAGTGAGAAGCATTCTCCTTTGAAAATCAGCACAAGACGAGCATGCCTTCTCTCACCACTCCTATTCAGCATAGTATTGGAAGTTCTGGCCAGGGCAATCAGGCAAGAGAAAGAAATAAAGGGCATCCAAATAGGAAGAGAGGAAGTCAAACTATCCCTGTTGGCAGATGACATGATCCTATATCTAGAAAACTCCATAGTCTCAACACAAAAGCTTCTTAAGCTGATAAGCAACTTCAGCAAAGTCTCAGGATACAAAATCCATGTGCAAAAATTACTAGCATTCCTATACACCAACAACAGTCAAGTCTAGAGCTAAATTAGGAACAAACTCCCATTCACAATTGCCACAAAAAGAATAAAATACCTAGGAATACAGCTAACTATGGAGGTGAAAGATCTCTAGAAGGAGAACTACAAACCACTGCTCAAAGAAATCAGAGATGACACATGCAAATGAAAAAACATTTCATACTCATGGATAGGAAGAATCAACATTGTGAAAATGGCCATACTGCCCAAAGCAATTTATAGACTCAATGCTATTCCTATTAAACTACCATGGAGTTTCTTCACAAAACTATAAAAAAGTATTTTAAAATTCATGTGGAACCACAAAAAGAGCCTGAATAGCCAAAGCAATCATAAACAAGAAGAACAAAGCTGGAGGCATCCTGCTATCTAACTTCATACTATACTACAAGGCTAAAGTAACCAAAAAGGCATGGTATTGGTTAAAAAAAAAAAAAAAAAAAAAAAAAGACACATTGACCAATGGAACAGAATAGAGAACCCAGAAATGAGACCATACACCTACAAACTATCTAATCTTTGACAAACCTGACAAAAACAAGCAATGGAGAAAGAATTCCCTATTCAATAAACAGTACTGGGAAAACTCACTAGCCATATGCAGAAGATTGAAACTCGACTCCTTACACCATAAAAAAAAAAAATTAACTTGGCCAGGCGCGATGGCTCATGCTTGTAATCCCAGCACTTTGGGAGGCCGTGGTGGGTGGATCACGAGGTCAGGAGATTGAGACTATCCTTGCTAACACGGTGAAACCCCGTCTCTACTAAAAAATACAAAAACTTAGCCGGGCGTGGCGGCGGGCACCTGTAGTCCCAGCTACTTGGGAGGCTGAGGCAGGAGAATGGTGTGAATCTGGGAGGTGGAGCTTGCAGTGGGCCTAGATGGCGCCACTGCACTCCAGTCTGGGCGACAGAGCGAAACTCTGTCTAAAAAAAAAAAAAAAAAAATTAACTCAAGATGAAAAAAAGACTTAAATATAAAACCCCAAGCTGTAGAAACCCTGGAAGACAACCAGAGAAATAGCATTCTGAACATAGGCATGGGCAAAGAGTTCATGAGGAAGACGCCAAAAGCAATTGCAACAAAAGCAAGAATTGACAAATGGGATCTAATTAAACTAAAGAGCTTCTGCATAACAAAGTAAACTATCAACAGCATAAATAGACAACCTACACAATGGGAGAACATTTTTGCAAACTATGCGTCTGATAAAGGTATAATATATAGCATCTATAAGGAACTTAAATCAATTTATGAGAAAAAGCAAACGACCCCATTAAAAAGTGGGCAAAAGGACATGAACAGACACTTTTCAAAAGAAGACATACATGCAGCCAATAATCATATGAAAAAAGCTCAACATCACTGATCATTAGAGAAATGTAAATGAAAATCACAATGAGATACCATGTCACAACAGTCAGAATGGCTATTACTAGAAAGTCAATAAAACAAAAAAAACAAAAAAACAACAGATGCTGGTGAGGTTGTGGAGAAAATGGTACCCTTATATACCCTTGCTGGGAGTGTAAATTAGCTCAACTGTTGTGGAAGACAGTGTTTTGATTCCTCCGGGACCTAAAAGCAGAACTATAATTTGACCCAACAATCCCATTACTGGGCATATACCCAGAAGAATTTACATCCTTCTACAATAAAGACACATGCACATGACTGTTCATTGCAGCATATTCACAATAGCAGAGACATGGAATCAACCTAAATGCCCATCAATGAGAGATTGGATAAAGAAAATGTCATAATATACACCATACAATACTATGCAGCATAAAAAAGAACAACATAAAAAAAAATGTCCTTTGCAGGGACATTGGTGGAGCTGGAGGCCATTGTCCTTAGCAAACTAACACAGGAACAGAAAACCAAATACCACATGTTCTTATTTATAAGTGGGAGCTAAATGATGAGAACACACAGGCACATAGAGGGGAACAACACATACTGGGGCCTATCAGAGGGTGGAGGGTGGGAGAAGGGAGGGGACCAGGAAAAATAACTAATGGGTACTAGGCTTAATACCTGAGTGAGGAAATAATCTGTACAACAAACCCCTATGACATAAGTTTATCTATGTAACAAACCTGCACATGTACCCCTGAACATAAAATAAAAGTTAAAATAATATTTTCCAAGATCACACAGCTAGTAAACAGCAAAGGTAGGATTCAAACTCAGACCATTCTAATTTAGAGCCTGCACACTTTGCCACTACACTAAACCTAACTCATCGAATTAATGTGAGGATTAAATGGGATGATAAATGAAAAAGTGTAACCCAGGGCCTTTGCAGATAGTGAGCACTAGACAAACATTAGCTATTGTTACCACTTTTCCCCACTTCCAAAAGTACTGATTAATAATTATTCCATTTCCAATAAGCCTTCCCTGAACAACCCAATCTACCTGATCTTCCCTATGATTGCATTACTGCAATGTAAACCACATGAATTAGAGCTAGATTATATATTGTCCTTGCTAAAAGCTATGTCTTTTCCTTTGTCTGTATTCTATGTAGTGCCTAATAAACCCATAGGGGTTCAAGAGGTTTTGTAGACTGGAGTGTGCCGTGTGATGATTGGAGTCAGGTGACAGGATTAACAACTGTTCCCATGGCACAGAACTTGTCAAGCTTTAACATGCACAGGAATCACATGAGAATCTTGTAAATGTGGATTCTGATTCCATAGGTCTGGGGTGGGGCCTAAAATTCTGACAAGCTCCCAGGTGATGCTGATGCTTCTGGTCTATGAACCATACTCTAAGTAGCAAGGCTATAAGGTAGTGTCTTTAGGGTCTTCTCCATAATTGGTATGTTTTGGGAGAGGCATGCTTGAATATATTTAATAAACTAAGTTATATAAGAACTTCTATTATATACCACAACATAAAGTGAAATTGAGCATTTTATTCTCATGGGATAAACAATAATATGGAAATTAGAGACTGGTCATGAACAACCATTCATTTAATAAGGCTTTATTTAAAACCCTGCTACATGCAAAGCCTCGTGCTAACAGTTACTGTGAACAATATAAAGATGAGTTTAAGGTATAGGCTACACATTATCACGTGGACCGTCAACTTTGGTAAAGGCTTCCATTTTCTGCTCCAGTGAACTAAGTGGACTTTGCATGTCCAAATTGAAATTTGGAAGGAAAGTAGTATAATTATTTATTTGTGTGCAAGAATTAGTAATGCCAATTAATGCCATTTAGATTTGCTGATTGTACTTAGCACTATTTTCCACCGTACATTATTGGAGTAATTGTTTGTGTCAAAGTAATTTCTGAGGGAACATAGTGTAATTTATCTCAAGTCATAGTTAGATGATCTGGATGTTCCAGTCTCTTGAATAGTAGAAGGAAACACAGGCTTTTAAATGGTATGTGGAGGTTGGGGTGGGAATTGGGGAAGGTGCTGGTAACAGGAGGGGGAAGAAGAACAAGTTTGATTCATGAGCATAGGGTAAGAAAACAACATCCTATATATATATATATTTTAAATGTTTCTCAAAGTAAATTAACCAAGGGCAGTACAGGTTGTAGATAACACTGTGCAGCAGTAAGAACATTGGGCCAGAAGTCAGGAGACCTGTAATCTAGTCTGTCCTTTATATCGACCTTGTTGTGGGACCTGGGATAAGTTATGTCATCATTCCAAGCATACCAATGTAGTGTTAATTGTGCCAGTGTTAGTGGTCATATCCAAAGACATTATCTGAGGATAATAGGTTGATGAGTAAAAGTCGCATAAACAGTCAAAGTTGCATCAGTAATTATTTTGCACACATTGAAATAAAAAATTCTTCTTCAGGCCGGGCGCGGTGGCTCAAGCCTGTAATCCCAGCACTTTGGGAGGCCGAGACGGGCGGATCACGAGGTCAGGAGATCGAGACCCTCCTGGCTAACAGGGTGAAACCCCGTCTCTACTAAAAAATACAAAAAACTAGCGGGGCGAGGTGGCGGGCGCCTGTAGTCCCAGCTACCTGGGAGGCTGAGGCAGGAGAATGGCGTGAACCCGGGAGGCAGAGCTTGCAGTGAGCTGAGATCCGGCCACTGCACTCCAGCCCCGGCGACAGAGTGAGACTCCGTCTCAAAAAAAAAAAAATTCTTCTTCAAACTTTCTACGTAGATGATGGAAAACCAAAGGTCATTCTCCCTTCATTCTAAGGTGGGAGTGAGAGAAATACTGCTCCATGTGTGGAATACCTTTTATGCCAGAGAAAGAAGGGTTTTCTACCCACATATCACTTAGTGATACATTCCAACATTTTAAAGGATGGAGATAGAAAAGAGGTATAGGTGATTGGACTATCTACTGAAAAAGAAGTAATATGACCTATGTGTGTCTGTGTTTCTTGCCTCTTACATCTAAAAATTAGAGTGTGACAAAACCCAGTCAGAACCAATAATGTTTCTGATCAATCTACTCCTAATCAACTAGGGTTTTATTCATTTCCTTTTTTATAGATCCCAATTCTGAGTCAGCTAGTTGCTAGCTCCAGCTATGGGCCATGACACTTAAATTATAGTGTACTTTGGATGGTGCCTTTCTTGCAGGGTGACCATAACTCAAAATACTTCCGAATGTGCTATTTAAATATCCAACTCAGTAACCCGTAACATAAAGAACCCCTCCTTGCCATTTGTTATGATAGGTACTGTGAAGCACGACTCTGATTCTGGGGGCTCAAATGTGCAATAAATCCAATGGCACTCTGCTGGTAGTACACATAATTATAAAATATGCAGAATACTTGTTATTAACTAGTCTCGTGGAGAAGATCTACTGTGTCATGCAGGATGTATTTTACAATGGAGCTAAAAACAGTGATTGATTTTTAAAAATTCACATCTCTTCTATCCTTCTAATCATTTAACCTCTAAGAACTAGCAAACATTTATAGACGTTTAATGAAGGAGAAACAAGGCCCATTCGCAAAGGCTAATAAAAATTATGTTTGCCTCTTAAGTGAAGACTAAATCCTGGTTTTGTTTTTAATATGAAATTAACACAGCATTTTTATGGTGACTATGCAGAAATAGAGATCAAGATATAAATCAGCAAGGAATTATCAGGGGAGTCTTCTAATAGTTATAAAAACAATGAAAGCCATTTGTAATGTTTGTTTGAATCCCAGTTGGATAGACTATTATTCTTTGGCCAATAGTTATCGCTAGCAGATAGGCATTTGTATACATTGAAAATAAAACAACAAAAAATTAAAAACATATACATAGTTCCTTCTTCTGCAGTAAAGCTACAGCAACTAATTGTAGTACAGTTGTGGAAGAAGCAATGCTCATAGGAATTGACTGAAAGCCCTTAAGGATGCCAGACTTGATTATATGGAGAGGCTCTAGGCACGTAAGAAATGGAAGAAGCCTTTGCTCGGTTGATGCTAGCTTTGTGAATCTTGATATGGTGGTTTCTAGGGTGTGATGTTACTGGTTTCCTGTTCTAAGAAGTATTCCCAGCCGTACCCACAGAGATAGTTTCACCATAACTTCTTCCTTTTCCTATTTGAAAGGGAGTCTCTTTGGGGACATGAAATCCTAGAGCTAGTTTCTGTTAGTGCTAAGTGACTCCTCACTGGAGAGTCAAGGCTGCATAACATCAAAAATAATGGTTTCCCAAGAGTAAGGAGCCTCCAAACAAATGTTCACCTGCATAGCACCTGATTTCTTGGAAATTTGAATGCGTGGCTATAACTTTCTCAGGTTACTCTTTAAAAGGAACAGTTGGAATGAAGTGGCCTTCAGTTTCCACTATTCACTACTGGCTAGTAACATGCTCTTCCTTTCTCTGGCTATTTGTGTGCACATCAAAGATTAGTATGGTTGTGATAAGCTCAGAGTGTGAAGTCAAACTGCAGGAGTTTACCTCTCAGTTCTGCTACCTATTAGCTGCATGACTCTGGGTAAGTTATTTAATATCTCTATGCCTCAGTTTCTTCATCTTCAAAATAGGGATAATAATAACAGTACCTAACTCAATGAGTCATCAGGATTAAAGTTTAAAAGTATATAAAAACACTTAGCCCAGTACTTTGTCCATGATAAACAGCCAATAGACTTTTTTTTTTTTTTTATTAGCAAGGACTCTTTGTTGCAAGGGACAGAAACCTGACTTAAATTGACTTGAAAGAAAGACATTATTGGCTTAAATAACTGAACAATCTGAAGATCAAATGATGTGAGAATTCAGTCTCTTCCTTTATCCCTTGTCTCTGCTTTATAAGTATTATATTTTGACTTAAACTCTATGCCTCAATGTCTTAATCTATAAAATTGGAAGATAATAATAAATCTACCCCATGGGATTATTGTGAAGAGTAAGTGAGTTAATGTACGTGAGGTGCTTCCAACAGGACTTGGCACATAGGAAGACTTATATAACTGTTTACTATTATTGTTGTTGTTATTATGTTAATATCCAATGTCTTCTTCCTGTATTTTCCCTTTGCACTTTCACAGCCCTTCTCCCTTTGCTTCTCCCCTCAACTGCTTCTTTTATTCTCCTTCCTACTCTCCCTTCCTTACCTAGTCTCTTTCTTCTACTCCACAAATTATCACTATCCCCACCCATGAATTCTAATGACTCTTATATATAGAGATGTTATGTTGGGTGGGATTTCATATCAGGTATAGGCAAGCAAAAGCACAGGGGATGCAGTGGATGCTACAGGAGTATCACTGAACACTTTCATTTATTTCACTAAGGTTCTGCCTTTCTATCAACCTTATCCTCCCTCAAACCTTCTACTTTATGAAATGTTTCATGGTTAGGATTTGTTATATATTTTCTATGAGTGTCTGTAAGACACTGTACTGGGTGCTTTGTAACACTCTGCATCATTTAAGAAATGGGTCTAAATATCCCACTTCAGTATACTCTTTTGTTTTTTTTTTTTTTTTGAGGCGGAGTCTCGCTCTGTCGCCCAGACTGGAGTGCAGTGGCCAGATCTCAGCTCACTGCAAGCTCCGCCTCCTGGGTTTCCGCCATTCTCCTGCCTCAGCCTCCCAAGTAGCTGGGACTACAGGCGCCCGCCACCTCGCCCGGCTAGTTTTTGTATTTTTAGTAGAGACGGGGTTTCACCGTATTAGCCAGGATGGTCTCGATCTCCTGACCTCGTGATCCGCCCGTCTCGGCCTCCCAAAGTGCTGGGATTACAGGCTTGAGCCACCGCGCCCGGCCTACTCTTTTGATTCCTACATAAACTTGGCATAGATGGGCGTCATAATTGACTCATTCCACAGCCCTGTCACTCTCCTACTTCTCTTTGGTTCACTCTCTTCCCAGGGGTCTAGTGGCCACCTTCTCTTCCTTGTCTATCTTGAACTTCCTTCTGGGGCACCTCACTGAGTTCTGCTTGGATTCTAAATTATCCCTTTCCTATTTCTCAAATTTAAAAGCACCAAAAGGTACCATACCCTTAAGGCTCTGATCTCTTCTGTGTGACAATAGGCCAACCAGATAAACTAATCCTGGATAACATATTATCCTTCCCTAGAAATGGAGTGCACCTGTTACCAGAAAGCCCTAAGGGACTTGGACTTTCACCATGATAGTCCAAGGTAAAAAGAAATCTGTGGGCATGAAATTTCTTCTCAAATCACATTTGGTGGATAGTTTTGTATTCCACTGCTAACAGCCTGCAGAAAGTTGAATTTTGAAGAGTCTATGCCATGTAATCCTACTGGCCACTTCTTGGCTTCCCCAAAGTCTTTTTCCATTCTGACTTTACTAAAAACAAAGTGTTACTGAGTTTAGGTTTTAAGCTGCAGGGATTTTCTGGTTGGCCTCATTCACATCAAAGCAACAAAGACTCGTTCTTTTGTGAGAGCCATTTATTCATCTTTCCTTGGAGAGAGAATCCCCAGGAAAAATCCCTTAGTAAAAATCATTCTGGAGCTCTTAATGATTTTGCATTTGCTTTTTTGGGGTGTGGGGTGGGGAGAGATCTTCAAAGGTTGTTCTTAGGTTAGAAGAAGTCCTTTGTACCAACTAGTCAGCAAGTAGGATGAGATTGGAGACTGTGTGGAAATAAAGGTGTGGAGGTGAGGTGACACCAAAAGTACCTGCCTATGCCATTGTATTGGTGTCCATAGGTGGAACCTATTCTGCAGCCCATCTTTAGAAGCAATTTGTCGTACATCCAGGCACAAATCCAATTAAAAAGCAGAAAGAGATTTGCATGCATAAAATAACTCTGATGCACAGTTTTAAAAAAATGATCCTGATAGCTAAAATTCAAAGGCCTTTCTTTGTGAAGGTCCCTATATTGAGTGGGTTAGCTGATGTTTGAATCTCTGCCCCAAATAATTTGAAAGATTATATGAAATTATGTTCTCAAAGCTCAGTGCAGCTTGGTGGCTAGGAAAAAAATAAAACTTGACACACAGCTAGATGCTAGTTTTGGTAATTTATCCCTCTGGAGAAGCTTCATTCTTTGAATTCCGGTTAGCCTGAGGCAAAAGTCAGATCTCCAAGCACGTGGTATACAGTGTTTGGCACCTAGTAGGTACCCAATTAATATGGTTGATCTAAGGGCAGCCAGAGCTCTCCTTGGTCTTTGGCAGGTATTATTTGTTGCCTACCCAATATCTATTTCCTCCTTCTTTGCTAACACAATCCTGGTTTTGTTTAAGGTGGTGATGTGCCCAGCTAGATACTCTGTTTCCCAGGCTCCCTTGCAACTGATATTGAGTAGGCAGGCCATGCAATATAGTTCTGGCCAACGAGATGTAAATGGGAAACAAGCATATAGGTGAAAGCCAGGTGATAAGGATGGGGAAGCAAAAAGGAAGAGCTTAAGTCTTTGATGATATTCTTTTATACTTTCACTTAAAAATTGTACTTTTTTCTTTTCTTTTTAAAAAATAATTCAACTTTTATTTGAGATTCAGGGGTACATGTGCAGGTTTGTTACCTGGGTATATTGTGTGATGCTGAGGCTTGGGGTATGATTGCTTTGGTCACCTAGGTACTGAGCATAGCACCCAACATTTTTCAAACCTCGCCTTCTTCTCTCCCTCTCCCAGTAGTAGTTCCCAGCATCTGTTGTTGCCCTTTGATGGTATTCTTAAGCAGCAGAAACAATGCCTACAACTACCTGCTTGAAGGCTTTTACTACTTATTTAAACTGCAGATAGTCAAGATTTGCTACTTGCAGCCTTGTTATCTTATTAGGTACATATCTCCCTACCACCAGGCTTCCAGCACCTTCAAGGCTTTTCAGTTCCTGGCTATTCAGTTCTCCTCAGTAGGGTGCTTTGTCCAGGTCAGCCTGCTATGCCAGCGTGCCCAGTTTCAGGTCTTTCCTGATCTCCATTCACTACCACCATTGAAACCAATAAAGCTTAACCTGTTCTGTGTCCTGTTTCCCTCAGGGCCTTATGAAGTGATAGAAGCTAATTGAATAAATGCCCATGCGTTAAATCTTTAACTTATAGCAGAGTTCTCCACTGTGTTAGCCTCAAAGGGTAACCCCCCTCCATTGTAACAATTGGGTTTTGATAGCTGTGGCAAGGAAATCAAGGGACACATTTTGGGTCAGAGAAAGACTTTGGATGCTCATTAACCCCACCTTAAAAGTGGCCACCTTCAAAAGGTCTGGCTCCATTTGGAATTATTTTGGGGATAACTTTTTATTACTTTCACAGATTTTATTTAAATTCTCAGTAATATTTGCATGATCCTGAAAAGTAATGTGAAAAAGAGCATTGGATAAGATCCTCTGCAGTAATGTAAAAGTTATTGTGCTATACAAATTGAGAACATGATTATGATGTCTAATGCAAATAATTTTTTCAGACATATACCCTTACACACACACACACATACACACGCACACACTCCTTTGAGGAGAGGGAGCAAGATAAACAGAATTTAGAAGCCAATTAAAACTGAGCATTAATGAATTGCACATGGTGGGTGCCCCCTCCCATGTAGAGGACTCATCTGTTTGGTTCTGTGTCCTAGCAACCTATGTCTCCATAGTGTTTTCTGACCTTCATTAGTTAATCTACTCTATGCGGAATTGTATTGAGAGGTTCATAATGGAAAACTGTAAGTTATATAGTGACTAGTCCAGAAGACACAAAATATATATTTGCTGTAACTTGACAATAAACCAAAAAGCAAAAACGCGGGCAGACCCCTAGCTAGTAAAGCAGGTAAAAGAATTACATTTCATCCCCTAACTCCCAAAGTCTTCCCCACCCTAGAAAGAAGAGGTGCATGCCAAGTAATGAATTGATAATATTTTAGTGCTATTGGAGGGAGCGTTCCAACCTTTGGGTCTGTTCATCTTTCTCACAATGTTGCTCTTGGTTATTTTCCTCACCATTTTTTCCCTTTCTCAATGTCTCTTTTTCTCTTATATCTAATGTATCATTTCATATAAACTATGGCATTTCACAGAACAGCAAAAAGACCAAAATCAGTATGAATATAAATGGCTTTGAAATATCTCCAGAATATGTCATAAAGAAGCAGGAGAGAGAAACATTTTAGAACAGAGAAGATAAAAAATATTATAAAAAGTACATTAAAAAATAAAGAAATATTTTCCTCACTGGGTGGAATTTGGCAGGGACTAAGGGGGTGTACTTTAGCAACCTCAGAAATGTCTCAGTCAAATGGATTTACATGTCTTGGTTTGGGGGTGGAGGGTGGTCATGTGTAAGGGTGAAGGAGGGAGGAGCCTTGTGTCTCTTCTAGTCTCACAAGGTTTCTCAAGGGACATGAAGACCCAGGAAAGGGGAAGTGGTGGTCAGTTAGGAGAAATCAAACATTTTAGTGTCCTTGTCCAAACCGAATATTGGGAAAATTCTTTTAATAGGGATTCTCCAATTTCACTGTGCCTCAGAAACGCCCAATGACTCAAATCACTTAAGACTCCAGATTCCCAGGTCTCACTTCTAGAAATTCTGATTCACTTGGTCTGTAGTGGGTCCCTGCAATTTCCATTATCTATCTATCTATCTATCTATCTATCTATCTATCTAATCTTTCTGTCTATCTACACACACACATACATTTTTTAGAATTATACTTTAAGTTCTGGGATACATGTGCGGAACGTGCAGGTTTGTTACATAGGTATACATGTGCCGTGGTGGTTTGCTGCACCTATCAACCCATCATCTATATTAGGTATTTCTCCTAATGCTATCCCTCCCCTAGCCCCCCAGACCCTGACAGGTCCGGGTGTGTGATGTTCCCCTCTCTGTGTCCATGTGTTCTCATTGTTCAACTCCCACTTATGAGTGAGAACATGCAGTGTTTGGTTTTCTGTTCCTGTGTTAGTTTGCTGAGAATGATGGTTTCCAGCTTCATCCATGTCCCTGCAAAGGACATGAAGTCATTCTTTTTTTGTGGCTGCATAGTATTCCATGGTGTATATGTGCCAGATTTTGTTTATCCAGTCTATCATTGATGGGCATTTGACTGGGTTTCAAGTCTTTGCTATTGTGAATAGTGCTGCAACAAACATACATGTGCACGTATCTTTATAGTAGAATAATTTATAATCCTTTGGGTATATACCCAGTAATGGGATTGCTGGGTCAAATGGTATTTCTGGTTCTAGATCCTTGAGGAGTCATCACACTGTCATCCACAATGGTTGAACTAATTTGCACTCCCACCAACAGTGTAAAAGCATTCCTATTTCTCCATATCCTCTCCAGCATCTGTTGTTTCCTGACTTTTTAATGATCACCATTCTAACTGGCTTGAGATGGTATCTCATTGTGGTTTTGATTTGAATTTCTCTAATAACCAGTAGTGATGAGCTTCTTTTTTTCATGTGTTTGTTGGCCACATACATGTCTTCTTCAGAGAATTGTCTGTTCATATACTTTGCCCACTTTTAGATGGGGTTGTTTGTTTTTTTCCTGTAAATTTGTTTAAGTTCCTTGTAGATTCTGGATATTAGCCTTTTGTCAGATGGATAGATTGCAAAGATTTTCTCCCATTCTATAGGTTGCCTGTTCACTCTGATGATAGTTTCTTTTGCTGTGCAGAAGCTCTTTAGTTTAATTAGATGACATTTGTCAATTCTGGCTTTTGTTGCCATAGCTTTTGGTGTTTTAGTCATGAAGTCTTTGCCCATGCCTATGTCCTGAATGGTATTGCCTAGGTTTTCTTCTAGGGTTTTGATGGTTTTATGTCTTACATTTAAGTCTTTGATCCATCTTGAGTTAATTTTTTTATAAGGTGTAAGGAAGGGGTCCAGTTTCAGTTTTCTGCATATGGCTAGCCAGTTTTCCCAACACCATTTATTTAATAGGGAATCCTTTCTCCCATTGCTTGTTTTTTGTCAGGTTTGTCAAAGATCAGGTGGTTGTAGATGTGTGGTGTTATTTCTGAGGCCTCTGTTCTGTTCTATTGGTCTATATATCTGTTTTGGTACCAGTGCCATGCTGTTCTGGTTGCTGTAGCCTTGTAGTATAGTTTGAAGTCAGTCCAGCTTTGTTCTTTTTGCTTAGGGTTGTCTTGGCAATGTGGGCTCTTTTTTAGTTCCATATGAAATTTAAAATAGTTTTTTTTCTAATTCTGTGAAGAAAGTCTATGGTAGCTTGATGGGGATAGCATTAAATCTATAAATTACTTAGGGCAATATGGCCATTTTCATGATACTGATTCTTCCTATCCATGAGCATGGAATGTTTTTCTATTTGTTTGTGTCCTCTCTTATTTCCTTGATCAGTGGTTTGTAGTTCTCCTTGAGGAGGTCTTTCACATCCTTTGTAAGTTGTATTCTTAGGTATTATATTCTCTTTGTAGCAATTGTGAATGGGAGTTTACTCATCATCTGGCTCTCTGTTTGTCTATTTTTGGTATATAGGAATGCTTGTAACTTTTGCACGTTGATTTTGTATCCTGAGACTTTGCCAAATTTGCTTATCAGCTTAAGGAGATTTTGGGCTAAGATGATAGGGTTTTCTAAATATACAATCATGTCATCTGCAAACAGGGACAATTTGACTTCCTCTCTTCCAATTTGAATACGCTTTATTTCTTTCTCTTGCCTGACTACCCTGGCCAGAACTTCCAATACTATGTTGAATAGGAGTGGTGAGAGAGGGCATCCTTATCTTGTGCCGGTTTTCAAAGGGAATGCTTCCAGCTTTTGCCCATTCTTTATGATACTGGCTGTGGGTCTGTCATAAATAGCTCTTATTATTTTGATGTATGCTCCTTCAATACCTAGTTTATTGAGAGTTTTTAGCATAAAGGGGTGTTGAATTTTATTGAAGGCCTTTTCTGCATCTATTGAGATAATCACGTGGTTTTTGTCATTGGTTCTGTTTATGTGATGGATTATGTGTATTGATTTGCCTATGTTGAACCAGCCTTGCATCCCAGGGATGAAGCTGACTTGATGGTGGTGGATAAGTTTTTTGATATGCTGCTGGATTCGGTTTGCCAGTATTTTATTGAGGATTTTGCATCGATGTTCTTCAGGGATGTTGGCCTGAAATTTTCTTTTTTTGTTGCTGTTGTGTCTCTGCCAGGTTTTGGTATCAGGATGATGCTGGCCTCATAAAATGAGTTAGGGAAAAGTCCCTCTTTTTCTATTGTTTGGAATAGTTTCAGAAGGAATGGTACCAGCTCCTCTATGTATCTCTGGTAAAATTTGGCTGTGAATCCATCTGGTCCTGGGTTGTTTTTCATTGGTAGGCTATTAATTACTGCCTCAATTTCAGAACTTGTTATTGGTGTATTCAGGGATTCGACTTCTTCCTGGTTTAGTCTTGGAAGGGTGTGTGTGTCCAGAAATTTATCCATTTCATCTAGATTTTCTGGTTTATTTGCGTAGAGGTGTTTATAGTATTCTCTGATGGTAGTTTGTATTTCTGTGGGATCGGTGGTGATATCCCATTTATCATTTTTTGTTGTGTCTATTTGATTCTTCTCTCTTTTCTTTATTAGTCTGGCTAGTGGTCTATCTATTTTGTTAATCTTTTCAAATCACCAGCTCCTGGATTCATTGATTTTTTGAAGGGTTTTTGGTGTCTCTATCTCCTTCCTTTCTGCTCTGATCTTAGTTATTTCTTGTCTTCTGCTAGCTTTTGAATTTGTTTGCTGTTGCTTCTCTGGTTCTTTTAATTGTGAAGTTAGGGTGTCGAATATACATCTTTCTGTCTTTCTGATGTGGACATTTAGTGCTGTAAATTTCCCTCTAAACACTGCTTTAGCTGTATCCCAGAGATGCTAGTACATTCTGTCTTTGTTCTCATTGGTTTCTAAGAACTTATTTATTTCTGCCTTAATTTTGTTATTTACCCAGTAGTCATTCAGGAACAGGTTGTTAAGTTTCCTGGTAGGTGTGCAGTTTTGAGTGAGTTTCTTTCTTTTTTTTTTTTTTTTTTTCTTTTTTTATTTTTTATTATACTTTAAGTTCTTAATCCTGAGTTCTAATTTGATTGCACTGTGGTCTGAGAGACTGTTTGTTATGATTTCTGTTCTTTTGCATTTGCTGAGGAGTGTTTTACTTCCAATCATGTGGTCAGTTTTAGAATAAGTGCGATGTGGTGCTGAGAAGAATGTATATTCTCTTGATTTGGGGTGGAGAGTTCTATAGATGTCTATTAGGTCCGCTTGGTCCAGAGCTGAATTCAAGTCCTGAATACCCTTGTTAATTTTGTCTTGTTGATATGTCTAATATTGACAGTGGGGTGTTAAAATCTCTCACTCTTATTGTGTGGGAGCCTAAGTCTCTTTGTAGGTCTCTAAGAACTTGCTTTATGAATCTGGGTGCTCCTGTCTTGGGTGCATATATATTTAGGATAGCTAGCTCTTCTTGTTGCATTGATCCCTTTACCATTATGTAATTCTCTTGTCTTTTTTGATCTTTGTTGGTTTAAAGTCTGTTTCATCAGAGACTAGGATTGCAACCCCTGCTTTTTTTTTTTTTTTTTTTCCATTTTCTTGGTAAATATTTTTCCATCCCTTTATTTTGAGCCTTTGTGTGTCTTTGCTTGTGAGATGGATCTCCTGAATATAGCACACCAATGGGCCTTGACTCTTTATCCAATTTGTCAGTCTGTGTCTTTTAATTGGGGCATTTATCCTGCTTACATTTAAGGGTAATATTGTTATGTGTGAATTTGATCCTGTAATTATGATGCTAGCTGGTTATTTTGCCCATTAGTTGATGCAGTTTCTTCATAGTGTTGATGGTCTTTACAATTTGGTATGTTTTTGCAGTGGCTGGTACTGGTTTTTCCATTCCATATTTAGTGCTTCCTTCAGGAGCTCTTGTAAGGCAGGCCTGGTAGTGACAAAATCTCTCAGCATTTGCTTGTCTGTAAAGGATTTTATTTCTTCTTTGCTTATGAAGCTTAGTTTGGTTAGATATGAAATTCTGGGCTGAAAATTCTTTTCTTTAAGAATGTTGAATATTGGCCCTCACTGTCTTCTGGCCTGTAGGGTTTCTTCAGAAAGAGCCACTGTTAGTCAGAGTGGCTTCCCTTTGTGGGTAACCAAACCTTTCTCTCCGGCTGCCCTTAACATTTTTTCCTTCATTTCAACCTTGGTGAATCTGATGATTATGTGTCTTGGGGTTGCTCTTCTCAAGGAGTATCTTTGAGGTGTTCTCTGTATTTCCTGAACTTGAATGTTGGCCTGTCTTGCTAGGTTGGGGAAGTTCTCCTGGATATTCTGAAGCGTGTTTTCCAACTTGGCTGCATTCTCCCTGTCACTTTCAGGTACACCAATCAAATGTAGGTTTGGTCTTTTCACGTAGCCCATATTTCTTGGAGGCTTTGTTCATTCCTTTTCATTCTTTTTTCTCTAATCTTGTCTTCATGCTTTATTTCATTAAGTTGATCTTCAATCTCTGATATCCTTTTTTTCTACTTGATCAATTCAGCTATTGTTTCTTATGTATGCTTCATGAAGTTATCATGCTGTTTTTTTTTTAGCTCCACCAGGTCATTTATGTTCTTCTCTAAACTGGTTATTCTAGTTAGCAATTCCTCTAACCTTTTATCAAGGTTCTTAGCTTCCTTGCACTGGGTTAAAACATGCTCCTTTAGCTCGGAGGAGGTTGCTATTATCAACCTTCTGAAGCCTACTTCTGTCAATTCATCAAACTCATTCTCCGTCCAGGTTTGTTCCCTTGCTGGTGAGGAGTTGTGATCCTTTGGAGTTGAAGAGGCATTCTGGGTTTTGGAATTTTCAGCTTTTTTGCACTGGTTTTTCTTATCTTCTTGGATTTATCTACCTTTGGTCTTTCATGTTGGTGACCTTCGGATGGGGTTTCTGTGTGGACATCCTTTTTGTTGATGTTGATGCTATTCCTTTCTGTTTGTTAGTTTTCCTTCTAACAGTCAGGCCTCTCTGCTGCCGGTCTGCTGGAGTTTGCTGGAAGTTCACTCCAGACCCTGTTTGCCTGGATATCACCAGCAGAGGCTGCAGAACAGCAAAGATTGCTGCCTGTTCCTTCCTGTAGAAGCTTCGTCCCAGAAAGGCACCTGCCAGATGCCAGCCAGAGCTCTCCTGTATGAGGTGTCTGTTGCCCCCTGCTGGAAGGTGTCTCTCAGTCAGGAGGCGTGTGGGCCAGGGACCCACTTGAGGAGGCCATCTGTCCCTTAGCAGAGCTTGAGCACTGTGCTGGGAGATCTGCTGCTCTCTTCAGAGCCAGCAGGCAGGAACATTGAAGTCTGCTGAAGTTGTGCCCATAGCTGCCCCTTCCCCCAGGTGCTCTGTCCCAGGGAGATGGGAGTTTTATCTATAAGCCCCTGACTGGGGCTACTGCCTTTCTTTCAGAGATGCCCTGCCCAGAGAAGAGGAATCTAGAGAGGCAGTCTGGTTACAGCAGCTTTGCCAAGCTACAGTGGGCTCTGGCGAGTTTGAACTTCCCAGGTGGCTTTGTTTACACTGTGAGGGGAAAACCGCCTACTCAAGTCTCGGTAATGGCAGATGCCCCTCCCCATACTAACTCCAGCATCTCAAGTCGACTTCAGACTGCTGTGCCGGCAGCCCGAATTTCAAGCCAGTGGATCTCAACTTGCTGGGCTCCTTGAGGGTGGGATCCACTGAGCTAGACCTCTTGGATTTCTGGCTTCAGCCGTCTTTTCGGGGGAGTGAATCGTTCTGTCTCACTGGCATTCCAGGACCACTGGGGTATGAAAAAAAACTCCTGCAGCTAGCTCGGTGTCTCCCCAAATGGCTGCCCAGTTTTGTGCTTGAAACCCAGGACCCTGGTGGCGTAGGCACCCGAGGGAATCTCCTAGTGTATGGGTTGCAAAGACCATGGGAAAAGCATAGTATCTGGGTCGGAGTGCACCGTTCCTTATGACACAGTCTGTCATGGCTTCCCTTGGCTAAGGGAGGGAGTTCCCTGACCCCTTGTGCTTCCCAGATGAGGCAATGCCCCATCCTGCTTTGGCTCGCCCTCCGTGGGCTGCACCCACTGTCTAACCAGTCCCCATGAGATAAGCTGAGAACCTCGTTGGAAATGCAGAAATCACCTGCCTTCTACATTGATCTCACTGGGAGCTGCAGACTAGAGCTGTTCCTATTTGGCCATCTTGCCAGCCACCCGTTTTTCATTCTTAGTCTGTCATTATTATATTTTTTTGAGACATTGTCTCACTCTGTCACCCAGGATGAAGTGCAGTGGTGCGATCTCGGCTCACTGCAACCTCTACCTCCTGGGTACAAGCGATTATCTTGGCCTCAGTCTCCCCAGTAGCCGGGATTACAGGCGTTTGCCACCACACACAGCTAATTCTTATATTTTTAGTAGAGACAGTGTGTCGCCATGTTGGCCAGGCTGATCTAAAACTTCTGGCCTTAAGTGATCTGCCCGCCTTGGCCTCCCAAAGTGGTGGAATTATAGGCATGAGCCACTGCTCCTGGCCTGTAATTTTCGTTATTAATAAAGATACCAAATGATTCTGTCACTGTTCATCTGAGGACTGGAGTATGAGAAATGCTGCCTTTTGCGATGGGGACAGATGGTCCTCTCTTCTGCCTCCTTCTGGACTCTAAAGCAGAGGGTTTTCCTATTTCTAGAGAAACTGGGCAGTGAAAGTAGCAAATGTTTCCATTTGAAATGGTGCCAGCCAGTGCATTTGTGGTAAGAAAATGGGATTGTTTTTCAGATATCAGAAAGATTTATTTCTGTGACTGCAGTGCATGGACATGTAGCCCTGTGAGGGCAGTGAAGGGAAAGAGGAGGGGGATACAGGGTAGACCATATAATGCCGCAGATCATTGTTTCCTTTTGTTTTAATTTTCTTTCATGCATATATTCTGAAATATCCCTTTTAACTCCAAGACTGTCATACAATTTTAAATGATGCCTAAGCTAATGGCTCTCAGATTGTGTTCTTTGGACTAGCAGCATTGGCATCACCTGGGAACTTGTTAAAAATGCAAATTCTCAGGGTTTCACTTGTAGACTTAATGAAGCAGAAACTGTGAGGCTGAGGCCCAGTAATTGGTGTTTTAACAAGTCCTCCAGATGATTTCTGAGGCATGCTAGAGTGGGTTCTTGCAACTACTACTATAAGGTAGTTGGCAACCAACTACCATATAAAATCTCCAAGGCCACACTCTGAGTCCTATGTATCTTGTGTGTCCCTATTCCAATCCAACCTCCACCATGGGATATGTGTTCATCACAGAGCAGGTGATCATTAAATTATTGCTCTAAGCAGCTGACATTCTTTAGTATTTTAATTCCTTCATTTTCAGTAAGAAAATTAAAATTTTGTCAGTTGATCTTGATAACCATCTTATGAAGTTGATGGAGCAGGCAATTTTCAGTATGTCAGGGAAGGAGCTGGGAAGGCTATATATATATTTGTAACATGCTCCTAGGGCATTCTGATGATAAGTGAACTTTAGTAAGCGCCATAGGAAAAGGAATGTGTGGCTAGGTTTAAGGTACCATGACAAGCTTGTTTAATCTCATGAATCACTTCTGTAAAACGGAATCATGACACCTGCTGTACCAAGTTCATAAGATTACTATAAAGAGCAATAGAGATGATTTCGTTTTACTACTTAAAAGACATACAAGCAATCTAAGAGCACGCATTCTCCCTTCTTTTCAAATACTAGCATTCTTTGGCCACTCAGAAGTCCAGCAGTTGTTATTAGACACTAAAACCTTCTGAAGAAAATTTATTTCCACAGACAATGATGCCATAGACAAGTAAAGTGTCCTCAATGTGAGGATGCAAATGAATATTTAGTATGCCAAGATCATATTATGCAAAATAAATAGCTCTCAACTGGAGTGCTTAAGGACACTCTTCTGGCAACTGTTATTATCTTAGCCATGACTTTCACCTAAGCTATTCTGAGTGCTACTAAAGTTTGAGTATATATTCATATATTACTCCTACTGTGTTGAGATTAGCTGAGCCCAGTGTGGCCTGCTTGGGAGGAAGTCAATACAAATATAGTAAAAGTAGAATTGACATGGATATTGCAGTGTAGTATACTGAAAAGAACACTAGACTGAGACTTCAAAAACTTGATAATCTCGGCCTTGAGTAAGTCACTTAGCATCTCTAGGTTTCAGCTTATAAAATGAAGAGTCAGTCTCCCAAGAGTATAATGAAGATCAAGTGAATCCAGGTGTGAAAATGTATGCAAAAGTTGAATGTATTGTTACATTACATTTGTTTAACCAGAAACTTCAGTTAGCAGAATTGTCCTCTTCCGTTGTCCTTAACTTAAAAGAGGCAATACACAATAAACTTCTCACATTGGAAATTTCATCAAAGCCATGTCCAGAACTCAGTTCGTGTATAGTTTGAACTATCTTCATTTCTAACTCTGGACATTAAAAATAGATGTTCAAAATAATAACTCTAAAACCCTGAAAGAGCCTCAAATACCAAGATTCAATCATATTTTTAAGGTGGGACATGGAACCAGACGTTTCAAAACCAGACATGCCAAAAGTAGACCAAACTAAATACGTTGTTTCAACATTCTTGTAGTTTCAGCTAAACCTAGTTTATCAGAATATTCTTTTAATTAGGACAGTCCATTACCCGAGAATTTTGATGAACTTATCCTGAGCTACCTTATTTTTAATAATAAAAAAGAGTGTATTTAATTTGGCATTCCGCCATAGAACCAGTTTGATAGCCAGACCCAAAAGCACCACAAAAAAAGATGAAGTGTTTTTCTGTACAGTTTAGGGGCAAAAGATGGACATGAAATAAAGTGAGACTATAGTGAAAAGAAGAAATGTCTGCATGTTTTGGTTTCCGTGTCTAAAACCTTAGGGTGTCTTTTCAGGATGAACTCAGGAGTGTGGCTGTGATTGAGAATCAAGAAAGTGATGACTGATTTGCCCTGGGAGCCCTATTTGGAGCTATGATATTCATTTGTGAAGTGTGAGCTGCTGATCTTCATTTGATTCTTTTTCTCTGGTTGCAAGATGGAGTTACAAATGTCTGCAATCCTTCAAACTTTCAGTTTTATGCACAGTTGGGAATGGAGTACCGTGATTCATCAAGTGGTCTAATTTACAGAGTGCTTCCCTATTCACTTTATAGGGATTTGTGATTTTCAAAGAGTAAATATAAAGAAAATATAATTATAGTGTTATATCAATTTGAGCATACTTTTATTTTTCTTTGGTAATTTAAGGAGGTACTTCAAGGCCTTAAAGGGTTCCTGAGCCAGGAGGTGGAACGCCAGGTCCCCATATGTTGTTGATGTGCAGAGAGCTGGCTAATAGAGAAGTCTTTGGGAAATTAACGTGCTGAGAAATCAGCTTTGTTGTGTTATTCTGCTGGCTGGGGCTTGAAGGAATGCTATCTGAATTAGTTAGAATATTCCCCGCCCACTTCTCCCTCCCTCTGCCAGCTCCTCTCAGTCCTCTTCACCTTGCATACTTCTGTACACCCATCTGCCTGCTGTTTTGAAACTTCCATTTCCTTGAAACAAAGCAATTCCATATGAAAGGAGAAAGCTTTGAATCAACATCCAACTTGAAATCTATTGGTTCTATATAAAAAAAATTAATTGACAGATAACATTGTATGTTTTTATTGTGTACAACATAATGTTTTGAAGTATATATACCTTGTGGAATGGTTAGATCTAGCTAATTAACAAATTTATTATTATTATTTTGTGGTAAGAGCACATAACATCCACTGTCTTTACATTTTTCAAAAATACAATATTGTTACCTATAGTAACATTGCTGCACAATATATTTCTTGAAATTTCTTCCTTCTATGTAACTGTAATTATGTATCCTTTGACCAACTTCTTCTCATTACCTACTCCCACTCCTATCCTCTGGTAACCACCATTTTATTCTCTACATCTATAAGAACAATGTTTTTAGATTTCATGTATGACTGAGATCATGCAGTGTGTGTCTTTCTATGCATGGCTTATTTCACTTAATGAAGAAGACACAAATAAATAGGAATATATCCCATGTTCATGGAATGGGAGAATCAATATTGTTAAAATATCCATACTACCCAAAGTGATCTACAGACTCAATGCAATCCCTATCGAAATACTAATAATATTCTTCATAAAACAGAAAAAACAATGCTAAAATTTATATGGAACCACAAAAGGCCCATAATAGCCCAAGCAATTCTGAGCAAAAAGAACAAAGCTGGAGGCATCACATTACTTGATTTCAAAGTATACTACAAAGCCATAACAACCAAAATAGCATGAAACTGGCATAAAAATGGACACATAGACCAATGGAAGAGAACAGAAAACCAGAAATAAATCCATGCATTTACAGCCAATTGATTTTTGGCAAAGATGCCAGGAGCACACATTTAGGAAAAGGACAGCCTCTTCAATAAATGGTGTTGGCAAATCTGGATATCCACAGCATAAGAATGAAATTAGGCCCATATCTCTCATCGTATGCAAAAGTAAACTCAAAATAGATGAAAGACTTAACTGTAAGACCGGAAACTATAAAAGTACTGGAAGAAAACACAGGGGAAACACTTCAGGACATTGGTATAGGCAAAGATTTTATGGGTAAGACCTCAAAAGTACAGGCAGCAAAAATCAAAATAGACAAATGGGACTATATTAAAGTAAAAAGCTTCTGAACAGCAAAGGAAATAATCAACAGAGTGGGAACACAACCTACAACATGGGAGAGAAGCATTTGCACACTATACGTGTGACGAGGGGTTACTATCCATGACTCTTTTAAATGACTTATTTTGAGGACAATAAAAACAAATGGTGATATAGTCCTTTTCTAGGGTTTTGGAGTGCATCTGCCACCTGGTGGGAAGGGGACTCTTCCAAGAAGCCAACACTGATCCTGCACTCTCATGAGTCTAGAATGCTCACCAATGTACATGGAACTGCTTCTGCACTCTCATCAAAGAGGCTGGTTTGCCTGGAAATCTGGGCTATCTGTGATTGCTGAAACTTTGACTGCTCATGAAGCCTGCAGCCTGTTGTGGGGACCTAGGTAACTATTTTGTTCAAAATACTGCTGACTTTTCTTACTATGAGTCAAAGCTTGATTTGAATTTCAAAGCTGGAAGGGACTTCAGAGATCATCCAGTTCAAGGATTTTCAACCCTGGTATTCCCTAGAATCACATGAAGAAGTTAAAAGTCTAGGCCCCACTCCAGATCATTGTCTCATTTTCCTCATTGTCTTACTTGATTGTCATGAAAATCAGGAAAGTAGATATTATTGGCTGCATTTCCCAGATAGGTAAACAAGCTCAGTGATGCAAAGTGGCAGGTACCAACATTACATAGAACTGTGATTTGAGAACAGGTCCTTTGAATCTATCTTGAATGTGAGACCTTTGTATTCTCTGTAAGTGTTGGAACCCTTCCTTTCACTTTTGGGGAGCAACCAGTCAACAGAGTGACATGATTTTCAGACCTCTGTGGTTATTTACTCAGGCTTCCTGAGAGAGGCGAGTTTGAGCCAGGTCTCAACATGCACTGGCTCTATCTATTCTCAGAGAGGAAATCCATTGTGTCCTTCCTGCATCACAAGGCCTTACTTCCTTAGTGTGGCACAGGAGACCTTTCATCCTCAGACTCCTACCCCTTTTTCTTTTTTTTTTTTTCTTTTTTTATTTTTTATTATACTTTAAGTTCTAGGGTACATGTGCATAACGTTTATATCATGTATAACTCCCCAATGCAATCCCTCCCTCCTCCCCCCTCCCCATGATAGGCCCCAGTGTGTGATGTTCCCCTTCCCGAGTCCAAGTGATCTCATTGTTCAGTTCCCACCTATGAGTGAGAACATGCGGGTTTGGTTTTCTCTTCTTGTGATAGTTTGCTAAGAATGATGGTTTCCAGCTGCATCCATGTCCCTACAAAGGACGCAAACTCATCCTTTTTGATGGCTGCATAGTATTCCATGGTGTATATGTGCCACATTTTCTTAATCAGTCTGTCACAGATGGACATTTGGGTTGATTCCAAGTCTTTGCTATTGTGAATAGTGCCGCAATAAACATACGTGTGCATGTGTCTTGTAGTAGAGTAATTTATAATCCTTGGGTATATACCCAGTAGTGGGATGGCTGGGTCATATGGTACATCTAGTTCTAGATCCTTGAGGAATCGCCATACTGTTTTCCATAATGGTTGAACTAGTTTACAATCCCACCAACAGTGTAAAAGTGTTCCTATTTCTCCACATCCTCTCCAACATCTATTGTTTCCTGACTTCTTAATGATTGCCATTCTAACTGGTGTGAGATGGTATCTCATTGTGGTTTTGATTTGCATTTCTCTGATGGCGAGTGATGACGAGCATTTTTTCATGTGTCTGTTGGCTGTATGGATGTCTTCTTTTGAGAAATGTCTGTTCATATCCTTTCCCCACTTTTTGATGGGGTTGTTTGTTTTTTTCTTGTATATTTGTTTGAGTTCTTTGTAGATTCTGGATATTAGCCCTTTGTCAGATGAGTAGGTTGCAAAAATTTCTCCCATTCTGTAGGTTGCCTGTTCACTCTGATGGTAGTTTCTTTTGCTGTGCAAAAGCTCTTAGTTTAATGAGATCCCATTGTCAATTTGGCTTTTGCTGCCGTTGCTTTGGTGTTTTAGACATGAAGTCCTTGCCCATGCCTATGTCCTGAATGGTACTACCTAGATTTTCTTCTAGTCCTACCCCTTTTTCTAGCTTCATTCCTCGCTTCTTGTTTTCTGCCTTTCTGCTGAAAAGTTTGTGGGAACCAGACTGCAGAGCACTTGAAATACCTACTATTTGATAGCACAATAGGGCAACTATAGTCAATAATACTTAATTGTATATTTTAAAACAACTAAAGAATGTAATTAAATTGTTTGTAACTCAAAGGATAAATGCTTAAGGGGATGGATGCCCCATTCTCCGTGATGTGCTTATTTCACATTGCATGTCTGTATCAAAACATCTCATGAACCCCATAAATAAATACACCTACAATGTACCCCAATTTTTTTTAAATAATAAAAAAAGTTAAAAAAAGTAGTCAGAGGAGTTCAAACTTTAGTCTCTGGAGCGGTGCTGTCCAATAGAGCTTTCATTGCAGAAATAAAATGCAATGATAGAAATGTTCTCTATTTGCACTGTCCAATACAGTAGCCACTGTATTGAAATTTGAAATGTGGGTAATTAAACTGAGGAACTTCATTTTAAATTTTATTAAATCATAATTAACTTAAAGTTACGTTTAAATAACGACATGTGTCTAGTAGTCATCATACTGTCTCTAATACACAGCTCTAGAGGTACAGCTCTAGAGGCAGTAAGAAAGGACACAATAATGGCATACTTTAGGAAAAGTCCTCTGGCAGAACTATGTCATGTCAGATGCTCCAGAGGGGATTATGTAAAGACTAAGGCTATGAGCACTAAAGTAGACTGCCTGGATACAAATTCCAGTTGTATTATCTGTGTAACTTTGGGAGTGTCATTTGAGCTCTCTGAGCCTCTATGTCCTCACCTGCAAAATAAAAACAGCAACGCTGCCTAGATAATAGAATTATTGTGAGGATGACATAAGATAAAATCCATGAATTGTTTTAGTGCATTGGCTGGCATACAATAGGCATACCTCTGTATAATTTACAAATTTTCATCAGCTCATGGCTCAGTGAGGGAGGAAAGGGGGAGAGATTCTGTGTTGCTCAGCTGTTATACAGGACCCAGCTGCGTCTCTGTCAATTAAAAAATGTAATAGTCTCAAAATCATCACCTAGATATGAGAGTTTATGGAAAGGATGGAAAGAGTAATCCCAAGGGAGGGAGTAGGTTGTAAGGAGAGGAATCAGAGTGACTGTTTTCCAAATGAACTTCAAAAAAAAGCTCAGAACAGCAGGTTCTGGAATTAAAAGCAAATGCACTAGAAGAGCAAAAATATGGAGGAGAAAAATTGCACCCATTCAGAATCTCCAGAAATGCATCCTCGGATAATGGATGGAGCAATGGACTGAGAGTGAAGAGACAGCCACTGACCTGCTGTGTGACCCTACGTAAGTCATTTTCCCTCTCTGGGCCTTTGTCTTTTCATAGGTAAAATAATGAGTTAGACTAGATTTATTTGTTTTAAAAACACTCAATGTGTATGTTTGGGGGAAATGTATGCAGATATAAATATAAATAAAATAATCCTTGGCCTCAAAATGCTTATATTCTTTTTGGAGAGACAGATAGAAGCTAGATACAATGACACAGGAAAAGGCACATTTAGAGCTTAAAGGAACAAATGCTTCCAACTGGGAAAATGGGAAAGCCTTCATGGAGGAGGTGTTAAGATGATGTGTCTTAAAGGATAACTAAGATAACAACCAACTTAACTGATCAAGATCAGTTCCAATTTCCAAAGTACTATCAGATGTGTATGATCTCTTTAAGTGTCCATATAATTCAGGTACACTTTAAATTCTTAGTTCTAGGATACTTTCAAGAGCCTAGTCGTGGTTAGTTCATTTAATTAGAAGATGATGATGCTGAGGAAGTCACTAGGCTCCTTCTGCCCTAGATCCATGGAGTGTACCTTTAACTTTTCTACCTGTTTGACAAATGGGTGTCCCTTGCACCAGTGAAATACTGGAAAATGTGGTGGGAAGGGCTCAGTAAATCCATCCCACTTCTGGAAAAATCTCTTCAAGGACAGATTAGAGAAGTGGTAAAGCCTAGTGGTCAAATATGTGAACCTTGTCCCTGACTGCCCAAGTTTGATTTTCTGCTTCATCATTCAACAGTTGTGTGAATCTGGGCAAGCTACATAATCTCTCTGTGTCCCATAAAATGTTGATGACAGTCCGCATAGGATTGTCGTTAGGATTAAATGAGCAATTCATGCAAAGTATATAGAACAGTACCTGACACATAAGTGCTCACATAGGTTTGCTATTGTTATAATTATCTTTGTTATTATTATTATAATATTATTATATAGCTATTGTTGTTATTGTTATTATCCTTGTTATTGCTACTCAAAGGCCTCATTTCTGGAGTTGCATTCCTTCACTTCTGTTGTTATCTTGCATATGAGTCAGTCTACTGTTTGTGCTCTAATTTAGTCATTTTCTCAATTTGAATGCCTTGGTAGGTGCCTTAGCCACTGGATTGGACTGACTAGCAGGAGCCTAGTGCTGCCTTTTCCCATGGGCCCAGTTTAGCTTCCATAGTGTCAGTCTACAAACTTGCCTGACACTGGGAAAATTTTTAATTCTGGTGTTGTGCAAATTGCTAATTAGGTTGTAAACATTCTCCACTTCACTTCCCTAATATATTTTGGTCATGGAATTCTTCCTGCTGTCACTCTTGGGGTCTGCGCCTGGTGCTTAATTACATTTGGGCAGCCCTGCTGTCTGTGCGGTGGCCTGGTAGTGCCCTACATCCCACCTTGATGTTTGCTTGGGATATGCCTTCTGAGGCCTAGATCACTCTTAGAGAACACAGGGGCTGGCATCTGCCAAAACGTATTCCTTTTTCACTTATCAAAAAGCAAAATAGAACAGAACAGGATAGCATAACATATGGGAGGAGGGGTTGGTGGTGAGAGGCAAATGGGACTAGTTTTACTTTCTGAAAAGACCTAGTGACATTACTTTTATGTCATGGACAAGTGACTAGGTAAGACCAGTCTCATGATGGGATACTTTTCTCTCTCCCATGTGTGCTTTCGCTTATTCTCTCTCATTGCCCTCATGCCTCCACCAGTATTCCATGCTATAGTATCGGTCACAAGCAAGTGTCATGAGGAAGCAGATGCCTAATAGGCACTTTTTGATGGTTACGCGCAGCAGAACGGATCTTACGGTTAAGTTTGGGTTACCAGATTTAGCAAATAAAAAGACAGGAAACACAGTAAATTTGAATTTCAAATAAACAACAAATAATTTTTAGTGTAAGTATGTCCCATGCGGTATTTAGGACATTTGCTTACACTTAAAAAGTATTTGTCATTCATCTGAAACTGAATTAATTGGATGTCCCATATTTCATCTGGTAACCCTAAATTAGGCAGAATAGATGGTCACTTAGGTAGCATAAGTTAAAGACCTGAGAAGCCCATTTGCCCAATGACATTGCTTTCACTGGCCTGGCTCATTGCTTGAAGTATTTGCCATATACAGTATCCTTGAATAAAGCATTAGAAGCTTTGGTCAAAACATGTGTATGACTTAAGAGAAGTTGTACATTGAGCCATTAATCAGCATTTAATTAATGCCTTAGCCCAGATTAGCTCTATAGGTGAGTTCACTGATCATCTCATAAAGTCTAGATAAAATGAGACACAAAACAGGTGAGTTTAATTTGAGCGAGAAGTGGGCTAGGACTAGAAACAGAGTGATGTCTAAGAATGGGCACCAGAATGGAAAGTCCAGAGTTAAGTTCATATACAGAAAGTCACCTATATGATAGGAATGAAGAGGTGTTGGGCCCCTGTGGCCACAATGCCTGATAGGTCACCATTAGTCTTCCTTTTGGGTTACCATTGCTTTCTCTCCAGTGCTCCTTCCTGAAGAGAGGCAGCCTTGTATAATAAAAAGATCCCAGATCTTAGAGTCAGACCTGAGTTCAAGTCTTAACTCTGCAACTCACAAGCTGTGTGACTTAGGTCAGGCAAGCAGGCATTCTCTTTTTTGTTTCTTCATTTTTAAGGCTGGGAAAATGATTTTTGCCTTGGAATTCTTGTCAATTCTCATCTGATTGTTGTGAGGAGTGAATGGAAACACTCTATGTATAAGTCCTTTGAAAACAGGTACTGACAAAACACTTTTGAAGCATTAAAATGCATGTCTTTCTGAGAAAGGGGCAGTACAGTCAACCAGTCCTGGTTACCTGGTATATCACATAACTGTTCTCCTTGAGGGGGAAGATGGCCCCACAAGAAAGCTAGGAATATCAGTGGTGGGTGCTTATGTGGTGGGGAAGAACGGCCCAGGCAAAGAAAGCTGTGACTTCCTCCCCCGACTACCAAATAAACTGCCAGCTCTGCATTTTGCCAATGACTGATCCTATGACATGAGCTCAGAGCAGGAAGGCAGGACTGTAGGGAGGAGGTACGGAAGACTCCCTTGAAATACTGCGGGTGGCATTCACCAGCTCTCAAGGAAGAGCTCCAAGTTTAGGGGGACAGGTGGCCAGCGGAGGTTTTGAATCTACCAGAGGAAATTATCCTCCCTCTGTGTGCCCAGGATAAGATCTCAGAGCCAGGGAATGTTTGTAAATGGACTCTCTCATTTAAATAAATCCCACTTAAATATTTATCAGATCATGAATATGCATGTTTCTCTCTCTCAGTGCTGGAAAGAGAACGGGTGTGTAATTTTTAGATGGCACATAAATAATGTAAGGGGGAAAAAGGGATCTTTGTTCTGTGTTGACTGTGTATTTACAGCATCTCAAGAGGTCTTGAAATAATGAACTGATTTTTCCCTTTCCCAGTCTAAATGTGCACTTGGAGCTTCACCTGTCCTGTCTTTAGGGTGATTTGCACACATTGTATCCCCAGGGGAGGATTTCTGGAGGCAAGAAAATGAGAAAGGTCAACTTCCAATTACTAGTGAGTTAGCCAAGGCAACCTTCAGCATCCCGCCTAACTGGCTGCCCCCACCTCAGATTGGGATGGGAAGGGTGGCAAGCAGGTTTGCTTCTGCACCCCCTATTCAGAGGCTCAAAGGTGAAGGCCTTGAAGGAACTTCTTTAAAAAGCAAATGTCACTGAGGTGGGTAGCCACTATCCTCCCTAGCCATGAACACTTGGACTTGGCTCCATGCATCTAGCAGAATTCTAGGGAAAAGGGAACAGAGCAGTTTTGATGAGGTCTGCGGGGTAGGTTGAAACGTGGTCAGGGCCCCAGGCTCCCCATAGGAGGAAAGAAACTGCAGACTGACTATACCTACTTTGCCCTTCTATTTGGCTGAGAACCAGATGTGACTGAAGGCATGAATAAGTAAGAGAGGATGTATCCCTATCCCTGAGTTCTCTCTGCTGGACTCTGTGTTCCTAACTGCCTTTCCACATTTGCATATTCATGGCTTTGGGATTAGGCATGATGTGCTTGTGTTCTAAACTTCTCCCCCTCTACCTGTATGTGGAATTGAGAGAGGACTGAACTACCCTTTTTCCCTAAAGCATCTTTAAAGGTAACATCCTTTCTTTGCTAATAGGAGAGTTGAAAGTGGCTGTCAGACATTTCTCAAAAGAAGACATCCATACAGCCAACAGACACATGAAAAAATGCTCGTCATCACTCGCCATCAGAGAAATGCAAATCAAAACCACAATGAGATACCATCTCACACCAGTTAGAATGGCAATCATTAAGAAGTCAGGAAACAATAGATGTTGGAGAGGATGTGGAGAAATAGGAACACTTTTACACTGTTGGTGGGATTGTAAACTAGTTCAACCATTATGGAAAACAGTATGGCGATTCCTCAAGGATCTAGAACTAGATGTACCATATGACCCAGCCATCCCACTACTGGGTATATACCCAAAGGATTATAAATTACTCTACTACAAAGACACATGCACACGTATGTTTATTGCGGCACTATTCACAATAGCAAAGACTTGGAATCAACCCAAATGTCCATCTGTGACAGACTGGATTAAGAAAATGTGGCACATATACACCATGGAATACTATGCAGCCATCAAAAAGGATGAGTTTGCATCCTTTGTAGGGACATGGATGCAGCTGGAAACCATCATTCTTAGCAAACTATCACAAGAAGAGAAAACCAAACACCGCATGTTCTCACTCATAGGTGGGAACTGAACAATGAGATCACTTGGACTCGGGAAGGGGAACATCACACACTGGGGCCTATCATGGGGAGGGGGAGGAGGGAGGGATTGCATTGGGGAGTATACATGATATAAACGTTATGCACATGTACCCTAGAACTTAAAGTATAATAAAAATAAAAAAAGAAAAAAAAAAAAAAAAAAAAAAAAAAAAAAAAAAAAAAAAAAAAGAAAGTGGCTGTCAGTATGGAGTAACAGGAAGAACACTTTCACTGGAGTTAGGAATCAGGGCGTCTAGCACTGGCTCCACCACTTACTAGGAGTGCAGTGTTGAACACATCACTTAACCTCTTCATGCCTATACTTCCTCATCTGTAAAATGAGGATCATGACAGTACTTTCTTGGTAACATTTTTGTGATGACTAAAGGAAATGATGCATTTAATAGGCTTATCCCAGAGCATGGCACATGAGTGCTCAGTCAAGGGTGGAGGTTAGTCTGAGGAACTGATGATTCATTGGCCCTGAAACTTTCTTTGAAGCCTGAGCCTTTCATTGTCAGTAAGGATATAATCTTTTGTCCTAAAGGTGTGCAGCAGTCCGTGTAGTGGAAGATTTTTGGACTGGGTATTAGGAAACTTGGGCCTTAGTCCCATGTTTACTGCTCATTAGCTGTGTGAGCTTGGATAAATCACTTACCCTCCCTAAAAATATAGATTTTTAAAATCTGTAAAGTAACAACAATATACCTGCACTGCCCTCCTCATTAGCGTGTATGATAATAAAGACATGGGGAAAGTGCTTGGAAGTGTAAAGTGGTAGGTTATCTTTTGAATAATATTAATTAGAATAACTGAATGGTCTTCCATTTCAGTAGGTTCCAGTTAAACAATAATTTTGAACTTTCAGTTTCATATTAGATGAGATCATGAAACAAATAGTTTATGGAAATCTTCTCTAATTTCAAGTTAGCACATTTAGAGAGGAAAACAGATAGGTTCTAGAAACAAAAATCAGATCTACAGAGCTCCAAATAGCTTATCAGCAGCTATAAGAAATTATGGGGTCAGTGAGAAGGTTGCCTTTGCCTCCAATTTTTGTCTTCTTTCTGTCTCTTCTTCTAAGATGCCTTATTAATCTGAAGGGGAAGCAGTACATACAGATACAATGATAAAACACCCAGGATTTTCTAGGACAATCCAAATTTCATTTGTCTTTCTTCTTTTCTATAAAATAGTAACTAAGTTTGAAATTACTAAATGTGATTTCATATTGATGCTTTTATACAATTTTAATCATTTATCATAATTAATAGTTACACTTTATTGAGTACTTCTGTTTATCAGACACTGTGCTAAGCGCTTTCACAGTATCTCATTTAATTTTCATAACAGTCCAGTGAAGTAGATACTATAATCATTGCCATTTTAAAGACGCTCAGACAGGTTGTTGCCCAAAGTCACACAGCATCTCTGTCAGAGCTGGGACTGAATCCTCAGGACTGCCTTAGAAAAGTCAGAAAGAAAAGAAAACATATTTTCAGACCTTGTGTACTGTTTTCACATTCAGAAAATAGATCCATTGTACCACAGAATTCTGAACATCCACTTGTCGGGGAACAGCCCCTATGATCAAGTGACGAGGGAAGCTTGAGTTTGGGGAACATTGAATTTAGATTTATGTGGGCTGTCAGTGAGGGTAGTGGCTATCCTATCTTTTTATTTATTTGTCTTTAAGGCCACAAAAAATCTTTCCCGTGATCTCCCACAAAATAACCAAATATTCTGCATGCTCTCCGATGGTTGTCCTTTGCTTTCTCTTCATGGCCCTCCTAGTGGATGATACACACAAATGGCTGGGCCCATCCAGCCATATGGCAATGTCCTCAGGAAATGGGCCTGCAGGTGAAGGGAGAGCTTGGAAGGAAACTTGGAACTAGATACATGGCCATTCCTTCCAATTCCTAATAGTCACCAGCTTAAGCCAAACAAATGCAAGACCATAAACTGAGCTTTGTTTCCCAATTCTAAGATTCAATATGTACTATGAATCCAGGGGAGCCTAAAAATATGTCAGAAAAGACGTATGCTTTTTGCTTTCTGTCAGCTTATTAAGAAATGAAATGTAGATATATTCTTGGTGGAGCCACTGACTTCAAGAATTTCCAAATAAGTCTGTTTAGCTTAAGCTGCCTTTAGGCATTTCCATTTGCTTGTGAATAAAGAGAATGTCATTTTCCTTCTTATGATTCTCCAAAATATATGCCCAGTAAAACCATAAAAATGCATTGGTACAGCTTTTCTGATTGCATTCTTCTCTTCAGCAACGGGCCTAACCTCAGCAAAATATGGGATAGGCGGATGGCTGGCTATGTAGTTAGGATTGTTGGAAGGAAATGAACCCCGGCCCTTTGTGATCACCGGTATTGTGATTCCAAAAGCAAGACTTCCTTCCTTTGGCCCGAGGCCTTCTACACTTGCCTAAACCACAGAGATGTCTGAGAGAGGTTGTCCAACAGCCATTTCTACTTTCATGAAGTGTTAATGAGTTTCCCAGCTCCTCTCCTGGGAACAGGTTCTGATTCTCACAGAAGAAAACCAAAATTAGCACATTGGAGAGATGAGCAAGGTGGCACCAAGGCATGGGAAACATCAGCTAGGGCAGCTAAAGATCTTCATTTTATGTCTCAGAAGTCTGCTTTCCTGTGACCCTAGTAAGAGCATAATGGTAGTGGCAAACACAGAATGCTATCTATGTGGCAGAAACTGTTCTAGGTGCCTTTCATGGATGTAATCCATACAACAGTCCTATAAGTTAGGGGCAATTATTATGTTCACTTTATTGGTGAGGAAACAGTCACACAACACAGAGCCTAATGCCTGTGGTCATTCTTGCTCGTCACAATATGGCCCAGAGAGTATACCACAAAAGCCCCTGTTCTGATTAGCATTTAATGCCGTGACTTGTTAATCGATGTGAGAAGTAGAAAGAACTGACTGCATTCTCCTGGGTGGGTGAGTACATGAGGAACATGGGAAGGTACATTGACTCTTTCAATTCTGTTGGTAAAGCCTTACACAAAGCACTGTGACTGTGTGGGCACAAAAGGAAGAGGCTTTCCTCTCGCATCTTAATCACTTATATACAGAGCAGTTCTTTTAGCTTTAGGCAATTGCCCAGTCATACTCGGCATTTTGATTTTAGCTTACATCACTATGCCATTCTTCTTTATTCCTGCAAGATAGGGTGCAAAGTATATTACTGCCATTATGCAGATAAAAGAATTGAGACAGGGTAGAAAAGGCTTAATGCGATAAATCTGGGGCTAGCCTTCAGATTTTTCAAATCCCACATTTTAAGTAGAATTACAGATTAGGAGACTCACCAACTTGACAAAATATGGGCCAATTCATTTTTCAGAACCTGAAACCTCAGCCTTAAGAACTTTAAAGACCTTTCTAGCTTGACATGTCTAAGATCATTTTTTAAATACTACTATCCAGCACTATGCTAGGTGGATAGAAGTGGTGGGATAAAAAAAAATCACTAAAGTGATTTTTAAGGATTTTTAAAGGTTTAAAGATTTTTAAGGTTTCTACCTTATTGATGAACTATGACATACTTATATTATTTGTTATTTATATTATATTATTTATATTATTGAAGGAATAAAAAATGGAAGACAATGGGTAGTTTTGGTAAATAATATTGTACTGCTTCCTTTCATACTGTGCCAAATGAAAACCAGTAATTCTTTCTCTAGGATTTTCAAAAGGAATACATTTGTGCCAAGAGCTTTCCAAGAGAAAAAGAGACTGGACCAATCTTTGGAAGCCTTTTTCTCAGCCTCTCAGAGGTATAAAATGCTTCTGTGAAATAGTTCTGTAGTATGCATGCTGGAACCTGGAAATTTTACAGCTGATGCATACAGCTGATGCAATATATTACAGCTTAATATATTAACCAAATATAAAACCTCACATCAAATTTCTTTAGCAAAAAATACTAAGCTTATGATGTTTATTGTTGATTTTGTTTATTCTTTATTTGTGTCTGTCAGTCATTATAGTCTTAGGAACAAGGATCTCAGGTCATTGTGAGATCAGCAATGTTTGTCTTTATGGCCCTGAAACTACTCTTTTTCTCCCTGGATTTAGTGTCCCTCTCTTTTCTTCTGTGTTGCCCCATCCACTTATATTTCCGCATACAATTATTTTGTATCTTACTTCTGCTAGTCCCTCAAAAGGATGCTCCCTGACTTTTGGGAATATGTTATTGAAGGGACATCCGAAACATTCCTGTTCCTGAGATAACTTCCCTTACTTTCCATGCTCAGTCAAGCCTAAGAAAGATAGAACCAAGAAGGACTATGCATTGTGAAAAGGCACTATTTTATACTCACAGAAATGCCTTTTGGATTATCTGTGCCAAGCTTACCTCCTCTGGTACAGACAACTGATAACTACCTATATCAGTTCTCACATCATTTTTCATCCTTGCCACATTGCCTACACAGACATTTTGAAGCAGTTTTCCTTCTTCAGTTTTTCATTAGGAGCTGTGGAAAATAATACCTTGCTACTCTTGTCTTTAGAGAATTCATGTGGCTCTCTAAATACCATTGATTTGTATGAAATAGTGTTATATCTACACCCTAGCTCTTGAGATTCCTCATATGTTAATGATTCTACTAGCTGAGACTCAGGAACCATAAGGCGCACTGCAGCTTTGTCCTCTAGCCAGAAACCCATGACTAAGGTTCCCAGAACCAAGATATCTGTTTTGCTTTTAAGTTGGTTGGACCAGGAAGGTAACGTTTTTGGTAGGGAGGTTGGGTAAAAATCAAGGCAAGCCCAGTGCACAGGAGGTAGATGACTATCTAATGTATTATTTGAGGACACAATCTACTCAAGGCCATGTGCTTTGCTAGCTCCTCAGTGTTCCTGTAATCCTACATTTTGTTTTTAGCTAAAGTTATCTCATTCACTCATTCAGTTGTTCAATTTACAAATAATAATAATCCAGGCAGTATTGGCAGAGACAAATAAGACAACAATCTTGTCTTCAAGAAGTTCATAGTATGGTGAGGGAGTTAAACATATAAACAGATAATACTACTATTGTAAGACCATTGCTGCATAAAGAGCTATGAGGACACACAGCAGGGCTAAGGGGCTGGAGATCTAGGGTCTGGGGAAGCAAATTTTCAGCAGAATTTTGAATGTCATTTACCATATAAAGTGTGTGTGTGTATCGGGGGAATGGAGTGAGGGGGTTAAGTGCTAAAAAAATGAAAAGCATTTGCAAAGGAATGGAGGCAAAAAAGATCATAGTCCATGTGACATACTGAAAGTAGCATAGGTCCATATGGTTATAGTATAAAGCACTAGTACTTAAGGGATGGGTGGAGAAGAGACTAGGAAAGTGGGTTGGAGTTTTGTTGGATCATGAAGGGCCTTGTGTGCCATGCTTAGAATTTAGGGGTAACAGGAATGTTGTTGAAATCTTTTAGGCAGGGGAGTGACATGATGGGAAGATTGCTGTTTATCAGTGGTGGAGGGGGTAAGATCAGGGAGATCAGTTAGGAGGATGGTGCAGGAGATGGTGGGAACTTGAGCTTGAGTCAGTGGTAGTGGAAATGTAGACGAGGGTCTTTGGTGATGAGATGTGCAATATGACGAAGAGGCAAGATTCAAGGATGAGGTTTCTACTTTGGGCAACTGGGCGGTGCCATTCACTGAGTGTGGGAACATAAGTGGAGGCAAAAGTTTTCTGGGAAAAAGGAATAAATTCGGAATTCAGAATATTGAGTTTGAGGTCCAGGTAGGGCATCAGGATAAGGTTTTAGAGGGAAACCAAACTATGGATCTAGAACTGGAGAGAGAGGTTGGGGCCTCTGGAAAGCCCATGTGAAATTATAACTGTTTTGCATAGAGAAGGGTTTTGAATCATTAGAAAAATATTCAAGAAGTAAAACTGCTTTATCTTTTATCCCAGAAATTCATATCATTTTTGAGAAGAAATACTTCTTTTATTTTAAGGAATCCTGGAAATTGCAAATGGTTATATAGGTCCGTGTTTTAAGACCTTGAAGAATGATGGCAGGAAAGGCCTTAAGTGGAGAGGAGGCCACTGTTGAGAATACTGACAAACCGGCCGGGCGCGGTGGCTCAAGCCTGTAATCCCAGCACTTTGGGAGGCCGAGACGGGCGGATCACGAGGTCAGGAGATCGAGACCATCCTGGCTAACAGGGTGAAACCCCGTCTCTACTAAAAAAAAACTACAAAAAACTAGCCGGGCGAGGTGGCGGGTGCCTGTAGTCCTAGCTACTCGGGAGGCTGAGGCAGGAGAATGGCGTAAACCCGGAGGCGGAGCTTGCAGTGAGCTGAGATCCGGCCACTGCACTCCAGCCTGGGTGACAGAGCGAGACTCCGTCTCAAAAAAAAAAAAAAAAAAAAAAAAAAAAAAAAAAAAAAGAGAATACTGACAAACCTTGTTAGAAGAAAACTTGCTAGAAGTGTGTTGTGTCAGCCCCTGGCTTGGAGATCTACCAGGAAGGGTTTTAAGATCTACTGGGATATCCTAATCTACTATCTAGGCATTGTTTCCTTTTGCCGCCTATCTATCAGAGTCCTGAAAGGGTTCAAGGCACAGAAATGATCAAGAAGGGAAATATGTGAGTGCACTTAGGAATTTAGAAATTGGCCTCTGGCCAATTTCCAAAGCCAATGTGGCTGGTTATTTGTGTCTCCATAACCCTCCTTAAGAGTTCATTTCAAACTTCATTTGAAATAAGTTCTAGTTTCATTATACAGGTGACCCTTGAACCATAAAGATTTGACTGCATGAATCCACTTACACATGGATTTTTCTCTGCCTCTGCCACACCTGAGAAAGCAAGACCAACCTCTCCTCTTCCTCTTCCTCCTCAGCCTACTTAATGTGAAAACAGTGAGGATGAAGACCTTTATGATGATTAACTTCCACTTAAAGAATAGTAAATATATTTTCTCTTCTTTATGATTTTCTTAATGACATTTTCTTTTCTCTAGCTCACTTTATTGTAAGAATACAGTATATAATAGATATACCATATAAAATATGTGTTAATGAACCATTTATGTTATTAGTAACACTTCCAGATAATAGTAGGCTATTAGTAGTTAAGTTTTGAGAGAGTCCAAAGTTATATGTGGATTTTCAACTGTACAGGTGGGTAAACCCCCTACCCCCATGTTGTTTAAGGGTCAACTGTAAATGGAAGTGTTGTAATAGCCCACAGAATTTTAGAATCAAAAGGGATCACTCTAGATTCTATTTATGTATTTATTTTTTTGTATGTCTATGCTGCCCTTTTAAACTGTGAGCTTATTAAGGGGAGGCACTCTGTTTCATTCACTTCCATAACACCTGTAATTCCCCTGACACAAAATTCCTGCACTCAGAAATTGTTAGTTGCAGAATGATGGAGTCCACTCCCTCATTTTACAGGTGTGGAATCTGAGGACCAGAAAAGCTATTGTGACTTGCCCAGGATTACGCAGCTACTTAGTGGCAGAGCTGGGCCTGGAACTGAGGTTCTGATTTGATGATGCGTTTCTTCAACACCTTTAACGGGACTATTCACCTCTCATAATAGAGTGTTCTTGACATATGGTGACAAAGATTCTTTGACCAAACTCTCCTCATGCTCCTCTGAGCCCTCTTCTCACCCTGTCACAATCTTGGCCTATAAAGACTAGAACAAAACACTAACATAGTTTCTAATAGCCTAAGACAACATCTCTAGGATGATTCTAGTCTTCCTTAAAGTGGCTGCCTGAGAAGACTCAAGGCTGCCAAAATAATTTATTGTTTGTTTCACCCAACACCTGAATATAGTGCTCCTGTCTGCCAGCCTCTGTGGAAGGGTAGGAGCCTAACTTCAGTAAGTGTCAGTTGACAAATTCAGATGAGTTTCACATAGACCAAACCTCCCTTTTCCTGCTTTTTGTAACTTTTCACTTTCCTGACTCTATTGGGCCCCCTTTCATCTCCCTTCCCTTTCCCTCATTTTCTCTTCAAAATGCCCAGCCACCTCTGTACAAATTGAAGGTCAGTTCAGTTTATGCTGAACGCTTTTCCCTACTGCAATCGTATATTACTAATTAAAATTGGTCTTTAGCTCTTTAACAAATGTCCAGCTTTGTTTATCTTTGACTGGTTAGAGACTCTATATGAAACCAGACAGAATGTTCCTGGAGAAGTTTCCTCTGTTTCTGAGCATCCCTCCTGTCTCCTAGATGCTTGGTGGATTCTTAAGATTACATTTTAAAACACAGAGGATAGAGTGCCAGTACTCTGTGTGGCCATTTGCTTATGAGAGGGTAAATATGGATTCAAAAATCTACTTGGTGATTTGTGCCAACCTCAGTTTCCAAACATCTCTGTTTCCCTTAATAGCTCACTATGGGTCTGTCATCCATGAATTCATCTAAGCTTTTATTTAGGGGGAGGGGAAAGCTATTTATATTTTCAGTCTAATCCACCACTTGGTGTAATGAGTTCCATATGTCTCCTCCATTTTCTACCTGCTGTGAGAAGTAGAGTTTCCTTTATTTGTCCTAAATTCACCTCTGTGGGCTTTATGTTGGTAAGATGCAAAAGCATATACACACTCTCAGACACACATGTGATTTAGGATGGAAAACGACCTCACTATTAATTGTTATCTTTGTTTACAAGCATATTAAAAATGTAAATGAAAGAGAGCCCAAGTAATGCAATTGAAAGCACCATAGTAGCAACTATTTACCCCAAGGAGAAGGATGTAAATCGTTAACAAAATGGAGACCCATTGACACAGGAACCTGTGGAAATAAGTGGGAAGCCTGCTATGGGATCAGCACCTAGCCAAGCACTGCCTGCCTGCAGTGAAGTTGAAGCACCCTCTAAAAGTTCAGTGTAGCCCAGGAACATAACCTGTCAGCCTCCTCGGCTGACATGATCTTAATTAGCCTCTGTTCTACTGCTGAGAAAGCCTGCTGAGGCAGTTAACACCAGAGAATTAATCAGACCGTTTGTGGAGTCGACAAAGCAGGACAGCAACCGACACTGGCAACTTATTGATTGGAAAGGATCCAGGAAGATAGGGAGTGAAGTAGTCTCTATGTGTGCCCCCTCTTTCCTCTGAATGGCGATGCTCTACAGAGACTTCAGTTGGAGGTGAAGTGAACTGTGCTCCACCTTGACCTCTGCTCTCCTCTCCTCTCCAATTCATATTCTGTCCTCCTTGCTTACACGCACTTTTTGACTAAGGTATCATGTGTAGCCATACTGATGCCAAACAGTGTGTTTGACTGCAAGAGAGTGGGAAAGAGCACTGCTGATTTTGTTGCAAATTGCACTTTTGCTACAGGATTAGTTGAGAAAATGGGATTTTGCCAATATTTCCCTCCCTCCCTTTGTTTACTGCCTATTTTCAACAGCCCTGTAATTGCTTTCCATTTAGTAAAAGGAACATTGTTCCTTTTTGGGTTTTTCTTTTAATTGTATTTCTTGCCTTGAGCTGTGAAGTTTGGGAGCATTGACGGGAATGCCATGTTGTTTTGGTTCTGGATACCAGCTTGGCCTTAGTAATCAAGGTAAGGTCATTGCTAGGGGAGGCAGTTCTGTGGTGTCCTCAGAAACATGTGTGACTTCTTCCATTAAGTCTTCCCTGACTAGACCAGCCTGCCTATCATGAACTTTCTCTTCTTTGGATTCACACAGTACTTCACATCCATACCACACAATCTAGCTCTCGCTTTATGCTCTTTTGCACTAATATTTGCTTCTGTGCATTAATCTTAATATGTCTCTCTGGCCACGATATAAGCTCTTCAGAATCAAACGCTCGCTCTACTTATTAAACAGAGCTGTTATTACTGATCTAGGCATAGTAAGAGACACTCAATAAATGCTAGATTGATTCACTGACAACCCCTTAAGGAGTTTCTGCAACCATTTATTTGACCTGCTGCTTCCTTGGCAGTGTTGACATCTTGGGCTGGATAATTTTTTGTTGAGAGCATGGAGAAGGATACTGTCCTGTGCATTGTAGGATATGTACCAGCATTCCCGGCCTCTACCCACAACTAAAATGTCTCTAGACATTGCCAGATGTACTCTGAGGGGGGAAAATTACCCTCACTCTCTATTGAGGACCACTGTTCCTTAATGGTAATAAAATAATAAGAACTAAAATTCATTGAGCATGTTACTGTGTTCAGCTTGGTGCTAAAGGCTTTATATGTATTATCTTGTTAAACTCTCACAACAACCCTGCCTTGGCTTTAATTGTTGTCTAAAGGGCTCCAAGGGACAAACCTCAAAGTCACAGTTGCAGGTCTATACCGCTGTCCATCCCTGCCCCAAAGAACATTTAGAAGAACCTTTTCAAGGACGTTTCAGGCCCAAACCCTGACTTTATAGACTACTCCAGCGAACCCTTAATGGTTAATGAACTACCTATTCATTAAAAGCTAGATATTCAGCTTAGTGAGGGTTAATTCCCTCAAGGAGCTTGATAAAAAGCAATAGAAGGTCAGAGCAAAAGCAACCCTGCCAGCTGTCACCTCCTTTTTTTTTTCAGAGTTGTGAATACCATTTCAACAGCTAATGCATTGTAGGGGGGCTGGAGATCTGTTTCTTTAGCTCATATGATGACATTTTAGCTCAGGAAGCAGAATTTTTAGCTAGCCTACTGAAGTGATATTCCTACCCAACATCCTTACCAGCTGTCTTGCAAACAATGCAATTGGTCACAAGAGGGACAGGGTAAAAGAAGTTGGATAAACCTGTGCAGATTCATCCTTCTATGGGGATGGGGGGCTACTCAATGCATATCTCCTGACAGTAGCACCGTTTCTGCATATGAAGGACAACCCAAGAGAGAAAATTTGACATTTTAGCTTAATTTGTCTCTAGAGAGGAATGTCTCTGGCTGTAAAGTCAATTCAACCTCAAATTCACTGCCACCAAGGAGTTAAAAATACATTAAAATTAATCATGTCATTTTCTGGAGAAATATTCTACTTATGGAAAATACCTTTATAGGAAAACTGCCTTTCTGAGTCTGAGCTGGAAATATTACAGTAAACAGGATCTAATCACAGTGAAGCCTTTTTTCAGCTTTGCATGACAGCTGTAAAATATGACAGTATTTATTAATAGTTGCTGCAGCCTAATCTGCAGCATTGGAGAGCTACAGAAAAATATGTTAAGCTACCGAGAGAACAATTTCCACAGTAACTAATATTCAGCTACTAAAAGGGTAGTTTAATGTCTTGTGATTTTTTTCCCCCCTACTGATGGTCCAACCCCAGGAATGAGCTACTAAGCTAATAACCTTTGTGGAGAGGAAGTGTTTAAATGATAATTTATTTCAAGAGCTGACAACAAATTGCTCGGCACTTTCTCTTCTTATGCCCCAAAGCAGTCAAGGATGTGCAAATCGAAGTATTAAAAAATATGACAGCTCTGGTATTTTCATTTTCAATGAAATTCTCATTACAGACAAATGTACAGTCTTTTATTCACAATCCAGTCCAAATAGTCATTCACTATTATTATTGTGCGGGCTCTCAAGATGCTCTCATAGTTGAAAACTCATCACAATAGATTAGGCAGGCTGTGGAAACTACCAAATGTCTCAGGTACTGTCAACCCTGATTATTGCTGCTCAAACAGGGGAATTTAGTATCTGTCTCTCACACAATAATGTACTCGCTGGGCCTTCCTAATTTATTCAGATGTAAAAAGTATCTTGAATTTCAATAAAACTCTCTTGACTTCACTTTTCCCAGAAGGCAAATGGACACGACCAGAATTGGAGCCATCTGTTTCCTTCGTACATCTTTTAATCAGTTCTTAAAGTGAAGAAGAAAAAGAATCCATGATAGTCTGTCCTTTTTTTTCTTTCTTTCTTTAATAATTGAGATACCCTGCTACTGTCTTAACAGTTTTGGCCAAGCACTTATGGTACTTAGCTGGAACTTTAAAGAAGTTCATGATAGTGGCCTATCCTGAACCAGAATAGGCTCCTCCAACCAGAAATATAGCCCCTTAGCAATGACAACTTGCAGATTTATCTTTCTGTGCTCAGGAAAGTCTCTGACCCCGAGAAGAATAGATGAGTTCCCTTCCCTCAGAATCAAGGCCTCAGCACAACCCTCCATTAGTATGCATCACAGCAGTTACCTTCTGCCTGCATTTAGAACTCTGCCGTCTCTCTGCCTTCACCTTTGCAACTCATTTACCTCTTAACCTGGATTTTTGACCTCTTGCCTGTCTGGATTCCTGGTACCCTGAGACAACAAGATATTACGTTCATTTGTGGATACCACACCTTAAGAAGGAAATTGGCAAGTGGATTGCATCCATGGAAGACAGCCAGGATAGGGAGGGTCTAAGTATCTGGTCTTTGAAGAATGGCTGAAGGAAGACTAAAGGAAGAGGTAATAGTTGTGTTCAACTGTTAAGAATGTAGGAGGCAGTATGTCAGTCAGAGAACAGTACATAGACTGTGGAATGTGGCAGACCTAGGTTGAAATCTGGTTTTATTACTCTGTAGCTGTGTGACCCTAGGAACAATCATTTAACCTTTCCATGCTTTGGTTTCCTCAGTTGTAAAGATGCAGGGATGTTACAAGGATTAAATGTGATAATCCATAAACTCAGGGCCTAGTGCATAATAAGTGCTTAAGAAATGGCAGTTGCTCTTATCAAAATGAGAATAAAATGATAACAATAACAGATTTGTTGACATGTGCCATTGATTGGTATTGAGGGGTGTGTGTGTGTGTGTGTGTGTGTAGAGAAGAAGAAAAGGACGTAAGGAGTGGAGAGGAGAAAGGAGGAAAGGAGGCGAAGAAAGAGAAGGAAGATAGACAAAGAGGGAGAGAGAGGGAGAGAGAGAGAGGTATTTTGCGCTTTATTTGGAAAAGTAGAACTGGGTGAATGGCATGAGGCTAGGCTATGTAAGCAGGTGGAGCATTACAACATGCAGAAAGGTGCGAGGAACTGAAACTTTGCTTGTCTCTCAGTAGAATTCAAATCCAGCCATTGAAACATTCATAGTCCTCTGAGGACAGGCCCTTTTCTCCTTTTCTTGGGGAATCCCTTTACCTCTTAAGCCCTTTAGGACCTTCCAACATTTTCCCACCTTCCTAGCTATCTGACAACCCTTTAATCTTTTCACAAGGTTCTTGCTCTAATGAATGCACATTTCATTGGTGGATATGGAAACAGCTGTATTAAAAATTATTTTTTTCAGGCCCCATAGATAAGTCACTCTTTCAGCAACAGTATTGTCAGGTTCTCAGAGGCAAGATTTAGTTCTGCTTCTTTTAAACCCCACCAATGGCCTAACACAAGCTAGCACTGGAGAAGCTTGATAGTTGCTTGTTGACTGATGGAATAATGGTTACAATTGCCTATGTTCTTGTCACAACCTTTGAAAGAAAATAGAAAGGTCTGTTAGAAGGCTGTTGACTTCCAGAGAGTTACTTGGGAATTGAGTAGGGAGTTTCAGGTTGAGAATGGGAGACAGCAGGAGTTTATTGAACACTGGCAAGAAGGTAGGGACTAGTTGCCTCAAAGGGCACCCAGAGCTATTATCTCATTATCTAAGCTGAGAGCCACAGCTGGGCCGGATTCTTTCATCTCTGTGGGCTGTGCCCATTGAAGCCAAGGAGAGTTGTCAGGTGCACGAGAGTCTGTCTGCAGTTCTCAAGTATGTTGCTGTTCTGGGGGAAATGTTAGCACCACAGAGAACTAGGTCACTTGCACCCAAAAAATAAGTCTAATAACTGGAAGAGATGGCCACCTCCCTGACATGGTTTTAGGACTTTCTATATAGGAAGGCATGTGGGCAAAGGACCTCACAAACTGGACTCATGGTGCCTGGAATCCCGGAATTAAAAAGCTACACCTTGGATTATGGTTCTGTATTCACAGAAGGCCTTTGCCTGAATAGAAATTTCTTCTTCCCTGGATGCACTAACCCATCAAGTTGTTAATAACCATAGATAAATAAGCATGAATAAATTGGTCAGTTGAGCTGTTGTCACTAGCAGAGAAAGACTATTAATCAGTGGGAAGAAAAATCAGGATAGGGAAGTTTTTATGAAGCTGTAGAAGCAGGTTGAGACAGAGATGTTAAGGTTTAGCTCCTACCAGGGAGGGCAGGTGTAAACATAGTGCCATAGTAAGGAAAGAGGATGTTAATAGAGAAGAGAGGGTACAGATAGGGCAGACAACACACTTAACCTTATAATTTTTTCAAAAACTGTTCTTTTATGTATATAGCACCAAGAATGTAATTTTCAACTTTGTATTAATGAATCAAGCTAGTATTTTAGAAACTAAGTGACAAACTGCAAACCCCAATCAGACTTTTGTCTGCACGCAGAAATAAAAGCAGAGTCAACAAAGCCCTGAAATCCACTCAATGTTTCATAATTTCAGAGAAAACTTTACCCTAGTTGTGCTACAATTCTTTTAAATGACCTCAAACATTTAACCCATTTCTCAGCTCCCCACTCATCCCTGCCCTTATACAGTAGTCACATCATTTGTATATTTAGCTTATGAATGTAATTATAGGTGTTCCCTTCTGTTTCTCTTTCTCTTCTCTTTTCTGTAATTTTAAATATTCTAAAATTATATTTTCTATTGTAATTTCTCCCCGTAATTTTTATTACTAAAGCAACAGATGATCATTGCACAATACAAGAAAATACAGAATACTCAATATTTTAAACAACTGTACCAAGTGGTTGGTATGATTTATAAATTGGGTTTGCTTTCCCTCCCTCCCTCCCTCCCTCCCTCCCTTCCTTCCTTCCTTCCTCCTTCCTTCCTTCCTTCCTTCCTCCCTCCCTCCCCTCTCTTCTTCGCTTCCCTTGCTCTCTTCTTTCTTTCTTCCCTTCCATTCTCCCTCCTACCCATACCCAACCTTGCCTCCTTCTTTATTTTTCTTTCTTTCTGTCTCTCTTTCTTTCAGTCCACTGTTGAAAAACAGACATGGGCTTATTGTTGATGAATCACTAAAGGAGGTTGGAAAACACTAAGTAGGCACACAGGGATGTGCTATGTACTAGGGGAGGCACAAAGTATAAATCTAGGGGCTAGCCAGTGTTTATTATCACACCAGAGAGAAATGCTTGGGAAGGAATAGTATAGAGCATACTCAGTGAAATAACAGCAGAAGGCAGTTATATTCAATGCCAGATGAATGACATGGACAAAAGCATTCTGTGGGTGTTTAGAGGTGCGTAAGATCTCTGCTCCTCAAAACTAAGTCTCCTCCTCCTCAAAACTAAGTCTCCTCCTGTCGTCACCTCAGTAAATGGCATCACTATCTTCCCATCTTACCCAGTCTCTCAAGCCAAACACATAGCAATCATCCATGAATCCTTCCTCTCCTTCACATCCCACAGTCAATCTGTCCCCTAGTTCTGTCAATTCTGTCTCCAAAGTATACTTCAACTCCATCTCTTTTTCTCCATCTCCAGCTTAGTCCAAAGCTGCCATCATTTCTCATCTGGATGACCACAATGGACTTTCAATTGGTTTCCCTTCATTTTTACTTGCACCACACTCTGTTCTTTACAGAAATTAGATCATGTGACTCCCCTGCTCAGAATCCTCCAATGACTTCCCACTGCAATTAGAATAAAATCATACTTCTCAGCATGGTTTCTGTTTATACTCTATGGCTATGATCTGGTTCTTGTCTACCTCTACAGTCTGCTCTCAGGCCACTTTCTACCTACTTGTTATCCTTTAGCCACACTGTACTTCTTTCAGTTCCTCAACCATACCATGTGACCTTTGCACTTGCTATTTCTACTGCTTGAAACTATTTCCCTCTACTCTTCACATGGCTGCCTCCTTCCAATCCTGTAGTTCTCAGCTTAAATGCTCCTTCTCAATGAGGCCATCACTGAACATCCTTTGGAAATTAAGCCCTATCCATTATTATCTGTCTCTTTTTTTCCTTCATAGCACCTTATTTAAATGTGCAATTGTTTTGTTTGTTAATTTACTTGGTTTTTGTCTATCTCCATCATTAGAATGTAGGTTTATAAGGCAGGAACCATATCTAACCATATTCATGTGATTTTTATTGTAGCTTTAGCATCTATTGCATTAATGAATCATTTTGAGCTGAAGTGGTCAAGGAAGGCTACCTTGGGGAGGTAGAGTTTGAGGCGGGTTTTGAAAATTGAAAGAATGGGCATGATTACTATATATCAAGATGAAGGAGACAATTCCAGATAGTAATAAAAGTACGATTGCTGAGGCAGGCATGGTTCTGGTGCATTTAGGCAGCAGTGGAAAATGGGAGCTTCCTACAATGGGAGGTTCTCATTGGGTAGCATAGGGAGAATGAGTTTTCTAGTTGGTTGAGGCATAATCATGTCAAATCTTGAAGAACAGACTGCTTTTTTCAATGTGGGCAATAGAAAGCCATTGAAAATTTTAGAACAGGATCCTAGTACAGTAATGTAAGAAGGCTTTTCAAGGAGTAAATTGGTGTAAAAGTTTATGGGAAGTACTTCTTCAGCAGAGTGGATTAGTCCACCAGCTAAATGGCTGCAGGGGAAAAATATAAAGTTATGTGAATCAGAAAGCTTTCTTTGACTCTGAGACCATAGACTTGTCCAAACTATTTAGTTAGATGATTAGAGAAAAGATGCAAGGGTAAGAAATAGATAGATGGTCTTTTCCTCCCATTCTTCTAGTAGAGAGCTAATGAGCAGAGAAGGTCACGCGAAATGAGGATAAAATTCATTAATTGTGTCTTCTGCTTTTGAATAAATGAGAGTTGCAGTGTTGGTGGAACTGATATTTAGTTTTTAAAATGTTTCAGGAGAGAAGTGGCCTGGCTTACAAACTTCAGTTCTGAAAACGAAATTGATATGCACTAGATTACACTGTATGCAGTACATGGAAACAGGCTAATTTATCCTCAGTGTTTGGACAAAATGACATTTATTAAAATTTGTCAAATGATGAATTAGAACATTTAGCTATTTGTATCTCAGTCAGACAGGGCTCTATCTGAACACACAGTTCCTTCCTGGCCCTGCCGTTTGCTTGTTCTCTTTTCCCCTCCCCAAAGCCCCATCTCCCTTCTCTCTTGCAACCCACAACTTACCTATCTTTCAAGGTTAGCTTCTCTAGCAAGCTTTCACTGAAAACTCTACTTTTCTGGAGTGCAACCTTTCCACAATTCTTAAAGTAATCAGAGTATACAGCGTAGCACTCAATTTGATATTGTTCTGCATTGTTCATGAATTGCTTTATAAATATCTTTTTCTGTCCACACCCCCTTGAAACCATATTATATATGCATCTATCACAGGATTGGAGACCACCACTGGGGGTTGATAATGGCTTATAGAATGGATTGACTAACTGATAATATATAAGTTAGGATTAGTAGCAAGATACAAAGTGTCAGTATCTGGTCAAATATCTCAAAAAAAAAATCACAGAATTGTAGAATATAACATTAAGAAGGAACACACCTTAGGTGAGGAGGCCAAGTCCAAGAGCATGTCAATGAGTTGGTCAAGGTCAACTTGTTAGTGAGCTAGTGACAGAGCTTGGACTAGACTTCTGGTCTCCTGCTTCAAGTTCATGAAATTTGATGACAGGAGGTAAGTACAATAGGGAAATACAGGCCTAAGTATTTGCTATTAAGATTTGATGATGCAGCAAAATGAGAGTAAAGTGAAGAGTGTTCTGGATTCCCAAGAGCAAAATGGCCATTCAAGTTAAGTTACTTAGAAGGACTTCTTCTCCAGGTACCCCTCAGGCAGATAAGTCTTTCATGTAATCCTTCTGAGTTTAAACATTCTGAATTAGGCAGAATCACCCCCAGCCTATAAGCGGAACCACAGGCAAATGACTGATTAAGTAACATTGTCTTCTGGAATGTCTTGGTGATAGGATCCCTTGGTTTTACCGAGGAACCCGTCAAAGACAACTGGGTGTTGGAGGAGCCTGATTAGATGAATTATGATGTGTGTGTCTAGCAAATTAATCAATAGACCTTACTGTATATTATTTAAGATCAGACTCTTAATTTCTGAGCCTGTTTTAATAGAGTGTATCCTCAATATATTGTCTTACTATTAGAGGAGACTGGGCATGCTTAGGGTGGTGTGGCCACAGACTGTCTCACTATTTAAAACAAAACAAAAACAAAACAAAAACAAAAACAAAAACAAAACAAAAATCAGTCCTCAAAGCCCAGTTTAGCTGTCTCACTCATTATTTCTATCAGATAATTGTTGAGGCCTGCTAAGCCGAAACCTAATGTGATCTGATGGAACAAGTCCTGGAAGCAAGAGACATTGCTACCAGTCCCATTTTAGTGGTTAAACTGCTGTATGAAAAAGCACTTGGACTTCAGCTGTCTCATCTATGAAATGGGGATAATTACAGTTTCTGACAGGATTAATTTTCCAAAACTTTCCAATTTAAGCCTTTCTCTACTTCGATTAAGCTGCTTTTACTTCATACATTTTAGACCAGATAAAATTTTTGAGGGGGGAGGAGTTCTTTTTCAACAATTGTGACTCAACCAAGAGGGTATTCCAAACTGCTTTTTCAGGGAGGGCCTACATAGTTTGAAAAATTAGGTTCTAAAATTACTATTACTTTTATTTTTTAATCTTAATCTTTGATTTATTTGGAATATTAAATACAATTTTTAAAGAAAATTAGATTTTATTTATTGGAAGCAAAGGGCACATGAGCTGAGGCAGTTTGAACACAATTACATGAATATCTAAAGAGGATAGCAGATGCCTCTTCTTACCTCGTTCTGTGTCATAGAGGTACACAAACTTCTCCCACTTGTAATGACCCAGAAGACTCAGAATAGCACCCTTCAAGGCTGGGCGCATCTGGATGACAAACTGCACATCTGCGTCAGTGGGGAAGCTAGGCGTAACAAAGGACGTGTGCAGGGCCCCACAGAAGGAGGTCAGGGTGTTCATTGACATCTGGTCATAGAATCCAAAGATGGCATACACCCCTCTCGAGAACTGGGAGCAGACTGCAATGAGAAAAAGAGAAAAAGATTCAATAGCTCCATGGTCCTTTGCTGCAGCTTGTAGGGTTAGAAATACAATGTACAATTAGGCCCCAAATTGCATACCTCAAAAGAAAACCTCTAGAAGCCCCTGAAAACCCAGTTACCCAACAGGATAAGAGTAAGAAAGGAAAGAGAATTAATTTGATACAGGTACACATTCTCTATGTGTACAATGAGCTGGAAACTAAGAAAATGTGGGAAAAATAGAGGTGAAGGTTGTCTTACTCCCTTTCAAAACCCTCCCAGCTCATCTCCAAGGCATTCAGTGCTCTTGAATTTCCACTTTAGCTGCCCAGGGGCCTCTTAGTGTACTAATGCGCCCATCAAACTACAATTGTTTTGTGTACCACCCTTCATTCCTTTTTCTCATAGGTGACTGAGAATTTAGTCAGACTAACTGCTAATGTGTCTGCTAGGAAATGTGTTACCCTTCAGGTTACATAATGCCTTAGCCACAGTTATGTTATTATTAAGGCCCTTAATGTGGGCTATTATTTAGATGATTTAAGCCTCTGGGCAGGCCATAGGAAGACTGTTCTTTCAGTGCTCATTGAGTCACAGGGGTTAGGTAGCTGCCTATTCTGCCCATGTGTAATTGGGAAAATTCTATCTTAATCCTTTTGCATGTATCTTATAGACTCCACTAGCCACCTGTAGAATTTTCACACACCCCCCTCACAGTTGTCACCTTTCCTTCATTTCAAAGTGGGCTACATCGCTGCCTCTTCTCTCTTCTGGCCCATAAGAGCTTAAACAATGTGAACCAATTTTAATATTAGCTTCAGTAGAACATAATTAGCAAAGCAAATCAGCTACAACAACACTGTGGCGCATTCACAAACAAAGTGGAAATGATCTTTAGATTATCTGCACCACTGCTTACTTCCATTCATGTGAAGCAGACATAACAGGCATAATGAGGTGTGATTTAAGGGGTTCTGCATAGTCTCCCTTACCTACTAGAAAACTCTAAATACCACTGTTAAGTTTACTTCTTCAGGTGTTTAAAAGAATTCTGTGGCCTGGAGAGGGATCAAATAAAATCTTATTTAGCAGTTACTGTGGTAACATAAATTAATGTCTGATTAGATGCCAGGATGAGTGGGAAAGCAGGTGGGTAAATTTTGATGGGGATGAGAGAAGAGAATGTGTAGGGGTCTGGAGTCCTCCCTGAGAGGAGAAAGAGTGAAGACATTGGGCACGAAAAATAAAGAAGGTATTGAAAGCATGAAGGCAAGTGGAAAACCAATTTAATTCATTTCTTGACCCTGTTGTGAGAGATAGAGAGTTCTCAGTGGATGTGGTATTTTGCTTTCCCTGCATTTGATTCGAATCTATGTTGATTAGGGCTGTTCTCTTTTTATCAACCAAAATCATTAGCCATTGGCTTGAGGGTAGCATTTCAAAAGTGATTATCAGTCACTTAACCATCTCCATAATAGGAAACAATAGTCTTCAACTTGAAGAATTCTAAGTGACCCTCAAACACATGCATAGGAAAGGTCTTTATATTAAAAGGAAAAATCCCGGCGCAGTGGCTCACGTCTGTAATCCAGCACTTTGGGAGGCCGAGGCAGGCAGATCACGAGGTCAGGAGATCAAGACCATCCTGGCTAATACAGTGAAACCCCGTCTCTACTAAAACTACAAAAATTAGCTGGGCGTGGTGGCCGGCGCCTGTAGTACCAACTACTTGGGAGGCTGAGGCAGGAGAATCGCTTGAACCCGGGAGGCAGAGGTTGCAGTGAGCCGAGATCGCGCCGCTGCACTCCAGCCTGGGTGACCGACAGAGCAAGACTTCCTCTCAAATAAATAAATAAATAAATAAATAAATAAATAAATAATAAAATAAAAAAAGAGGAAAAATCCAACTAGAGAGTGAATCTGGGGTACTTCATGACAAGAGCCAAAGGGAAGTACTACTCAGAAACAAAAGGGATGTCTTGATCATCACCAAGGGTGATGATGCTAAGAAAAGTCCCATTCTCAAATTAATCCTGTAAGTGGAGAATTTTGCAATACAAGTCAAATCTTGGCCAGTGCACATAGTGTTCTGTACAAAATTGACAATAACATCCAATAATAATGATAATAGCCATTGGTAATAACAGCCAATAATAATGATAATAGTATTTAGCCTGGCACTATACTAAGTACTATACAAATATTTTTTCATTTAATGTTCTCATCAGCTTTATGAGGTATTGCTATTATTCCTATTTAATAGATAAAAATTCTGAGACAAAAAAACCTGTTCTAGCTATTAAGCAGAGGAGCCAGAATTTGAATCTGAGTGTGCTTGACCCAAAACTCACACTCACATGTACTCAAATCCAATAAGATTATTAAAAGTAATTATTGCTCCACATGAGATAGGGTTTACAGTTTAGCAAATACAAACAAGATTTTCAATTAAGGTTGGATTTCAGGTAAATAATTTTTTAGCATAAGTATGCCTCAAATTCATACATACACTAAAACATAATTTGTTGTTTATCTGAAATTCAAATTTAACTGGGCATCTTGTATTTTATCTGTCAACCCTAGAAAGAACCCCTGCTTACTAATAATGGTCATGGGCTGGAAGATTAGAAAAGCAATCATGGCCCTTCAACCAAAATGATTCAAAGGGTAGCTGGTAATTTTCAGATCCATACCAACTGGCAAAGAAAAATTAGGATCCATGAATCCTATACAAAAATAGTCTCATGGGAAAATGCAACATATTTTCAGCAAGGAGAACTCCAAGCTGACTAGATTATGGGCAATAATTGAGGGGTAATATAAACTTAAAAAGAAGGATCCACTTTCAGTTTCAAAAAGCTCTTGAAATAGTGGTAGGAAATAGAAGATAAGTGGCAAGGTTCTGGTTATTATTTTAAAAAATCTTGTATTGCTAATCATTGACCTTGAACTCGGGGTGCAGAATTAATTAATCATTATTAGTTCATACATGGACTTTTCATATTTTATTGATTGCATTTATTTATTATTTAGACTATAATGAACACCTATAAACCCATTACCCAACTTGAGAACTATAACATTACTGATAACTTACTTTTGTCTGTGTGGTCCTCCTTTAGTCCATCTCCCTGTATTGATAACACTCCTCCCCGCTACCCCTGTCCCAGGTAACTACTATCATGAAATTTGTATTTATTATTACCTTGGTTTTTAAAAAATATACAAACACATACCCTAAACAATATATTATTATTTTTGCTTGTTTTAAGCTTTATATCAAGAGAGTAATATTGTATATGTGAAACCCAGATTTTGGTAAATCTTTATGAGTTGTCTTCAGGAAGGTGAACCCAGTGAAATCTTTAAGCCTGTATATTATGACAAGAAGAATGAGACAAAAGAAGAACTTATAAAAATGTGTGGGGAGCCTGTGTGAGAAAACCCACTGAAACTTAAAATTTCCAAACTAAGCATACAGCTCTGGTTGTGACTCAGACAAGGGACTCAGGAATATTTATAGATCAGTGGCAATCCTTGGGGAATAATATGCTACCATGGTACAAAAGGTAGATCCACTGTCTTTTGGTGGTGGACATCAATAAGAAGAGTTTTAGGTGAAAATCAGGAAACATTCGACTCCCTTCATATAAAACAGAAGTACAACTGTCCTGAAAATATTGACCCCTGTGCTCCACCCACTCCAACATAGACAGACATCAATAGAAGACCTCTGGAGGATTAGCCCAATGGGGAAGACAACTGCCATATGAGGACAGTGGTAATGGCCTCTGAAAGAAGCTGGGGCATGGGGGACCTGTGAAAGGCCTTTCACAGCAGATCCTAGGCTGTTCCTGGCTGTCAAAAGTAGGGTTGAATGGAACACTGCGTTGACCCACCCACAATGTGTATGATTTTAGATTCTTAGAATGTTTGAGCTAGAAGGAACTTAAATATTTTTTATTCACTTGTTTCTCAAGCATAGTTTTTAGTGGTGAAATCCTTTCTCCAAATGAAATTTTATATGGAAAAGTTTAGTTTACAAAAGAGACAGTGGAGGTCTTCTGATTGAACAGAGTTTCACTGGTCTGATGTCTCCCTATCATAAAGAAACTATGACACTAAGGGAGGAAGTGTCTTACACAAGGTCACACAAGCATTATGAACTAGTCTCTTAGAAAAGCTTTATTGGTATCTCCTCACCATCCCTACTCCAGAGCTATCTTATGCAGTGTGGGTCAGGATTCACCTGCATGAAAGTGACTTACCTTCAATGCCTAGCCTCAGACAAGGTAGCATAGATGGCTCTACCAGGGTTTTCCCATGATTCATCTGCCAGCTGCTTCCCTCAGCTCCCTCCAGCCCCAAATAACAGCAGTGAGAGCTGGTTGCAGATTGGTGATGTTTTGGGAATCATGATTCTTTTCTTTTTTTTTTTTTTTTTTGAGACGGAGTCTCGCTCTGTCACCCAAGCTGGAGTGCACTGGCCAGATCTCAGCTCACTGCAAGCTCCGCCTCCCGGGTTCATGCATTCTCCTGCTCAGCCTCCCGAGTAGCTGGGACTACAGGCGCCCGCCACCTCGCCCGGCTAGTTTTTTGTATTTTTTAGTAGAGACGGGGTTTCACAGTGTTAGCCAGGATGGTCTCGATCTCCTGACCTTGTGATCCGCCCGCCTAGGCCTCCCAAAGCGCTGGGATTACAGGCTTGAACCACCGTGCCCGCCGGGAATCATGATTCTTTTGGGGGATGTCTGTTTCCTTTATTTGATCCTTAATGAACTACACCCTTTTTTTTTTTTTTTTTTTTTTGAGATGGAGTTTCACTCTTGTCACCCAGGCTGGAGTGCAATGGCCCGATCTCGGCTCACCGCAACTTCTGCCTCCCAGGTTCCAGCAATTCTCTTGCCTCAGCCTCCCAGTAGCTGGGAATACACGCATGCACCACCACGCCTGGCTAATTTTTATATATTTAGTAGAGACGGGGGTTTCTCCATGTTGGTCAGGCTGGTCTCGAACTCCTGACCTCAGGTGATCCACCCGTCTCAGCCTCCCAAAGTGCTGGGATTACAGGCTTGAGTCACCACGTGCAGCCTCACACCCATTTCTTTATCTTAGAAGACTGGTAAATGGTGATGGAAGAAATGTTTGTCTTGGCAATCTTATAAAGACATGAAGTGCAGAGGGAAAGGCAGCAGCTTCGGAGACAGGCAGATCTTGATTTCAATCATGGCTCTGCCAGTCATAAGCTGCGTAACTTGCGCAAGTTATTTGACCTTTCTGAGCCTCAGTATAGGATGGTTATTACATAGGCAGGTTCCAAAGTTAGACCATATAGGTTGAAATCCTGTATCCTTTACTTATTAGGCAAGTTACTTAATATCTCTGTGCCTGTGGTAGAGTTTCTTCATCTGTAAAATTGGGATAATGACAGTACCTGTTTCAGCATTGCTGTGAAAGTTAAAATATGTTAATTCACGGGCGCACCTAGAACAGTGCTTAGCATATAACAGACATTCAATTAATACTAGCTATTTATTCATTCATCAAACACTTATTGAGTGTCTACTATGTGTCAGGCAGTGTTACAGATGTTGGGAGATGCAGGAGTGAAAAAGATCCTGTCCTCTTGGGACTTACAGACTAGTGAGGGGAAAATACAATAAATGAGACAAATAAATAAAATATGAAGTATATCAGCTTTACCTCTCTCTCTCTTTCTCTCTCTCTCTGCATACTTTGCCCTCTGTTAGCTCTATTGTGTTATCCTCCCCACAGTAACCATTGCCCTCTATCTCACACTGAGTCCCAGGATGTCACTTTCCGTCTCTTTCACCTTTCCTATCCATTTCTTCTTTCCTAGTCTCACTTCTGAGCAATAATGGGTTAAAGAAACTCTGCTAATTTGGCTCAAGAAAATGCCATTGTCCTCTGTCTCTTCCCTCCCTATATAATGCCTTTGTGCTGGTGAAATGCTGTGCCTACCTGGGGCCTCTGTGCCTTCTGTGTGTGAAATAGCTTGGTTGTCTGTCTCCTAAGTGTGCCTGTCTCTGTATATTCCCAGTAAGAAAATACCAACTTTTTCTCATTGAAGATGTCGTTTCTAACTACATTCTGGATTCCTGGGGACTCTAGTGTAGCTCCCCAGCTGCGTTCTCTTCAATGGTGAGTGGCAAGCAAGGCTGTAGCCAGCTGTCATGCTTTTATTTATAGTCCCCGAGTCTGTAGGGTCGAGACAGGTATTGTTAATGTACAGTGTGGCACCTAATTATACCACCCATATTCCAAAAGGCATCATTACAAAAATGTCAAACAACTTGATTACCTCAAAGTTCAGAATAACAATATTGCATATCATTTACAGAACACTTTTCATACCTTTTGAATCAAGGGGGAAAGAGGGAAACTGAAGTCTCTTGCTGATTTAATGATCGCATTTAAAGCAAGCAGGAAGACGAAAAATATAGCTATGAAGAAACTCATAGAGCTACATCACAACAAGGTTCTCCAGGTAATTCCTTCATAGTACAGTGAATTCCAGTGGATCAAAGAAACTTAGAGCTAGAGGGGACCTTGAGAGATCATATAGTCTGGTGGTTTCTAAAGCTGTGATATTAGTAATTGGTGGAGTTACCAGTGTAAGGAAATAAATGTATGCTGTGTTCTGTTGTGTGTGTTGGAGTAGGGTAGACAATTGTTTTTTTGGAAAGATGGTCCTTTTCTCTATATAATTTCTACTCTTTAGTGCTATATGTAGTCTTTATCTTCTGAAATGATGATGTTGATGATAAATGATGATGATGTCTATCACTAGGAGACATATTTATATATCTATATCTCTTATGTGGTAGACAAAATAATGGCTCCCCAAAAGATGTCCATGTCTGAATCCCAAGTCTCTGAATTAGGTTATACGGCAAAGGGAAATTAGGCTGTAGATGAGATTAAGGCTGCCAATCAATGGACCCTAAAATATCAAGATTATCCCGGATTATCTGGGTGGCCCAGTGTAATCACAAGCTTCTTTAAATGTGGAAGACAGAGGCAAAACGAGAGTCGGTATGAGAGTAATGTGACAAGGGAAAGACTTGCCTGGCCATTGCTAGCTTTAAAAGTGGAAAGGGGCCACAAGCCAAGAAATATGGGTAGCCTCTAGAAGTTGAAAAAGACAAGAAAACAGGTTCTCCCTTAGGGCTTCCAGATAGGAACACAACCCTGCCGACACACTGGTTTTAGCCTGGTGAGAACTGTACCAGACTTCTGACCTATAGAACTGTATGATAATAATCTTGTGTTGATTTAAGCTATTAAGTTTGTGGTATTTTTACAGCAGTAAATAGAAAGCTAATGTATTTAACATAGCACAATCAAAAGGTTGGTAACTCTCTGGATCAATGTACACCTGCCCTACCTTTTCCCCCCTAAAATATTATTAATCTGATAAGTCCAAAAGGTTGGAAATGAATTATGTAGTCCAAAGTCCCATTCAATAAATGAGCCACCTTCCATGAGGTCATATTGCCTCTCCTTGAATCCGTCCAGTAACAAGGGATCTCACTATAAAGCGCAGCTCTGATGGCTAGGGAGCTTGTCCTTAAATTGAACCTAATTTTACTCGTTGGGCCTCTTGAGTGCCACACTGTAGTCTCTCTATGCTGCCTTCTTCCTGTCAGGCTAAACATCTGCTAAGATTCCATTTCCTCTTAAATCCCTGCCACCTCCATCAATTATCATTCTAACACCTTTATCAATATTATTAATGATGGGATAATAAAGACCTTGCAGTCTTCAGCTTCTGGAACCTAGTTTCTGTTCCCATCCCTCTACTGAACTTCTCTCTCAAGTTTGATGATGACTTCTTCACTGTCAAATCCCCCTCTATTTATAGACGTTGTTCAAATTGATTGCTGAGCCACATTTGATATTGTTGGCTAAATCTTCCCCCTTGAAACTTTCCTCTCTGATTTCCAGTGCATTAAACTCTGCTGGCCCTACCTCTCTTACTCCTCCTTTTCAGTTTCCTCTGGGTCCACCTCCTCAATGAAGATGTGTTTCGAAGATTTTGTCCCTGGCCCTCTTTTCTCCTTACTTTAAATGTGGTTTTTAAAATTCAACAAATATTTATGGAGGACCTGCTATGTGCAAGGCAAGGGGATCTAAGCTCACTACCTCCATGTGGATGACTTCTAACTAGATACCTGTAGCTTCAGCCGCACTCCTGAGCTCCAGAGCCACATTTCTAACTGCCCATAAAACAGCCTCACCGGAGGCCCTCAAGACATCACAAACTCAGCATATTATTTCTCTATGTCCATCCTCCACCTATGCATCTGCTCCCATTGTCCCTGTTTCTTCTAATGCATTGCTCTTGTTCTGGGCACCCAAGCTAAAGTCTTAAGGGTCATGATTGCCTTCGTTCTTTCCCTCATTTCCCTATACCATTCTTTTGTAATGCTTCACCAATTCTGCCTCTAAGGCACGTGTATCTACATCCTGTTCATCGTCAGTTCAAGTTCTCATTCCTTTTCTCTTGACTGAGAGTAGTCTCTTAACTGGTCACTTGCTTCCAGTCTTTTCCCAGACTATTGAATACTGCTATCGAATTACTGTTCCTTCTTTCTGTTTCAACTAATCAATATAAATATACTTATCCCATCTCCTATTTCTGCAAGAACCTACTCTGTGTATGAATTGTTAATGGATTAATAAGTGAATCTTTGTAAATGGGTCAGTTCAGGGTTTTTCAACCTTGGCAATATTGACATTTTGGTTTGGATAATTCTTTGTTCAAGGGCTGTCCTGTGCATTGTAAGATGTTTTGCAACATCAGTGACTTTTACCCTCTAAATGCCATGGGCACCACTCCTACTACCTGTTGTGACAACCCAAAATGCCTCAAAACATCATCAAATATCCCTCGGGAGGACAACATAGCTCCTCTCCCACAAGAGAACCAAAGGTTTACCTTCTGAATTCCTCCTTACAAAGAGCAAAACCTTAATCCAATGAAAATGTATACATATATAGAAAATCCCAAAGGAGTTACTTTAGCAGTAGAAACTTAAGAAGGGTGGATATTTTGAACTCTTCCAAGCCCACCATGCAGGCAGCTACCTTCCTGATCCTGCCCTTTAATGAGTTATTTGTGTTTAGCCTGGGGATGTAGGAGAGGGGAAATTAGATAGAGGATGGATATGGTGGGGTGAGTATAGGGTAGTAGTCAGCTCATACCTTCCCTGGGTTCATATAAATCATCATCCCTCCCCAATGCCCTTTGGTCTTCTGTCCTGGTAACCACAGTGGGTGCTTTTAGGTTTCAGAGTCAGAACAGTGTGTCTGCCCCATTCTCCAGCTGATGATTCCATGGTTTAATTACCATCTTGGGGTTAATTCCTTTGAACATTTTGTTCAGCTCTCAAGAGCATACTGCCTTCTGAAAGTCTAACTAGTTATTTTTGCAATTACATGGCATGTATCTAAATGCTGGCAAAGAAAACACTTATTATCAACATTTGATCCTACTTGAATGTAACTGCTAGCAAATGCAGGCATTAATATATGAACACATGTATTTTGGAAAATTCATTTTGCACATGTAAATTCAAATCATCCTTCCATAGCAATGTCAGAGATGACAGGAAAGGTGTTGAAATGGGTTGGGCTAAGAGGGTGCTTTTTAGGCCCTTTTATATCGAGATAATATGGTTAAGCATTGGAACTCAGGAGTCAGGCGTGGGCTTTAATTTTTTGCTTACTCATTCATTAATAAATTTCAAGTTCCTAGTGTGTGACAAACAGTGTCTGGGTGCTGAAATATGGTGGTGAGCAAAACAGACAAGATCTCTGCCTTAATGATGCTTACAGTCTAGTACTGGCAGTAAATATGAATCAAACAATCATACCAATGTGTGGTTATCACGTTCTAACTATGAAGAGGAGAATGTGTAGGATGCTGTGACTCCATGACAAGGTGGTTTTAATTTAGATTAGGCCAGGGAAAGGTTATCTGTGGACAAAGCATTTGAACTGACACCTGATGGTAGAAGAGCACCCTATGCAAAGAGACTAGCATGTGGCAAGGCCCTGAAATGCATTTGATGCATTTGAGGCACTGAAAGAAGACTAGCCTGGCTGGAACATGGCCAGTGAGGAAGAGGATAATGCAAGTTGAATCTGGTAGAGGAGGCAGGAACCAACCGTGGAGGATCTTGTTGGATGTTGGTAAGGAATTTGTATTTTTATGCCAAGGACTATGGGAGGAAATATTAGAATAATTTTGATCATGGGTATAACATAAACTGATTTATATTTTTAAAAGATTTTTCTTGTTGCTGTATGAAGAGTAGATTTAAGGGAACATCAATGAAGTAGGGAACACCTTTTAAACGTTATTACTATAGTCTAGGTGAGAGACAATAGTGGTTTGAATTGTGTTGTGGCACTGAAGGTAAAGAGTTTTGGAGTTTTTTTTTAAGGTCAAGTTATTGGTTAAATAGACTTGGGCTAGTTACTTAAATGCTCCAAGCCTCATTTCCATTTCTATAACAATTGGTATAATAGTACCTACCCATAGTATTATTGTATGGATTAAATGAATATATGTAAGTGCTTATGACTTTCATATAGTCTGTGCTCAATTGATAAGTGGTATATGTTATTTATATTATTTAAAAAATTATTTCTCAGTGTTTTGCACTGAGATGGGTTTTTATACAGTTCAGCCCCTAATTGGTTATATGACCTTGGGCCGGTCACTTCACTAGGCTTCAGGTCTGTCATTTGTAACCCAGCAATGCTAACACCTGCTCTGCCCACCTCACAGGTTTGTGCAGAGAATAAATGGAAGTAATGGCTAAATTTCTCCTTTTAAAAATTACAAAAATTCCTAAGTGTCAACGAGTAAGTAGTATTGGTACTTGGCTTCCAGTAATCATCATCCACATAACAAATCAATCCACAGAACTGTCATTCTTTACAGCCTGTCTCTGCCATCCACATATCTCCATCAATCATCTAAAGTAGTCAGGGGCCTGTCTTGACTTGCAACTCATTTTACATGGGGTTTAGCAGGACTCTTAATTGAAAAAATAATTGATCCAGTAATCCAGTCACAGTCAATGAAACAATTTTTAAAGCTGTGCAGGAAAGTGATGAACTCTTATGATGCCTTTGAATCAGCCCTAAGGTTTGTCATGGACAGATAAGAGCTACAAGTTTGATATCACATCATATAGTATTTGAAAGCCATTTTCTTTGATTTTGCAGCCCATGCTGAGCAGGGAGAGGGTGAGGTGGGTCCCCAAACAAAAAGTATTCTCAAAATTGAACAAATAGTTGTCTGTTTTATTTTCTGTAGGCTTAAATATTTCATAATTAAAGTCAAAACCACATATAAGTAATAAAATCTTTAGATCCATCATCAGTCAAGAAGACAAACCTTTATTTCCCATTTTGTTTGGATTCCTTAGCATCACATTCTTAATGTTGTGATGGCCTCAGTCACCTCCTCCATCTTCCTAAAAAAGTGCAACAATCCCCTCTATAGCTTAATTGGCAGGTGGGTCCATCTCCTCTTGAATACTTCTGATGATAGTGAACTCACTACTCTTCAAAACAGTGCATTCTACTTTGGGATGGCCCTAATTATTAGAAATTTCTTAATATATTGACTGCAAATCTACTTCCCTGTAACTTTCACTACCTGAGGATTATTATTATTTTTTGTCTGAAGTGTGCACAAACTATCTACTTCATCTTCAAATGACAGGCTTTCAAACATCTGAAGATATGCATTCCACCTGTCTATGCCTTCTTGTTTTCAGCCTATCACCAACTGCTCTGCAGATATCCCAGGCTCTTCACCACTTTGGTCATCCTTCTCTGGATGTGTTCCAGTTGTCAAACGTCACTCTTAAAGTTTGGTGTCCAGGATTGAGCACCACACTGAGTAAGGTCGAACCCCTCCAGAAGATGGGGAACTGATGCCTCTCCCCACCCCCCCAATTCTGGACTAGAAAACACATATTTGTCCGTGCCACTGAGGATGGCATGGCTTTTTTAAAAAACAAAACAAAACAAAACAAAAAACAGCTCACCATAGATTTCCATGGAAACCACTCCTACTTTGTGGTCTTGAAATTATATCCCAGGTATATTGTTAAGAAACTTCTGTCAAACCAGGCTTCCCCCAACCTTGGATATGTGCTGTTGATTTTTTGTACTTAAACATAGACTTTTACTTTTTAAAAACGTCCTAATGGTTTTGACCCAGCCTTGAGAGATCATTTTAAATCTTGATTTGGTTAACAAGTTTATTAGATGTCACTCCCAGTTATGCATCATCTGCAATTTGATCAGTCTGCTTCGGGTAGTATAATCCAAGTTATTGACAAATGCTGAAGAGGACAGGGCCAAGGACACAATTATTGGGCATGCTACTTTATTCTTCACCCCTATACTTTTCAGGATGCCAATAACTAGATAATAAATAGTCTGGCTAAAGTTCTTCAGTCTGCTCCAAATATATTATATCTTTAACACATTCACAGTTTGGGCAATATGAATGATTCTTAACACTGACTTTGATTCTTCACACACACTCACAGGCCTAAATCTTGGTTAAAAAATAACTGGAACGATTTTCTTCTCTCCTGGTTTTATCATCTCTGACCATGTATCTTTACTATTTATCATCAAGTTTTATGAAAAGGAAGTAAAAAAGAAGAAAAGGATGCTGAGAGGAGAGAGGATGATCAGACAGAGAAGTACCTCTTTGGTGAAGAATGAGCCACCAGAAGAGTTGGGAAACTCCTCTTTTCTACCGAATAACTCAAGGAGTATGTTATTACCTAAGATCAAAATGCTGATTCATTGCTATTTGTTGTTAGGAAGCAAATGGCCTACTCATTTTACAGGTGGAAAAATTGAATTAATATCCGACCCTAGGCTTCATGGTCCTCAGCATCCATACCTGCTAGAAGACTTTAAAGCAATTGTAAGCAGCCTTATGAAATTTCCCAAATGCAATCCTGATGGACAGAAACTCTTGAAAAGTCATGTTCACAATACCCAGGATTGGTGGTACTCAAAAACAGTTCACCTTTTTGCTGCGTTAAAAATCCATATAACCTCAGTTCCTTCAAATATATCTCAATAGCCTGAAGAGCAAAAAAACCTATTTTCCATCTAGGAACAAAAAGGCAAGTTAAAATAAAAGGCATTTCTTCTAACTTGAATTCAACCAGTTGGGTTTTTAAAAGCAATTGCCCAATCTTGGTTTGGGAGGTTGTTCTGGCTCTGTGTAAAACTTTGTGTCAAGGAGGTCCACGCTGAGATGTCCATCTGACAAGCAGAGGGTGTATATTCAGGCAAACCTCGGTGGACCTTGCAGGATGTTTCAGGGTTGCACTGCTCTCTATTTGAAAGCTGCTTTGATTGGGAACAGACAGTCTAGCTTGAATCTAAGAACAAAGCCCTCTGTAACCAGCTCCCACAAATCACCCACACCCCTTGTCCTAAAAGAAGAAGGACAACCCTTTGAAGACAGGCATTTCAGGTCTTGGGGTAATCTAGAAAAAGATGCAGCTTTTTAACAAGGGCACCAGCCAGAGAAAGGTACTTGCTCAAAATGTGTGTCTTATGTCTATTAACTGTCTAGACCTGTCTTGTCCAGTTTGATAGCCACTAGCCACATGTGACTACACTTTTCTCAGTTACACTAGTCACATTTCAAGTGCTCCATAACCACGTGCAGCTAGTGGATAGTGCAACATGGAATTGTCCATTAACACAGACAATGCTAGTTGAGTAGGACCTGTTAAAGTTGCCTCCTGTGCCTACCCACCTAAATGTTTTAGATTCTAATCCAACCAGTATTTATTAGTTACTCACTGTTTTAGGCATTGTACTAGCAACTTTCATACTTTTTTTGGAGCGGAGGAGGGCTTGTTTAATGACTAATGGAAACTTCCAATTTGTAGGCAAAGTAGATAGTGGCCTTGTAGTGTGGTTTGAGGGTCCCTAGAAAGATGTCCCATCTTCAGTTTCTCTTCTCCATTGACTACTACAAGGTTTGAAACATCCACCTTTTTTGGCTAGGATGGAAAAATTCCCTGTTAAATTACAAATGTGGTCTGAAAGGGAAACATCCGGTCAGTATTTTTCATGACTACTTCAGTATGGATTGGTTTGTCAGATTAGTTCTGACGAGAACCAGGCACTGAAAAAACAGGACACAGGTCAGATAAAATTTTGAGGGCCGTTAGTGACAGTCAGGAAAGATCTGAGTCTTTAGTTGTCCTCTAGGAGAATGACTCTCCAGTTGGGGATACCTCTGCATGGGGACCTTTTGCCATTTGAACGTAGAGACAAGGGGAGGGATACAGTTGCTGACAATGACCCTGTCCACACTGCCATTTGCCAAGCATAGATTCTGATATTCACTCTGTGTTTTGATCAGATGTGTATGTTCAATCAGCCTCTAACTTATGTATATCAATTTGGCAGATATTTTAAATTAAATATTTATTGAATAGCACCAAGTACTGTGCCAGATGCTGGAGATATAGAGTTCTACTCTCAAGTTCCCTTTCATATGACCTCCTACTAGGGAACTCATAGCTGGTCCAGTGACAGCATGACCACACTTTTCCTATCCATTTATCTTTTCTCCCTGAATGCTGCCTAGAACCCACCTTCATCACTTTTATCCCAGCCCCTGTTTTTTCAACCTCTATTCTGATTTCTTCCAGGCCAGAGTCTATGATTGATAAGAGAGTAAAGAAAGAATAAAGGAAAACTAATCTTGCTTTCCTTTTCCTGCAATGTTTTGCAAATTGCAGGGTACAACCCATTAGTGGCTTATGAAATCAATGTAGTGAGTCATGACCTAGCATTAAAAATAAATGAAATAGCCTAGAAAAATGCCAAGGTGCATCTGTGTAGTAAAGGTAAGTATTGTTTCATTGTTTCATGAAACATATGCTTTAGGTTTTAAAGACATGCATATGTGTTATGGGTCATAAAATGTATTTCTTTACTACCTTATGCCATTGTAGTTCCATGCCCTGTCCCAAGCCTAGTACTGGTTTGATCTACAACATTTGTGCTCTCACTGTTTATCACTTCCTGCAGAGGACCCATCTCATTCTTTTTCCTGTTCTCCCAATCCATCCCTCCTCCCTAGGCCCTCTAAGCCTCCATCTGAAGTCACATTGAATTGCCAACACCTGGGGATGGAAGCTGGCAGAGTTTCTGCTCCCACTGTCTCAGATGGGAGTGCTTAGGGAACATGTGTTACTAAACTTTTGAGTTGGGAAGGTGAACGCATCTTCCCACAGAAACATGAGCATGCAATAGAGTTAGGTTCAGTATTGTAAAACCGTTCAGTTGTACTCTGGATCTTGTGTGCTTTATCAAGCAGCTCTGGTATTTAAGGCCACCTGTAGGCCAGCCAGATTACACATCTTCTTTTAGAACTCAATCCATTTGCAAGGTGGGAAGAGAAACCAATGGTGCAGAACATCATTCAAATTAATTCCTACTTTATCCTCTTGCAGCAACACAGAACAGCTGAGTCCTGTTGCATGGACCCTGCAGCTGCTCCTTCAGTGACTTGAAAGTAAGACTGTGTCTCCCAAAGTGCCTAACTTGCTCCATGGGGTGGAATCTGACTAAAAATAGCTAGAAATAGCTAGAATTAAGTAAACACATGCAACTCATAGAATGTAGTTTCATCTGCAGACAGACTAAGTAGCTCCTCTAGCACTTTGCTGCTCAGTCATTTATTAACTTGTAACTTTTATGTGCTATTGATGAATACATCTGACCATAACAGAGTTGTCCATTTGCTCCAAGAGAAAGAGGAATCGGGTTCTGTAATTCTCTTTGTGCAATGTAATGCAAAATTAAAGGCTTTGTATTTTCAGATAACAATGGTATTGCCTGAGAGAAGCTGTATACTCAGCACACTCTATCTTATTTTAGATGTTGGAATGCAGTGACTGGGCCTTAAGCTCTCCATTGCCTTTCAGATATAGTCCAAACTCTTCAGTCTGGAATTTACATTAAGAAAACATGAAGCACAGAATCTGTACATAACAGGTGCTCAATAGACAGTAGGTATTTGTTTTCTACCCCATGGCTCTCTATCACTGGGACTTAGGATCTAACTAAAATTGTCTTCCACAGTTCTCCTGTAGGAACTTTCTGCCCTAGACTCATGGTCTTTCTATGCCTCAGATACTTCTTATTCATACCTGCTACTGAGCATTTTCTCATGCTGTGTCCCCATCCTGGAATGCCATTCTCTAAATCTCTGCCATTCCAATCCTTGTCCACCCTTCAAAACCTGGCTGATGCTCCCTGCTCCATGGAGCATTTGGTGCCTGCCTCATCCCCCAAGAAACCTATTATTACTGTGAGTGCCAGCAGCACTTGGCCTGAAGTCCCCATTTTGGCATTTGATCATAGCATGCCTGGATCAAATGTATTTCCAATGTATTGTGAGCTGTGGCCTGCTTGCCTCATGTGTGTGAATGTGAACTTCATCAATGCCTGAGAAGCTTTTGAAGGCCCAGGAAACAGGTGTTCTGTTACTTTTGTGTCAGACTCAGTATAATTTGGTTCATGCTGGAAGCACTTAGCGAGTTGATGACATAAATTGGTTCTGAGATGCCAAATTCTATTTCTTAAGTCACTGCTGATAATCTGTGACCTTCATTTCACCTTTTTCTTAGCTCTATCTCCCCTCTAGTATACTGGCAATAAAAGTATTTGCATACCCTAAAGAGATGTTTTGTGGATTAGCCATAATGAATATAAAACATGTAAAAATATGAAGATCTGTGGGAACCCTATTATTATAGGAATAATAATAATTACAGCTGTACTTGGTTAAATGTTCCAAAATTCATATAGAAGATGCCTTCTCTGGGGGGAAAAGCAGCCAACTGTACCACCAATTAGTTAATTATGAGTATTTAATTTTATTTTATTGCTTGTGATTTTTGTTTCTGTGCACAACTGGGGCCTAGTTGCCTCTGCCTTTTAAATGGAATTGCTGATGAAGTTGGTTAAGATTAATCTTCAGTATGGGGCCTAGGCTCCACAAAGCAATGCTGCAGACCCAGTGACTCTATGACTGTCTTGCTCTCTTTCACCCTTAAAGCTCCCACTTTGGCTACTTTTCTTTCCCTTGTTGGTTTTCATCTGTGTTTAAGAAAGAGTTCCAGCTCCAGATTGGTGTGGTATGGGTGGCACTAAACATAAGTGCCAGCCAGGCAGCAATGATATTTGAGGGTAAACGATGTGCAGAGTCCTTTGGCAGGTGCCTGGGAGAGGCACAAAGGAAATAAAACATGTATTCCTTTAGCTATGAAAGGGTCTTTTGGTCTGTTGAGCCCGGAAAAAACTGAGAGGCCCCTGGAAAGGCTGAAGAAACTTTCTGTGTGGAAAGCAGATGTACTTAATTTATTCAGGATGACTTAATATACTCCTGGTTGCAGGCAAAGAGATGACCTCTGGATAGTTTCACCTTCACTAAGAACCTTCAACTGTAAGACATTTTAAAGAAGGTATTTTTTGAAACTCATTCTGTGTCCCTCTTTTTTTTTTTTTTTTTTTTTAATGTATCTGGCCACCGGAATCATTCTACACAATAGATTTCTATAAAGTGTTCTGAGATTTCCAAGTCAAAATTCTTGTGTGCATGATAATATTTTCTCTGAGTAGAGCATGTGAATGTATTTTATGCAAAAATAATTGAATGATAACACAATTTCCCTTCTCTTTCATCTATCCAGTTAATACAGAAAAGTATTATCAATGTGCTGTCAATCATTAAACAAATATTTATGTGTCTGGCCATCAAAATTAGAAATCAGAAAGAAGAATGTGTGTTTTTTTCCAATGTATTGTGTTTCATGTTTATCAGTTGCCAAGCACCAACTCTCCCGCTTTTCTGGAGGTTGGATTGCTGTATCCTTATGTATTATGAGGTTTTTGTTGTGCTTTTTCTCTGAAGATCTTAACATGAGCAGCTTTGGAAGGATTACAGGGAATATACTTTAAAAGACATTTTGAGTTCCACAAAGCATTCCTTTTCATGAGTACTACATTTACTTTCAAAGTTTTGTGTATTCCTCCAAAAGTGGACAAAGTAAATAGTCACTTCCTTTCTTACCCAGTCCTGCCCTGCCCTTCCCCTTTTCTGAGGGTACTACAAAGTCAAGCAGCCTGTGCCTTTGAGGTACTGTGGATCCAGCTGGTGATCTCTGGCTTTCAGGAGGAGAAGTGATTGCTACAGGATCTGCTACACAATGAGGAGGTATTACTGGGAATTGCATTATTTTCCTACATTGTTTTTCTACACTGTTCCAAATTTTAGATTTCATTACTTTTGCCTTTTCCCTCTTTTTTTTTTTATTGCTTCCGATTTCTGATTATGTATTCAGCACACACCACAGGGTACCAATTTAATTTTATTGAACCATTTAAAGGTCAAATAAACCTTTGTTTTTATAAAGAGAAGATAAAGGACCAATTATCCTGGCCCTCAATGCATATTTGCTATTTGAGCTCACAATCCAGTTATGCGTCTTTAGAAGAGATTTTGTCAGCACCCTCTTGCCTTATTGCCTGATATATTGTTGCTATGACGTAACGCATTTACCAGTGGATACCTTAGCTCTTAAAGAACAGAGTTATTATTTTATTTTATTGCCTTATATATGTGTTAAGGACCCATTAAGAGTGGGCCAACCACTGAGGTGGAATATTCCACTCCCCTGAAATGGTCTGATCTCAATATGTTGCCACAAGGTATAAAATGACCAGATACATGTTGTAATTGGATTGCCACTCAATCAATTTCAGGGAGCCAGGATGGCACTGCTTACTACCTGCTTGGAATGTAATTTCCTCTAAGAAGCTCACTCTGAACTGGCCCATCCTGAAGACAGTGATTGCCTCTATATATCACTTTGCCACTCTACTTATAATAATACCATCAGTATTCCAGAGTCATAAACATTTGTGAATTGGATTCCAAGAGAGAAAGTACAAATCTTTTCAGGGTAGAAGCTTTAGGGAGTGGCATAAAGACCAAAAGGGTGTTTGTCATGGGGATGGCTCTGTTGCTGTGTGTGGAAGGGATGGATTCATAGATAATGAGGGAAGTGGCTGGAAATTCCATGGCCTGCTTAAGCCAGAGTCATAGGCCAGTTTGTCAAGGGTCCAGTTAGCCTTCCACTACTGGGGCAGATCCCTGGCAACCAGGTGGTAGCATCTCTGAAGGTGATAGTTCATAAGAAGGAGAAGCCACAGAAGGGAATAGCTCCAGGCAAGCCTGAGGCAACAGCCTTCATTTTCTTCTACAAGGATAATATTATTTTTTCCAGGACTCCATGTTGTTACCCATGCAAATAGAAGGAACAATGATTTGAGGCCTTAAAACAGGGACCATGATTTTCTTAACTTTACTGTAGCATTTCCTTTCAGGAAAGGAAAACATGAAAAAAAGTTAAGTATTTAGGAATTATACATAGGAGTCCTTCTAGGTCCTATCAATAAGCTAACAGCTTTATATAGCTAATACTTCTCAAATACTATTCATGGCTTCAACTTCTGATCATCAAATTCCCAGACAGAAGACATCCTGCTCATTCTTTCATTTCTAGATCTTAAGCATAAAATGACTTAGGTAGGAATAAAGGCAGAAATACTAGGTATACCTCTTCAAAAGAGGTAAGAAATCAATGAATTCTGCGTATTTGGTAACTGCAGGCAGATTGCTTAGTAACTAAAAGCCTACCAAACTCTCAAGGCACCAGACCTATTTGCAGAACTTTGACAAGGGGATGTAAGTCATTAGGGGTGGGACAGCAATAGATCTGTGGTACCAGTGTGTTAGTCATGAAGGCTTGAGAGCTAGAAGAGACCTGGGACATAAACAAGAAACTGAGGCTCAGAGAGGGTAAGTGATTTTTTCCATTTTACAGATAAGGAAATTAGGTTCAGAGAAGTAACCCAACTTGTTCAACACAGCTAGCAAATGTCAGAGCTAGGATGTGGACATGGAATATCTGAAACGCACTAATGATGACTAAGCAGGGCCTGTAGCATTGGGAAGGCTGTTCAGTAAGGAGTATCCCTAGGCTTAAGTGTTACATCAGGAAGAGTTGCAAACCTTGGGAAGCCTGGGAATGGCAGTGAAGACAAGTAGTTAGGAGCATACTGTGGTTCCCAGATAAGAGATAAGGACCTGAATAGATGGAGGCTGAGGGATAGAGACCTTGGAGGCATTTCATCCAGTGGCTAAGTAGACTCTAGAAGAAGAGTGCTTTGACTGGACTCCAACTCCACCAAATATTTACCGAGCACTTGCTCTATGCCAATTATTGTTCTCGGTGGTGGGAATATGACAGTGAATAAGAAGACACAAATCTCTGCCTTCGTTGATTATTTCAGGAAAATAAGCTCACTCACATTGGGGGTAGATTTACTATCTGTGTGGTTTTGGCCAAATTGTTTAATTTTTCAAAGGCTCAGCTTTCTCGCCTGCAAAATACCAAGAATGGAACCCATGTCAAAGGGCTGTCATGAAGGTAAAATAATATAATGCATATAAAACAAATAGTGCCCATAACAGGATAGCTTTCATTATTATCATGCTGCTTGTGACTGATCATAGTTTAATATTAAGTTAATTTTTTAATTTCTAATTTTTGTAGGTACGTAGTAGGTATATATATTTATAAGGTACATGAGATGTTTTGGTGCAGGCATAGCAGTTAACTTTTTAAATTTATTTCTTATCATGGTAAAATATATTTAACATAAAATGTACCATCTTAACCATTTTATGCATACAGTTCAGTGATATTAAATACATTCATAAAGTTGTGCAGCCATCACCACCATCTCCATAACTCTTTTCATCTTGTAAAACTGAAACTCTGTACCCACTAAATAGTAAGTCCCCATTTTTCTCTTCCCTTATCCCCTGGCAACCACCATTCTTCTTTCTTATTAATAATTCGTTTTAACCTGAGTTGAAAGTGGGGGACTAGATGGTAGGCACATTCAAGGTGACATAACAGAAATGACCTCTGAGAGCCTCAGAATTACCCCTTTTCATTTGGGATGCAGGACTCCAAACCCCTTGTGGAGTTAGCACCTGCTACGTAGTTTAAGTTGGTTGCCCTTTTGGACAGGGCATGTCTGGTGAGAGCTGGAAGGGGTTAAGGTCTGGTTGTTGCCTGCTGACCACTTCTGCATACATATGTGAAAATTCCATTACTTCTTATTTCTACTTCAAAGTGAGGACTTATTTTCAGTAAGCATCATTTAACATCTACTGCTTTGAATATAGGCTTATTTTATTTCCAGGTGCCATGCAAAGGGATGAGGATGTGTATTCCAGAAGTGTAAAACCCTGATTATCTGCCTTGGTGTATGGCATTGGTTAGTAAAAATAACTGTTTAATCAGTGAAGTGATTAATAAGTATTTTAATAGGTCCAGATGGCTATGATGCCTCCTTCCTACTACACACCCATACTTCTGCAAATATATCTTTATATACTGTAGATCGCTGTTTTATAAAAAGGGTGAGGCGTCTGGATGTTGAGAGGGGCGGATGGGGGAGCTGGGATAGTTTTGGACTGCAGGCACCTTTCCATATACCATCTAGAATGTTCTTTTCCCTCAGACCTCCACCACCAACTACATGGTCAATTTTTACCAGGCTAGGAAACTTGCCCTTATCTTTCATTTCTTAACCTAAGCCATGCCATCCCCACTCCCTCAAAAAGGCTATATTACTCTCATTCCATCCTCTACTTAATCCTTACAGCATGGATTACACTTATAAATAATTAATTTGCCATTCTTTTAATATCTGCCTCCCCCAGCTTTATAAGGACAGGGATAGGGACCAATCGTAGCACAATGACTGGCACATAGTGGTTGCTCAAGAAATTTAGTTGACCAACTGACCAGATTCATGAATAAGTAGCATTCAAGAGCTCTGGACTCTGGTCCCAGAGCTCATTTTCTAGATGTGCGGCCATAGGTGTGTCCCTGGGCCTCTTTGAGCTTTAATTTCCTCACCTGAAAAATGAGAATCCCATGATCTCTAAGGTTCTTTCTGTCTTGAATGTTTTATTCCTTTAAAGTCGGGTTTATCCTTCTTGCCAGCAGGAGAAAATATTTCTGTTAAACTGCCTCGGATTTTCTGCCTTTTATTTATTTCCAGGGATCTCCAGGGTGCTAATGTTTTGAATAGTCACAGTAAAAACAGGTTTAATTAGTGGATTCCTCGTCAAAGGCTATTTCCTGGTACCAGACCATGTAGGTTTGTTTCTGAAAATACTAGCAATTTGCTCACTGCAGAATTCACTTCTCTTATCACTTGTTCTTTGTTCAGCTTTTACCTTTAAGAGTAGGCTTTTTCACATGGATATCTTCATCCTCTTTGTGTTTGAGATAAAAAGAAGTATTTAAACCAGGGAGAGATGGCTCTGATGATAAGTGGTTATAAGCAAACAGCTGTTGGCTTTTTCTGCTGTTTTATTTCTTTGTCAACCAAATAAGGAGCTCTAAGTTTGTTAGGGCCCCAGCTGGATGATAGAACTAGGAGTTCCAATGATGTGTCATAGCCATCTTTGTATCCACAGCAGTCAGCACAGTGCCAGGTTCAGAGTAGGTGTTCAAAATATCTACAGAATTAAATAAAGTGACAGCTGGGAAGCCCTACTAGGTTGAGTAGGTAATTTTCTCTTTTTGTTATTTTCATAATTTATACCCAGTTGATTTTCTAGAATGATCTGAAGCAGAGCTGCCCACATGATATGGTTTGAGGACTACCAAAATGCTCCTATATGCCCATAAATATCTACCCCACAGCCTACTCAGGTGTCAGAAATCTCTACCAAACCGTTTTAGATTGACATGGAGGGTTCATTAAAGTGAAAATATACATAGATCACCTGACATAAACGAGGTATTAGTGATCATTAACACTTCTGAATAAATTAGTTTTTGTATTAACTAAGGCCAGGGTCCTGGGGGCATATGACACAAGATGGGTTAGTTTCCATTAGGACTTTAAGGGTGAAATAGGAAAGTTGCAGAACATGCGGTACTATTTAGAAGATTAGGGAGTATTGAAATAAGCTTCCCTCAAGTAACTAATGTTCAGTACGGGGGCATTGGCCTCCTCCACTTGGTGATGGCATCAAAAGTCTAATGAGGTACTAAAAACCATCTGGAACTACTCCACAGTGACAAGAGACCTTGCACATCTTAGGAGAAAGTGCTGAAAAGTGGTCCTTAAGTAGAGGAACTGGGAATTTTTTTTTTTCTTCCTCCTTCCCAAATCATGCATTTAGCAAAGACTCCTAAGTTTTAGCATCCTGACTTCCCCCTCAGCATTTGATTAGTGATCCAGATCCCCTGGGAAGATTTAGTCCTTCTGGCACACGTTTTGCATCTTGATAATTATAATAATGAACACCTTTTGAGGAACACTCACTATTTGTCAGATAGCATGCTAGGCCTCTACATATGCTATCTCAATTCAGGTCCATATAAGTACAAGAGATATGATCTTTCTGTTAAGCTACAATGACTTATCTCACTAAGCCAATGGCCCTCTCTTCTATCTCCAGCAGAGAATCACAGACTGGGGATTTCTGGGATCAACCAATCAGCAGTTATGGATACAAATGTGTGCCCCACAATGTGTTAGGTGCTATGGAAGAAAAAGAAAGAGAAAATATAATCCCAGACAAGCACCTTGCTCTGAAAGCTGGCCTCTGTTTTTATTCCCAGTTTCTTTTCCCTAGGTCTTGGACAGAGACACAGATCCCCTAAGTAATCCAGGAGATGGCTGCTAAGGGAATGAGCACATTGCATTTCCTAACATAATATGCTATCTGGTAGAGAATAGGCTATTCAGATTAGTTTACAGTTTTGTTTAATAATTTTTATAGATACAAAAATGCAAAAAAAAGTAAATGCAATGAAATTCATGGCAGACTGGCAATAGAAGGAACAGACTATGGTTTTCTCTAATAAATCAGAAAGTACCTCCAAGTCTTTTACAGTTTCAGGGTCATCATGATGAATGTTATATACAGTGAGAAGTAACATGGCATAATGGAAAGCACATCCATCTGGGGAGTCAGGACCTGAATTGTAGACCTGCAATGCACCCTTGAGTACACTTCTGACCTCGGTTTTTCTGTCTGCAAGAGTAGGGGTCAATCTCTAACTCTAAGAAATCTTCTGGCTCTCAGACTTTTTTCCATTGCCAATTCCTGCTACCCATCATGAAGATGGGCAAGATCTGGTGTGTTGAACACAGAGTTTCTAGCATTTCAACCCCAGCGAGAAATTCCTCTTTTGAATTAAGCAAGTGTGTTGCCTGTGGCAATTAAGCTTCAATAAAGCGTGTGCCCCATTTTGTAATATGTGTTATATAATTAAATCAACTGCTTTACTGACCTCTGTGTTGAACTGCCCTCCTTCTCTGGCAACCCTAACTTCACTCCATCAGCAGCATCCTGATTTTCATAGGTCTCTGGTAATCCAAGGGAACCCCCACCTTCTCCAACCCTACTAGGACAACTGCCTGATTTGTGCCTTTGGACTGGATTTGTTTTATGTGTACTTGCCTAATTACTGAGGGATGAGGGATGAGAGTGAATGATTTTGGATATGGTGAGGCATTGTCATAAAACCTCAGATTTAGACATCTGTTTTTGAACGGATTCTTCATACCAGAAGGCATCACTGAGGCCAGGCAGTACACTCAATGTACAAAGATTATTGAATCTTTCTATAAAAAATATTCATTTTTGGCTCACCTGCTAAGTGCTTCTACCCTAAAAAAAAAAAAAGTCCATACTAGCCCCTAACCAAATTCCCAACCACCAGATTTATAGTCTCATGTCATTGGACCCATTACTTGGCCTTGAGCTTACCCCCAGCCTGGCAGTGCTTCAAGTCACTGGTTGGAAATGCTCCCTTGGATCTTTGAGGCCCTCCCAGAAATCCTGGAACTCAGTAAATGTATAATAATACAATTTACTATAATGTCTTTTCTCTTTTCAAGCAACCCAGCTGTCTGTGATCTCTAGGTCCCAGCTCACTATGTTTGATGGAGGATGTATTTAAAATGAATGGCTGAAATGGCCCCATAAAATGTCTCCTTCATATCCTTTTTATCCCCTCATTGACAAGCATAGGGCAGATCCATGGGGTTGGCTACTGAGAGGCTAACAATGTGGGGACAAGTCCATGCTATTATGATAATTTCCATTCTTCCTTTCTGCTGCTCTGTTATTGTTAATTAAGCATTTTTTTCCTAAGAGTTGCCAGGACAGGAGGAGCTGAAAGGCTCCAGTCTCCAAAATGGAAGCAAAGGCTTAACAGGGAGAGTTCAGACAGCCTTGAATGCAAGTCCTTCCTCACACCCTAGGTCTTTACCTCTTAGTCATTGGCCAGTTGACTTCAGTGACTTCACTAGAACTCAGAATGTCTCTCCAACTCATGTTCCTATTGGCTGAAAAGGATGGTGACAGAGCAGGGAAGATACCACAGAAGAAACTACACATCTCAATACTTGAACTATTCAACTCAACCTAATACAAGAGAATATTAGAAAAAGATGGTAATACTCTGCCTCCCAAATTAGTTTGCCTTATGATAGAGAAAAATATTCACCCATGCTACACACAGAAAATAATGACAAAAAGTCAGACAATTGGGCAATTGTGTTCCACTTTGTGACTTGTACACAGTTGATTTTCAATTCTACGCCTACTTTCTCTTGTTCCCCTCCCCTTCCCCCACAGAATATCTGTGTCTGGCAGATAGTAGGTGCTCAATAAGTAATTGTTGACTGACTTATCAACACTTGCTGGCCACCCTTCTTGCTGCAAGTGCTCTGAAATCCACTAATCAGATAGGTAACATTTCTTGGATGCTGTCTTTTTATCCATCCATTCATTCCATCCATCCATTCATTCATCCATTCATTTATTCCTTTACTGAATATTTGCTTTATTGAATAGCTCCACTGTTAGGTACTGCAATAAGTGCTAAGGAGACAAAGGAAAATAAGGCCTCAAGTAACTCACAGTCTATGTCCAAGGATCACAGCAGATAGAAAAAAAGGTATGGCACCATGCATAAATTGTCAAAGAACTCATGATCTAGTTAAGGAAGTAACCCTTAGAGACATTAAATGATTCAAGAACAACATAAAATATTATGAAATGCAGTATTAAATCATTTAGCCTAGATAAGTGGGAAAAGGGAAAAAGAGGAGGAGGAATCTGTGTTGTTTTCAAGAGGTGCAGAAGATAATGAAGGAATATAAATTTGAGATACAAAGGTAACAAGGCCCTAAACCTAAGCTTTTATTAGTGGCCATATTAGATTTTCGTGAACATACAAAACATAATCCAATATAATATTATTCTAAGTGTGTGTACATATTGGAGGGGGTCAGGGAGAGGGACAGGAAGCTAGAAGTTGCAGATGAATATTATTGAACATACCCCAAAGCTTCAGCTCCTTTCTGTTCTCATGGATGATCAATGATGAACTGCATACAAGAATGACTATTTGCATATTGTATTGTTCTTTTGAAATCTCAATGGAGTTTTTAAAGGTTCTCTCTGCCTTTTAATTATTATGTTTTAATATCACGAAGATTGAGGTTATTATCATTAGGGAGTCCTCACTTTTCCTCATATAATTTTTCTTTCAGAGTCCAAATTGAAGTAAAAAGTGCTGGTCTCAGCCTTTGTCCAGCATTATAATGGGTAAGTTTGATCAGCTCATCAGCTGATCCCCAACACCTTGTCTTAGAATGGGTGGTATGTATGCACAGAAATAAAACTTTTTGTTGACTTGGGCCATTATACCATCTGTACTCTCAGAGTGTCTTTCTCTGAAAAACTAATGCAATGGGAAACTTTCTAGGCAGTTATACATTTAGAATCACAGTTTTTCTGAAGTTCTTAAAATCTCCTTGGTGTACCTGGGAAGACTTGGGAAGCAAGCTTTGAAAAAATGTAGGCCAATGAGAAAGAATGGAAAAATATACAAAAATAATTCTAGTTTTATGTGGTTAGTGGAGTTTTAGATAAACCCATACCCTCATTTTCCAAACTTCTTGAACTGTTGTTATGTTATTTTTCATTATAATGATGATGAAGATGCTAATGATGGTGATGATAACACTTCAAATGTCTGGTTTCCATATTCATTTACAATGGACTTGACATGTATGTTTTACTTTGGGCCTTTTCTAGGACCAAGTAAAGGAAAAAGACTACAAGTGTTTGTCTTTTCTCAGCAAATAGGGCTTCTATTTAAAGCATGCCACAATTTGGCTTTTTAAAAGAGTATTTCTTATCAAGGGATATTAAACAGATAACTGTGGGTTCACTATGAAAGATCATCTTTTGGGATTTCATGAATAAAATAGAGGTCAAGAGATTAAGATAGATTACAGGTGAAAGGGACCAAGAATTAGAAATACCATTAATTTAAATTTTATATTGGTAGAGGGGGTTAGAATGAATTAAACCTCTGAGGTCCCAACTTCAAGACATGTTGCTGAACCTGGCTCAGAGAATGGTATTTTCAAACATGCTGGGCTCAATTACCATTACATCTTAAAAGTTATTGCTTGGTGTATTAAATAATTATCACATTAATTGATTAATCCTATTTGTGAAATGTTAGAGTAGAAAAAAAGTCTTTGGATTTGTCTTGGAAAGGAAGTTTGAAATGTACACTTCAAAACATGTATTTGCTGGGACTAAAGATGTAATAGGCTCAGGTTCAAAAGATAAACTGCACATACAAAGCTTTTGGTTATCCCAATTGCTACTGTAATTATTACTTGACTACAGAGAAAGAAATTCATTATATAAACCATTTTTTTATGCCTCTGACAGGAATTCCAAGATTCAATAAAGGAAGAAACTGTCCATTTAGCAAATGTTCTTAGGTCTTCCATGCTATGATTAATTTATTCAGTAATCATTTATTGGGTACCTGCTCTATGCAAGACCATATGCCAGACACAGAAAAAACAGTCCTAGTTAACATTTGTTGAGTGTTTATTATGTGTCAGGCACTATAGGTGTTTTGTATGCATTATCTCATTTACTTGCAACACTATTGTTATTGTTTTGCAGATGAGAACATTGAAGCTTAGAGACACTAGTTGACTTGCCCCAAATTACATACCTAGTAAGTGCCAGAGCTGGTACTAAAACCCAAGTCTCTGATTCCAGAAACTGACATATTAAACATGAAGTCTGTGGCAGAATCCCCATCTTTAAAGAGGTTTCACACACTTAATTGTAAAACAATGTGCATAAGTGCTACAGTTATGGTTTGCAGAAAGTTCAGAGGAAACCACGATTAATTCTGCCTGGAGATTTTACACAGGAGGTGACATTTTAGTTGGTCAAGGTGACATTTTAAACATGATTTTTATATGGGAAGGGGGAATTCTTCCAGCTACAGGAAATAGTGTGAAAGAAAGCATTGAGCCATGAGCTAGCCTGGCATGTTTAAGGATTTAAATTTAAATATTTAAATAATTTAAAATTTAAATATTTAACTGTTTTAAATAATTTTTTTCTTTTTTTGAGACAGAGTCTCGCTCTGTCACCCGGACTGGAGTGCAGTGGCTGGATCTCAGCTCACTGCAAGCTCTGCCTCCCGGGTTTATGCCATTCTCCTGCCTCAGCCTCCCGAGTAGCTGGGACTACAGGCGTCCACCACCTCGCCCGGCTAGTTTTTTTTTTTTTTTTGTATTTTTTTAGTAGAGACGGGGTTTTACCACGTTAGCCAGGATGGTCTCGATCTCCTGACCTCGTGATCCGCCCGTCTCAGCCTCCCAAAGTGCTGGGATTACAGGCTTGAGCCACCGCGCCCGTCCTGTTTTAAATAATTTAAACATGTAAGATAGGTGGGATTGAGGTGTTGGGAAGTAATAGGATGACAGGGGAGATATCAGAAGTAAAACTAGATCGGTAAAACAGGACTGGCTTGTTAGATACCTTGAATGTTATGGGATAATGAGTAGATTTACTTTATAAGCAGAAAAAAGCCCCAATAAAAGTTTTTAAACAGAGTGGAAATGTCAGATGTATATCTGTATTTTCAAGAGAAAACTCTGGGAAAAAACAAGGAGAATAGGTTAGAGATGAGAAAAAGGATGCCGGTTGGGAGACCAGTTAGAAAGTTATTGTAGCGACTGAAATAATACAAGAGAAGGAGCAGATTTGGAATGGGGATAAGTAGCTGTTGGGTTGAAGATGTCCAAAAAGAGGGTTGACTATATGAGCTTAGAGTTTGGAAGGATGTTGGAACAAGAGATAAAGACTTGAGAATCATGTAAGTCATAACATGAAAGCTTTTGCAAAAGTGAGGAAAGGGCTAAGGAAAATATCTATCATTTAAGAGCTGAATACAGGAAGACTAGCTTAAGAAGGCAACTGAAAATAAAAGTACAGAAATAGGAGGAGAATCTAGACAGAGATCCCATCACAGAAGTCAGAGAAGGAAAGGATGGTCAACAGTATCAAATAGTTATAGATGTGCCAATCAGAATGAGGAGTGAAAACTAACCACAGGACTTGCTGTTAGGAGATCACTGGTGTCTGAATGAGAGCAGTTGTAGCAGAGTGGTGAATATGGGAGGTAAATCTGAAGAACAAATGGACAAGGTGAGATGATTATTCTTCCAACACATTTGGCAATGAAAGGAATAATGACCTCATGTACTTTTGGCAATTTGACCAAGGGTCTATAACAAAGCACCTCTGCACTTTCCCATCCTTGAAGAGCACCTTAGCTGTGTATCACTAAAAGGCCATGCCAGATTCTATTTTTTCAAATTTGTATTTTAGGATCTTTGTAGTGTGGGAATTTTTCATTTGGACTCCTGCCCTATTCTCCCTTCCACCCTTATCCTGCCCCACATTTCCAGCCCTTCTCATCTAACACAGATAGGCAAAAATCTGTGTTGAGGTGCTTCTAGAAAACCATCTTATGACCTTGAGAAACTCTGTTCCCTGTATAATGTTCACACTGTTCTTCAGAAGGAGGGCCTTCTAGCAGCCCTATGTTCTGAAAAAGCATTGCTGATAGAATGCTAGTGGTTAAAAAGGCTCATGTCTTTTTGAAAATAGCCCAGACTATTTTAATTTGACATTTCTAAATCCTTGGCATGTCTGCTCTCAGTAAGCCTAGAGCACAGGAATGTTTGACAGGTTAAGAAAACGTTAGGTTGTCACTATATTGGTCTTCCTGGCTGATGAGGCATTGGTTCTTGCTGTAGCATTCAAAGGCCATAATGCAGTTTGTATGTTAAATCGATACCTCATAAAACTCCTGTGTATCTGTTGGCTTATTATTTAAAGGAAAGGAAGAAGAAATCAATTCCTTAAGTGTCAAGGACGTTCTTGACAAAGGGCCGAATGGAATGGGCAGGCTCAGTGCCATGAAAGAGTCCAGTGAAATAGAAAGTAGTGCATTGTGCTTACGGATTCCTTCCAGATCAGTGGGAATACTCTGGCTGTTCATGCTTGCTTGTTGGGCTTTCCCAGCCTGAAAGCAGGGCAGGCCAGATAGTGCTTTGGGGACACATCATGGTACCAGGGGAGCTTCTTTGGTGGCAAAATGACCCACATAGCATTAAAAGTAGATCTCAATAGTTGTGCTTAGGAGCCCCAAGAGTACACAAAGTTTTAAGTCAATAGGTAAATGGGGGGAAACAAGATGTTAGGCTGTTGAGCAACTTGATATAGATCTCGTGGCATGCAGTATTAGAGAGTAAAGTGGAGAACAGTTAGAACAACCCATGAAATCAACAGACACCCAGCTATAGTCAGCATATTGATTTTAAGAGTAAGGAGGGACTTCAAGGATCATCTAACCCAGTGGTTTTCAATCCTAGCAACATTTCAGACTCACTGAGGAGTTTTAAAAAAATACTGATGCTCAGGTGTCACCCAATATCAACTAAATCAGAAACCCTGGGAACAGAATCTAGCATCAGTTTTTGTTACAGCTTTCTCAGGTAATTCTCATGAAAACTTAGGGAGGAGAACCTCTGCCCTAGCTAAATACGATTAATTTTAAAAATGGTGAAGCTGAGATGTTTTCTTCTAGTTCCTCTGGTTGGTGGTATTAGATTTGAGACTAGAACAAATGTTATTAGGTTAGTGATTGAAAAAGAGGAGAGTTTCTTAGACGCCAACTATTACCTTCATCTCAATTTCTTACATTTTTTGCATTATAATCTCTGATTAAATTTCACAAGGATTCTAATAACATGAAGACATTAAGGACATATTGTTATCATACATATGGTGAGAGAAATAGTGTTCATTCATTCATAAAATATTTTGAGTGTCTACTATGTGTTAAGTCCTGTGCTGGATGCTATGGGGACTATTTGGATGTAATATTTTAGAGAGGGTCTTGACCTTCAAGGATCTCTGTGCCTGGGAGGCTGAGGAAAGGAGAGAGACAAGATAAAGCCATGGATGAGTTTGATCTCCTGGGAAGGTAAGTTAGCTTTGTTAATAGAGAACAGGTCACATAGTCTCCCCTTATTGACCAATGAAACAGTGATATTTAGCATTTGTAGGAATGCTTGCAGATGTTCATCATTTACGACTAGTGGTGTGGTCATGGTGAGGGGTGCTTAAGTAAGAAAGGGCTTGGAGCAATGTTTCACTATCACCCAAGGGTTTGGCACCGTTTTTGAGAAAGGCAATGTGGTTTGGAGAAGTTGTGCATTTTCTTGGAAAAAACATGGATTTTTATAGTATAAAAAGGTCATATATACTTTGTTTACACAAAGTATGTATAGGAAGGTCATATATACTTTTGTTTTACTCCCAGTGTCCCTCGTTATGAGTTGCATGCCTGAAAAAACAACTTTCTGGGCCCCATTTTCTTTCTGTAATATGAGGATAAAAGTGTTAACAGCCACCCTCTCTCTATCCCCTCCTCTCAAGCATCTCATCCCTCCTTTGGCCAAGGTTGTAAGGGTTCAGCTTCGGCTGTAGCCTGTCATTGGTCAGGGAGGAAACTGCAGGTCTGCAATATCCTGGATATTCTCACACATGCTTGCATTTGAAAATTTTTATAAATCAGCCTTCCTTTCTTTGTTCCCCCTTTTATATCTCCACCTGGGTTTCCACCCAGTACCTTTCTTAAGGCATTCTGTATGCCCCTCTGGGAGGCCCCACAGTGCTGCTACCTTAAGCCCAATATAAGCTGTATTTCTACCTCCTTGTACAATGTCATTTTAATGTGAGGAGTTGTTTAGATTTATAGTCTACCTTTTAAACACCTATGCATTCCTTCCAGGGTAATAATCCTTACCCTACATATTTTCCAAGCTTTCACAAACCGTATTTTGCTTCTGTGATGTAAATTATGGAATGAATCACACGTTTACTTTCAATTTTGTTTTAAAAATGCAAGTTGATGCTAAACTGATCTGTTGTGTCATTTGTAGTTTGGATTCCATTTTTATGTGTGTGCAAGCTTGTTATTTAAGGGAGACCAAATTTACTTCAAAAATAAAGTGAAAATTTGAATGCACTGACATATTTTATTGTCATTTTTATCCCATATCATTTAATATGCAACAACTAATATCTACTTCATAGAATTGTTGTCAGGATCAACAAAACTATGAGTGTGTAAGTGCCAGGCACATAGTAGGTGCTTGATAAGTGCTATAAGTGCTGGTTTCCAGGTACTCATTGAGCATCTCTGAAGACAGTCATATTTCCTCATGTATTTGGAGGGTATTGGAATGTTCAAATGGTCTTATGTATAATACTATTTTCTTCCTATGCCATCCCATGAGGTAGGAAGTAGTGTCATCCCTATTTGATAAATGAGGAAAATGAAACAACAGAATGTATCTCCCTGAATGTTACCAAGAGAGTTAGCAGAGTCAAGAGTAGAATTCAGACCTTCCAAATTCAGACATGGGGCTCTTTCTGCTTCCCTTTAGCACAAGGAGGAATCCATTTATATTAGTGCAAGGTTGACAGTAGCCAAGGTGCATTGGGAGAAAGAGTGAGCTTTTACCTGAGGTAGAATGAATGAGTTATTTCTTAAGATACACATAAGGACAGCAAGCATAAACTCATTGTATATTTACCTGTATCACAAGGCGACCACCAATTTGTGTCTCCAGGACTGCTGATTATCATCATACTTTCTTACCTATGCTCATTAATACCCTTCAGAGGCAATTCTTCAAGCTATCTATATATGAAGACTACGAATGGTTTGACCAGGTCTTTCTCATAGGTTGAGGCAGCTCAGGCTAATCCTCTTGTGGGTTGTTTGTTCCCCCTTTCTTTTCACTCCCTATTCAGTAGCTGACTCACCATATGACCTTGAATAGAGGCTTTTGTTCTAAACTCAGCGCTGGAAGCATGAGGCTAAGAATACAGACCCACTCCCAGGGCACTCAGGTGGACTAGATAATTTCTGCTTTTCAGATGTAAAGGATTTTCTAGTGAGTCCCATGGGGCTGAGGATCCCCTGAGGTGATGTGACAGGGGGCTGGCCCATCATGCCCACAGCCTGTGTCTGCTGTTCACATCCAAACCTAGGCTGCCTGCCAAGTGCTATTTTGGAAACAGGGCTCATGTCGTCCATCTTTTGAAGGTCGTGAATGTTCTGCTGCATGGGAATGCATGGGGCAGAGTGAACTGAGACAAATCTCAGTATCACTACTACAGTTTTAAGCAAAATAATTATGGTCCACATTCACGGCCACATCTAGTGCCTGCTACTCAGTAGCTTTGAAATTGTGGATAATATTCACATGGGAAAGCACAGGAAGCAACACATCAGTCTAGGTTCCAGTTGTAGCCCTGGAGCAAGGACCCGGAGGCCCTTTGCTGTGTCAGGCATTACTGTATTAGCTGTTGGATCTTGTGGAGGTCTAGGGATCTCAGACTACAGTCTGGCATCCAGGACAAGGCGTAGTAGCTATTTACCAACTGGTATGATAGCATTTAATATTTTGACCACAGCTGTGTATTACTGGTCAATTTGGCCAAAGGTCAGCCTTATGCTTGTTTACTGAATAATGGATCAGATTATCTGGAATTCTTTACGTTATAGATCGATTCAATGAGGTGTGTTTTTTGGTACTGCCCTTCCCATATACACATATTTTCAGTAGTGCAGCTGTTGAGTAAAGTGAAGTCTACTTCTTGAACCTTAAAAGAAAGTGGGGATTAGAGGTAGACTCATTCTAAAACATTAGTAAGGAAGGCAAGTTTATAGATGACCCAGGAAAAACGCACTAACAGTTTGGCAACTTCACTTTGCCTCAGACTCCGTTAAGAAAGGTAGAAGTGCAAAAGACAAAGCAAGAATCATAGGCAAAATACATAGCTTTCTTAGGGATGGACACCTGCTTGTGAGTGGATTCTTGACGATGCTAATAGGTTATTTGTAAATTAAGCAATTTTTTTTTGTAAGTTAGTTGCTTCCATCCTCTAAACAGCCAAGGCACCTCTTCTGTGCTATGTTCAGGGTAAAGTAGGCAGCCATTTCCACTGTGTGACTGGAGGTGTGTCAAGTAGCACCCCCTTACACACAAGTGCCATCTCCTCCAGCCTAGTACAAGCTTAAAATGCTATCATTAGAAAGGCATTCCTTGCCAATCAAACTGCCCTAATCTGAAGGGGCAAGAATTTAACTCACTGTCAGCCACTACCACTTTAGCTAATTAGCCCCCAGCTGTCTCTTTGGAAAGCAGACAACTGAGCCCTCAGAGGAAAGATTTAGGAAAGATTCTTGTGATAGGAGAAAGCATGGAGTCACAGGAAGCCCTAAATTACCAAGAAAAAATGGGTCCCAATGATAGGGGTGTAGGGAGACAGAACTATGAAGTAGGAAGGAGAAGGAACCCAAAGACAAGCTTGGTCCATTTGTCAGTCCTGCTCAGTTAAGTCCACTTGCACAAGCAATCTGAGGTCACAGTATTCTTTCTCCAGAGAAGTCTCATTAAAGAGACAGTAATGTCCATTAAAAATTAGTATCATTTACTCAGGAGGCTGAGGCAGGAGAATGGCGTGAACCTGGGAGGTGGAGCTTGCAGTGAGCCGAGATCACGCCACCACACTCCAGCCTGGGCAACAGAGCAAGACTCCGTCTCAAAAAACAAACAAACACATCAGCATCATTAGATGATTTCTTAGATAGTTTAGAACTCAAAACTCTGGACTAGATGTTTTTATTCTGAAAACACAGCTGCAACGCAGAACAGTATGTTAGGAAGTCAGACCCATCACAAGTCAAACGGTGTCTACAGCCTCTAATAAGCTGGATAACCTGAATGGCAGCTGCTTGTCTTATCCTCAGTCATCTCAGAAAAAGCCTCCACTGCCAATCATTATCTTCTTCCTTCCACCAAAGTCCCACCTCCCACTTTCTTCCAGGTGCTGGGCATACAGGCTGATGCCATGGGCAGGCCTTTCAGGTTATACACTCTCTTATTTAGCATCTTTGGAACAATGTAAGTTTCAAAAACTTTTAAGCACACAGTTTTTGTCATACTATGTGTTGCTTTAAAAGTTTTCTTCCCCTACAGTTTTCTTAACTCCTGCTTTTTCTTCCCCTCCTCCCAAGCGATATCACAAATGAGCAGTTTGCGATCTGTTGGAAATAATTCAGATGAAGCTCTTTTATCTTGGGGCCCACAAAAGATGGTGTCTTGGTACTCTGGGACCTAATTTGGCTTTAGGCTTTTGGCCAGACATCTGTTGAGCTGGCTTAACACTTTAACAAGGAGGGAGAGAGGTAATAGTACACATGAAATTGAATGTGGGGTCCCCCAGGATTTATCTGCCTGAGGTTCCGCCTTCATTGGAAATCCTCTAACCACACATACCCTTTGGGGTACAAGTACTCTGTTGCTAAGAGGCAACTGCTTACTTGCCAATATGTGACCCTGGTGGGGACCACAGTAGCTCAGGAATTGGTGTATTGGTCTAGATCAGTTATCATAAAATGACAAGGCAGAGAAAGGAAGAGGAACAAGACAAAAAATATTGGGGAACCTCTGAGAAAGGTGAGTTTGTTGGGGGAGGGGGTACCCTGCAGGTGGTAGGAAATGCCTGGTCGGCTGGCATCATTGTGGGTGTCTCAGGTAATTTGAAGAGGGTATTGAAAGTGGGATAAGGACTTGTCAAGGATAAAGCTGGTCTACTTCCTTCTTTTGCTGATGCTGAGGACAGGGAGTTTGTCTGTCTGTTGCTTCTTTCCTCATCCTTTTCTCCATTATCAGGGTGTTCCAGGTTCTTACAGAGCTTTTTCCTTGGCTGCCTTATGAGAGGCCTGGCTCTGGGGACTGGCTGGGCTTTCTCAATTCTCCTGACTCATCCTGCAGACTCACTGTCCTCTCCAGTGACCTTCTGAAGGCCCTGAGCTCACAGCCTTGACTTTGCTGGCTCAGAGAGGTCTCTGATGAGGGGGAGTTTACAGCTGACCTATGCTGCAGTTTCGTTGGCTGTGCAAGATCTGAACATTACTGTTGGGGAAAAGTACTGCAGAAACGTCCATGGTCCCTGTCAGCACCTTTTGCCCTTTAGCAGCATCACATAGTACTAAAAGGCTATTTGAGGAGTTACATGTTAGTAATGAAGTGCAATTGTTCAGTGGATTCTAGGCTGACCAGCTGAGACTATACCAGACCTTTAAACACCATTTATGTTTTCCTTTGAGATGGCGTACTTAGTTTAGTACATGTATTTAATAGAGTGTGGCTCTTCATTGTAGTCTCTCCCTACACACATTTCTGGAAGGAAATCGGGGGAAAACAACAATGTTTGCTTAATAGAATTCCTTCCCTTACCACTCTTTTTCCTGTTTAGAAACAATATCTATGCTATTCATAGAGCCTTCTTTAATTATGACATTCCTTCTCCCCAGAGGTGGTGGTGGAGGCTTGGCATAGGGTTAAATGGAAGGTGCAAGAAATTACTAGCCAAGTCTGCACTTCATCCTCTGGTCCTGCCCCTCAACCACTGTCTCTCCCTCCCCTCCATCTCTGAGGAGTGTCAAGCTTGTCAATCCCCAAAACCCCACTAGATATGAGAAGAGATGCAAGTGGAAAGAGACACTGTAGCAGTTGCTTGTAGTTTGTCCCACTGACCCAAGAAGCTGAAAACTCAGTTGGGAGCAGTGATAAGAAAGGAAGGATTCTATGTAAGCATCGCTGAAACCTCACATCCCTTCCTCCCCACAACATAGCACAAAAAATGCTAAAAGGAGGAAGAAATGTTAAAGTCACATTCCAATTAGTTTGACTGCTGATTGTCATGCAACTGTTAGGAAATCGGTTTTGAAAAATAACGATGGCAAAAATCTCCAACTCTCTTGACAAGTTGCTGGTAGGGGAGGCTGGGGACTTGAGGCTCACTTATTTCAGTCTCACCTAAGCTTTTTCATCTTAGAGAAAAATCAACAGGAACCTGAGACGAGAATGACATGAGCAAATGTATTTATTTGCTTGTTGGATACTCAGTTTTCACTTATTTTCGTGTGTATTAGAGGTTTGCCTTCATCTGTGTTTTTCCTCCTAGAGAGCAGAGGTCAGCTCAGCTTACTGGCTTTAGCTGATATGTAGTACAGCACCAGGCACAAAAAACAAAGCAGCCTGTGACTGGGTTTGTGCTGGCTGCTGGAACTGAGCCCTGGAACTGCAGCCCTGGGTTAGGTCAGCAGTTGGCTTTTCTGGACAGATAAAGATGACATTGGATGTCCTTGGATTCTCTGATTTAACTTAGCCATAATGCATTTTGCATCAGTTTGGCTTGCCTTTGTGACCAGCTGCGTCCATCTCTCTGGCCCCCAGAAAAAGAGTTCCCATTTTGTGACGCACTAGGTATTTTCACTACTATGATATGAGCAACTTGAGGGCAGGACTTGCCTTTTCATCTCTGTGTACCCCAGTGGGTGTTGACTCCTACTTAGCAGAATTGAATGGCTACTTCAGTATTGTGACATGGGGGTTCATTAAAGGAAACTACCCTCAGAAGAGAGTAACTACACTAAAACCGACAGCAACATTTCCTGTCTTCCCCGTACTAATGATGCTGACATCATAGTGCTGTACTGTACTAGGGGAGGAGGGGAAGGAGAGAAGGGGAAAAGGAATGAACAGTTTGTGAACTTCATATTTATAATAGAAGATTTGTGTGTACTGCCTCATTTAGTTCTCACAGTGGCTCCCTGAGGTAGGGATAATTGTTCTCATTTTATGGATGAGAAAACTAAGTCAGAGAGGTAAAGTGGTTTTGCTAAAGTCCTACAGCTTAGCAAGTGGGAGAGCAGATCTGCTCACCTATATTTTCCTATTATACCTTGAGGCAGCAGCAGAATTTGCTGGACAATTTAGTGGGACTTGTTCTATGCATTGTTCTTGGATCCCAGTTATGGATGGGCAAGAATCTCCCCCTATAAACAGCCCAAGTTTTTTAGACTGGTGAAGTATCAATTGTTGAAATATAGTCACTTGGTAGTTTCCATTTTGGAATTTTTGTTTAATTTTCAGTCAGCCTTGCCAGTGTAGCTATAACAATTTCCCTCAACTGTCACCTTTAGGACAACTGCTGATTCTCCTGGTATACCCTAGAGCAGTGTACCTAAGAATGAAGATTCCTGAAGCCCCCAACATTGTTGGTTTCTTTAGGTCTGAGGTAGGCTACAGACTTTGCATTTTGATGCCACTGACAACACTTAGAGAAACACTGTTGCGTAGCAGCACATTCCCAAAGGGTATGTCAGGTTTTCTTCATAAAAGGGGTATGTTATCAGATGGGTTTTTGTAACTGAGTTAAGAAAAATAAGTTGATTTCTTTCCTTCAAGGTCCTCTTGGTGTTCTTAATAGATTCATGTGCATTATGAATTCAAGAGGAGGTTACAGTAGGCAAAATCATCTTGTGGGCCATTTTAATCCAGGGTGTATTTTGTGTTGTAATAGGGTCTGGTATACAGTAAACACTCAACTAATTGCTATTTATTATGGAGACTACTATTCCCTACTTTAGACTTGATTTCAACTATGAGAAGGGAAATATAGTTCAATTTCATTATTTAGGGATAAATTGATGTAAGATCAGTCTTAATTAGGGTAAAGTCTGGATTACAGAATGTTCTTAGATGAACATTGAACTTTATATAGGGACCTTTAAAGGCTAAGAGAGGGCTGCTGAGATCTGCATATGGTCATGTTGCAGATCCTATATCCTGCTATAATGAATAGATGCAAAGGATGTGAACACCCCTTAACTCTGTTTGCCAGTAACTGCTTCTAAAAACTTTAAAAGCTTACATTAAGTAGATTGTTAATATTAATTAAAGTAAAGGAGACTTTCCTTCCTTGAAAATAAATTCAGCTTATCTATGTCTGAGCATCCTAAATTCAGAACACTAGGCTTGAGAATTTCATTGCTTTGTGTAGTGATTCTCAGATTTTGCTGTGCATATAAGTGATCTGGGATACTTATTAAAGTGCAGATTCCTAAGTCCTGCTTTCAAAGCTTGGGCTTGGGGATCTGCAAATTTTAACAATTATTCCAAGGGATTCCAATGAGAAGTGCTGATGGGGTGTTTCTGTTTGGGTATGCTATTAAAGCTTTCAGGCCACTGAGGCTAGAGGGACTGGCTTCTTGTACTCAGAGGGAGATCTAATGGGATGGAAGAGTTAACTCCTTGTCTTAGAGAAAGCTGCCCTGCTGCATATGGATAAGTTCGGACGATTTTGCATTTTGTGTCTATTTATTCCCTTTATTTGGCCTGAAAAGAATTCTGGAGAATGGCTTCAACCTGTTCCCATTCTCTGCTCTAAAAGCTAAAAGTGATCAGAATGCTGTAACCCTGTGTTCCATAGGATGAAAGCTTTGTGTACAGGAAGTTACTCTTGGCACTGACACTGGGATTAGCTTTCATGATTAAAGTTTTAACTCCAAGGAAATAATATGGAAATCATTCTTAAACTAAATTTATTTCCTGCCTTTTGCTGGTTTGATTTTTACTTCATAGTGGAAAGAGCGTGAACTGTAGAATCAAACCTATCTAGATTAACACCCCAGCTCTGCCCTCACTAGTAGCATGACCTTGGGAAAATTTCTTAACTTCTTTGTATCCTTCTTCCCTTCATCTGTACAATATGTTTAAAAGTAACAACCTCATAAGGCTGATGGTTAGAATTAAATGAGACAACTTATGTAAAGCACTTGGCCCAGTTCCTGGCACATGGTAGATGATCACTAAATATTAATGTTCTGTCATATGAAACAACCAATGCAATTCTATACCCAGGTCATTTTGTCTGGGCAAAAGATGCTGTAGACCAGCAGTTATCAACCTTTTTGGCACCAGAGACCAGTTTCATGGAAGACAATTTTTCCATGGACTGCCCATCGAGGGTTGGGGAGAAGTTCAGGATGGAACTGTTCCACCTCAGATCATCAGACATTAGTTAGATTCTCATAAGGAACACACAACCTAGATCCCTCACATGTTCAATTCACAATAGGGTTTGCATTCCTATGAGAATCTAATGGCACCACTGATCTGACAGGAGGCAGAGCTCAGGCAGTAATGCAAGCTCATGGCTCACCTGCTGTGTGGCTTGGTTCCTAACAGGCCATGAACTGGTACCAGGGTTTAGGGACCTCTGCTGTGGGCACCCTCACTTCTCTAGGTCTTGGCGACCTTGTTTGTAAAATGGAGCTAACAATAGTACCTATGCCATAGGTTTGCTGAAGATATAAGTGACATAATATATGTAAAAGCATTTAGCAAATGCCTAGCATTTGCTATGATTTCTGATATTATTATTACCCATCATTTTCTCCTTGTCACTGCAAAAACTCCAAAACTAATAGAATGAATGATGTTGCTTTGGATGAAAGGCTGTCAGGATGATTTCTTGTTTTTATAAAATGTTATAAGTAATTATTAATTTGTGCCAGAAACCTAAATATAACTCTTGGCACACAACAGCGAACTCTTTGTCACTCACACAATATCACCTAGACCTCTCGATAGATAAATTGGCATTTTGTTGAACCTATTTAAGCCTGAAGTTGTGACAATGCCATATAGTAAATTTGACCTCTCAGGGTAATATCTTAAAAGCCCAAAAAATGAAGGTACTTCTAGGGAAGTAAACATTCTGATCTTCAAAATGAGATACCACAATATTACTTTTAAGGGCAGAAAGTTGGGATTTCTGATTTGAAAATAGAAGGGAAGGTGTCAAGAATATTTGAGTTTGCAATCTCAAGGTAGGATTTTGTTTTAGCATTTTATATAACAATTCTGACAATGTTTACTCACTTGAAAAATAATCTAGGTTGTTTCTTTTCCCAGAGACCTTAGGATTAGTTGCTTTATCTAGAACAAACTTTCATGGTCCTGTCATTCCAAAGATGGTGCCTTTTACTTGACTGTGTGAAGTCTTTCCAGGGCAGTGCTGAGTCATCAATGAAAGATAACTTTATGCACAATATATTTTTAGTCATGAGTAAATTTTATTTTACTCTGACTCTTAAAACTTGGTAAACCTTATATGACATATTTAGTGGTTCTCTAGTAACTTGAATACCAAGTCTATTAATTTGAATGCTCTAGTCCATGCTTGATAACAACACTATATGATACAATAAAAATTAGCCCATCATGTTGACTTTGAGAAGCACTTAGGTAGTGTGGAGTATGTGTGTGTGTATGAGAGAGAGAGAAATGGAGAGGAAGAAGGAGGAGATGAAGAAAGAGAGAGAGTGGCAGTCATTGTAATATTTTGTATAAATTAACAGTTTTTGAATTTTCAACAGAGACTTTTGGGGACTGTTGACTCAGCCACTGACTCTTACAACTTTGGATAAGTCACTGAATTTCTGTTGTTAGAGGAAGGATGATAGTATATCATGTCTTGTTAAGACACTGACATGTTTATGTTCCATGGATCAAGAGAGCTCCTTTGTGTGCAAGGTCTTTCAAATTCATATATTCTGCCGTGATAAATAAGAAAACAAAACCTCAGCTACTTTTTTATATGTCTTGCATTGGGAGCAGCTTAAGGACCCTAATCCCCACTCTTGACTACCTTCCTTAGCAGGGACAGGCTTTTTCTACTTTGTACACTAACAATTTACTTTTTCTGACCTTCTCATTACTGACATATATTTATTATATACCCTTGGGATCAGTAATTGCATTACTGCCTTTTAATTAGGAGAAGGGAAACTTCTTATTTGGTGAATTTGTGGGGATGGCTTGCAAGGTATTTATAGCCAATCTCTTGCCCTGGGGTCTCAGGCAACTCTTGGCAGTATCATGTATAGCACCTAAAGTATGGGTGAAGGAAAAGAAGTATCAATAGAAATTGTGTTGTTTTACATTTTTTGAGTGTCTTTAAGTGATGTTATGTTACACAGAGAAACAAGTGTTCACTAAGGCAGTACCACCTATTTCTGTGTAACATATGAATTCAGGATTAAGCTGTCAAAGATATTATTTGTGACCCTTTGTTGATGACATTGGTGAATTCTGGCTCTCACGATTGGTCATAATGCCTTCACTTGACTGAAAAGATTGTTGTTTCATTTTCTAAATATCCAAATTAAATGGAACAAGATGAAGGATTTCTGATCTAAACACATTTTTGAAAGACTAATATTAATAATAAGTAACAGGATATTGTTCTAGAATGTACCTTACATCTATTTTCAAGAAAGGAACAGTGTAGTATCTAGGTATTTCAAATATCCATAGTCTTAGATAAAGAAGAAAAGCAAGCATGTATTAAACATGTATACATCAGCAAAGGCCCAACCTTATGAAGTTCAGACACTTATATCAATTACTGGAACACTAAAGTCGACAGGAGTAGCTACAAAACCTTCAACATTAAAAACATGGGCCGGGTGCGGTGGCTCATGCCTGTAATCCCAGCACTTTGGGAGGCCAAGGTGGGCAGATCACGAGGTCAGGAGATCGAGACCATCCTGGCGAACATGGTGTAACTCCATTTCTACTAAAAATAGAAAAAATTAGCCGAGCGTGGTGGCAGGCGCCTGTAGTCCCAGCTACTCAGGAGGCTGAGGCAGGAGTATGGCGTGAACCCGGGAGGCGGAGCTCCACTGCACTCCAGCCTGGGCAATAGAGCCAGACTCTATCTGAAAAAACAAAACAAACAAACAAACAAAAAAAACCCCCAAAAACATGACAACATGTTAAAGTCAAGTAACTCACTGACCCTCAGAGCCACAGAATGTTTTATATGAAAGGGACATTAGATATTACCCTGTCTAAACCCTTTATTTTACTGAGGAAGAAACTCATGCCTGGAAAGGAGAAGGAGAACATTTTTGCCTAATGTTACAGGCAAAAAGGGAATTAGATGAAAAATCAGAGAAGAATCAAAAAAGTGAAGTGTCAGCAGAAGCTAAGTCAAGAGATACTTTCAGTGAATAAAACTAGTGTGTCAAATACACCAAAGAGACTGAGGAAGATAAACAATTGAAAAACAGCTCTTGGATTTGGCAAGAAGATCACTGGTGAACTCAAAAGAGAAGTGTTGGTAGATTAGTGAGAATAGAAACAGAGTGTAGGAGTTAGGAACAGAATGTGGGATAGGAAATAAAAGCAACTCACAAATCTCAGATTAGGGGATTTAGGAAGCAAAAGGAGGATGGCAAAAAAAAAAAAAAAAAAAAAAAAAAGGAGCAGGTTGAAACTATTTTTTTTTTTTTTTTTTTTTTTTTTTGAGACGGAGTCTTGCTCTGCCGCCCAGGCTGGAGTGCAGTGGCCGGCTCTCAGCTCACTGCAAGCTCCGCCTCCGGGTTCACGCCATTCTCCTGTCTCAGCCTCCCGAGTAGCTGGGACTACAGGCGCCCGCCTCGTCGCCGGCTAGTTTTTTGTATTTTTTTAGTAGAAACGGGGTTTCACCGTATTAGCCAGGATGGTCTCGATCTCCTGACCTCGTGATCCGCCCGTCTCGGCCTCCCAAAGTGCTGGGATTACAGGCTTGAGCCACCGCGCCCGGCCTTTTTTTTTTTTAATATGGAGCTTTGAGCATGTTTTTGAAAAGGAAGACAATACTGGACCCCAAACTTTCATGTTTCTCTGATAGAAAATAATAAATCATGGAGTTGATGAGCCTCTCCAAACCAACAACATCTCCTAGAGAAAACAAACAAAAACACGATAAAACCCAACTCCAAACCTGACAGTGTTTAAGCTAACAATAGTGTAGAAGTCGGGGGCTTCAGGGCTATCTAACAATATGTTCAGAGGCAACCCCTAATCTATCTGTCATTATTTTTGACAAGCATATGGACTCAGTACCTCCCCCACACACAACCTGAAATTCATGCTGAAACCTTACCATTCCATTTGTTAACCTTTTTCTCCCATAATAAGGTTGAAATATACCTTGGGAATATTTTTCAAAAAGCCACCATACATATTTACTCCTGGTTGGAGCTAATTAATTAGGGAAACTACCTTGAAGTTCTATCAATTGGGCTAAATTGGGACAGGCTTGAAAATATGAGCTCCTCTGAAATTATGAGCATGGAGCTGATCTCTTTGTGCTTGCAAATCTCGATCAAAGTCTAGGTGGGCATTTCAGTTGCTTGACAATTGATATCTTGGCTGGTACTAGAATCAGTTGTGTAGTTAGTTGCATAGATGAGTAAGAGAGTTAAAATTTGTACTGGTGTCTGCAGACATAGCCATCAATATTATTCATATTCACGAGCGTTGCACAGGCATAACCAAGAACAGACGCATCAAAGGTCATCAAACTATGACAACATTGCAGATTTGGGGCTGAAAATGTACTTAAATCAAGCATACTGTCATTATGCCTTTGAATGATTATCTCATTTAATTATCAACAGCCTTATGTAGTAGATATTATTATCCCTGTGTTACAGTTTGGGAAACTTAGATTCAGGGAGGTTGAGACTTGTACAAGCTAATATGGTTAGTTACGTGGCAGAGTTGAGCTATAAACCCAAGTCTGATTCCATGTTGTTACACATTCTATTAGACTATCACTTTAGGGCCTCCACCCTTGCTGTCTTCCTATTCTATATAATTTTTACCTCTCACTGAAACCTGTTTCACTCTCTTCAAGAATTCCATGTCTTTGGGCTCCTTTCCTATTGAAATCTGCTCTCATGATGGAATCTGCTATAGAGTTGCATGCATTGCATTATGAATTTAGACAGTGCCACCTCTTCAAAGGGAATTTATATCATATATTTTCAGTGGAGAATGAAAGTCCCTCTGTTAAAGATGCTCTGGTATCAGTGAGTAGGAGAGAGAGCTATTTGGAAATAGGAGTCAAAGGGTCCAATGACCTGTGACATCCAGTCAGGTAAGCAGCACCTGTGTACACACAGGCTTTATAAAGCAGACATGTTATCATGTAAGCAGCACCTGTGCATACACAGGCTTTATAAAGCAGACATGTCCCACTACTTAGACTAGCTGTGTTTGGAGAAAGGGAGTCCATCCCTGAGGGTAAGTGGGAAAGGTCCTTTATATCCCAGAGATTCAATCAGCCTATGATTCGATGACTCAGAGGGGTGAGCAATTATCTAGTGATATCAACTGGGAGAGATCAGGCCAAAAAGAAATCTACATTCTGACTTCAATGGTTTGAGTTGCCTCCTTGAAAACACCCCAAAATAGCTCAAATCTTTGCTTCATTTGGTCAAATCATCCTCTGAGTTTCCTTGTTTCTGTAGGAAGGATCATCTTTCATTAAAAAGTGGTGGTTGGGGGAGGTGGCTAAAATCAGAAGTTATTTAATGTCAGAAAGGCTCTCACAGGATCTTTTCAGATCTTTTCAGGACCTAACTGAAACCTAGAGAAGGCATGGTTTGTTAGAAACAGAGTTGGGGCTGGAACCCAGGACAACTGGCTCCCAGCCCAGGGTTCTGTTTAACCTATCCTGCTGTCTTGTAATATTCTTTTCAAAACTCATATTTTCATTTAGTCCCTGGTAAGGCCAGAAAAATGCAACCACCAAAGTGAGCTTTAGCAAGGGAAATGACTGCCTCTCTACTCAGCCCCATTCTACTGGGGGCTTTTTCTTTTGAATAACTTGATACCCCAGTAAATTTATTCTGGGATGCATATATTTAATTAGAGATAACCGTTTTCTATTGTCTGCTTTTCCAGTTGAGCTGGCTTCTGAGCAGCAGGAGGAAGGCTGATCTTCAATAGTGTTTGGTTTGTGTGTTGGCCCTGCCTGTAGGTAGGAAGAAGTACTGAATTTGAAGCCAGGTGACCTGACCTGTTGTGTCCCAGGAGGGAGTCCCTACCTACTTGACTAGTTCAAATTTGGGCTTTGTAGGCCTTACCTCTTTTGGCCTTCTCTTGTCAGAACTGTTAGGTGGTCCTGAGATGACTGACCTAATGACTAACACCCCACTTTCCACCTGAAAACCCAGGCTTTTGTCCTGCTTGCCTGCCTGCTGCCTCAACTTAATTTACCTGACTCACCTTAATCTTAATGGCGGTGACACATGCAAATAGCACATACATTTAACAAGGAGCAAGCCCCACTGAAGTAGAAGTCTGATTTTTACACAGCAGTTTCAGCAAAGAGAATCTCCTTTGCTGAATCTGAAAGAAAACAATAGCTTACATTCAAGTAGGCTGGATTTCGTGGCCCTTTCAGCACGTTGTAGAATGGTATAGTGGTTAAAAGAGAAGGCTCTGGAGCCAAGCTGTGTTCATCCCTTGCTCTGTCACTTACCAGTTATGTGACTGGACAAGTGACTTAACTTCTCTATGCCCCAGAATTCTCATCTGTGAAATAGACCTAAGTCACAGAATTTTGATGATTGAAATAATAAATAAATGTAAATCACTTAGAAGGATGCCTGGTATGTAAGAAGCACTATGTTAACTCTTATTATTCTCAATACTATTCCTAGCAGTATCTACAAAGGAGTCATAGGAAGAACAAATGAAAGGTGTGATCTTCTGGAATCAGTTGAAAGTGCCATTCTTTTGGTTCAGAGATTTTTTTTTTGCAAATTATAATGCTGAGGTGATTTTCCTCCACCATGTCTGTTAACATCACCGTGGTCCCTTCGTCTCTAAATTGAAGTTAAAATTTTGTCTTGCATAGTCAATCTTGCAGACACATACATTTACCCCAAAGAGGGGAGCAGTCCTGTTGCTGCAACAGAAATGAATACTGTGCTGAGTACATAGAAAGTGAAGGGCCCTTGTAAATAAAGTAGCAAATTAGCAGTGATTTTGCCAGCAGTTTTAAAACAAATGGATTGAAAGAGATTTCAATAACTACATGCCTAACTTAGAGCTGCACTTGAAGCATTTAGTAAATGTGTCATTTCAGTATTGAAAACAGAATCTAATCAAAGCATGTTTATAATTAGACATCACATATAATATCTCTCAAAATTACATTACAGTAGGTGAGATGCCATTCCTTGCTTGGAACACTGAAATCTACTGTTTGTTAGGCCTTTGCTGTTATTAAAAAGAACAGGTTGGGGGTACCAACAGAGACTCAGATAAATGAAAGTGCTTAATTTTAATTAGAGAGGGAAAAAAAGCCACACACAATATGGGTAGCCTGTATGGAGAACCTCGTGCCAGTAAAACCTGCCTCCAAAGGTATGACTCTATATTAATTTAAATCAGACAGACATTGGCACTGTGTTCTTTTATTTTTCATTAATATTTTGATTTAGAACAACAGATTGCTGCAGTGAGGGGACAAGAATGGCAGCCAGTGAGCCATCTGCCGAGCATCTCGCTGACGACTCTACTAGCAAAAGAAGCGGTGACTATGGAATATATGCAAGAGGGACACACACCATTAGCTAAGTGACAGGATAAAAGATGGGAAACTTTGCCGGGTCAGAGGAGACAGAGATGGAGAAGGCAAAGCACAGCCCATTCTGATTGGAATTTGAAAAGATCCAAGTACTTGCAGCAGGCCAATAGGATGGCATTCTATGGAGGATTTGCTTGTAGCGTTATTTTTTTCCTTTGAAATTACAGGTGGAACAAGGAAAGAGAAGTGACAGGCTAAACACACAATAATTTGCCATGCTTCTTACATGAGTTATGTTTTCCAGATCAGTAAACTTTACCCCTTTAGACATACTAACTCTTGAGCCATTTGAGATAGAAATCTTTCTAAAGTGGAATCCCCCCCACTACCATCCTTTTAAACATAGTAAAGCACTGGTATACCAACGCGGAGCAGTAGGAGTGGTCTGTCTGGGGTACAAACAGTAAGAGGGTAGTGTGTAGAGAATTTAAAGACAGTAATAAACTGTTTACTTGTTTTTTTATTATCGTATGCACAGGCATTTCTAAATATCAGTGGAAAAATACTCCTCCCAGCTGGGATGGACCTCATATATCACCCCTTCCCCACAATATACCAGTGCAGTAGAATGAACAGAATTCAATTTTCTATGGATGATTCAGGGTCTTTACTGGCAACTCCAGCTCCGGTACCAGGTTTGTTGTCCATGAGGTTACTTGGCCTCTTGGGTCTATTTGCCCCTACCTGAATTAATCCCAGACTGTTGTGCTTTTATAGTTGGTGATTCTGCATGGTGTTCCTTTATTGTCGGCTGTCACATTTTAGTATTCTGCTTTTAGGAGTGCTTCATTTCTAATATGCTATCTATCTTCAGTAGCCTAGGAAGTACTGAACATTGTCAGCTACAGTGGGAAAAGAGATAGAAGGCTATGGAAATAGACAGAAAATTAAAAGCACAGTAATCGGTATCTTCTGCATAATAAGGTGTGGAGGTGTTTGATGCATTGTAGAAAGTTTTTTCTTCAAAAATGGTTAAAATAAAAATAGCACTTGTACTGCTGAAAGATGTGTGCTTCAAATATCTGGAAAATTAGCTTAGAACGACTCATTCCATTATAATGCTAGTTAAATGGAGACAGCATGTTGCATGGAAGGAGCACAAGATTAGACTAAGGTTTGAGTCTCACCCCAGCCACTTACTGAGCAAAACACTTTAACTCCTTTGAGCCTGTTTCTTTAAACTGTAAAATGGGCATAGTAATACTATCAGCCTGACCTACCTTATTATGTATTAGATTTTCTAGTGGATGCTCCCAGTAAACTGCCACCAATCACTGCAAGTCACCATCTCTCTCACCCTCCCTCACACTGGACCTGGTACACACCTTTAGGGATCATCTCCATCTCTTGACTTCCTTACCTGATCCGCTAAACTCTTAAGCCATTTATGTTCATGCATATTTCCAATTAATTACTGAGGTCTTTCCACAAAGGTTGAGGGCTTCTAACTCAGAAAAGCCTAAGAAGAGAAATTATCTTTAGGCAACCTGTGTAAGATGAGCTATGGGATTTCCGGGTCAAAGTTGACATTCATAATAATAATCAATTGGAAGTGCGTTAAGAAAAGTTAATTCTTTATGACATCTATTTCCATTTTCCCCTCAACTCCCAAACATACACCCACACAACTGAACACAGGATTTGAGGAATAAATTAATGTTCCTTTATTAACCTCTCTTGATATTTAATCAGCTTTGATCCTGTCCCATCTCAGCTTCATCATTTTATTTTATCTTCAGAGGCAGTCCTATTGTCTCTAAATAGGTTTGGCCTCAACCTGCAACTTTACAGCTTCACACACCTAGGCTGAACTTCTTTCTTTGTTCTCTCTCCATGATGCTTAGTCAGTTGAGAACTCAAGAAGGGAGGAGGTAGTGCTGACTTGTGATCTTGTTCTCATCTTTTTTTTTTTTTTTTTTCTGAGACGGAGTCTCGCTCTGTTGCCCAGGCTGCAGTGCAGTGGCGCGATCTCGGCTCACTGCAAGCTCCGCCTCCCGGGTTCACGCCATTCTCCTGCTTCAGCCTCCGAAGTAGTTGGGACTACAAGCGCCCGCCACCTCGCCCGGCTAGTTTTTTGTATTTTTTTTGGTAGAGACAGGTTCACCATGTTAGCCAGGATGGTCTCGATCTCCTGACCTCGTGATCCGCCCGTCTCAGCCTCCCAAAGTGCTGGGATTACAGGCTTGAGCCACCGCGCCCGGCCCTTGTTCTCATCTTACAGTTCACCTGTAACACCTTGAACAGGAAAGGTAAAATATTGCTCAGCACTATGAATGGATGAGCCACATCAAGGGGTCACCTTTGGAACTTCCCTTTCTGTCAGCCTCCCTGCAGGATCCCCACAGGCTGCACTGGTTCCATGAGGTGGTCAAAGTAGCACTCGTCTAAGTAGTGTGATTTGCAGGGTTACTGCAAAATTAAATGCTACCCACCAGAAATAGTTCTCTCATTGGCTTGTGCAGTTTCCAGAATGCCCCTGATAAATTGTAAATATGCCATTATAGCTATCAAAACATGAGGGCCCTGATACTCCAAATAATTCGCCACAACTTAAAAATTGAGCCTTGATTATTAGCTCAATATTTATTGATTTATTGGTTTTAATTTTTAACTCAACATCTATTTAGTGGAGAACAGAAAAAGATGCCCACTGGTGGCAGCATTTACTTTATGACAGGCATTATGCTGAGGGTTTGATACGAATTCTGTCATTTAATCCTGACAATCACCCTAGAGGGAAGACAGTATTATCACTGTAATTCTATAGATGAGATAAGTTCTATAGATGAGCACAGAAGTGGCAGAACCAGAATTCTAACCCAGGCTAGCTCTAGCTTTAAAGCCCATACAATACTGCCTCTAATATTGGAGCCCAAACTTTCTCCAACCTGCTATCACACTGAACAAAACAAACCACTGTATCTAACCAGTTCTACCTCTTTACAAGGCAATTGGGAGCTTGAGGAGTTGGGGAATAGAGCATGAGATATAAATTTCAGAGCATGGACGTCTGCTGTGGAGACCAGACTTGAAGGAAACATCTTGATAGAGTCAGGGGCATCTTTCAAACATCTTGAAGTCTCTGAGTTCCTGAGCAACGGAGGGCAAGGAAAGATGCAGGATCTCCCCTGCTCCAAACCCTTCAAGGGAACCCCGTAATTCATTTGAATTAAACATAGTTGAAGCTAGAAAGGACCTTGGAAGTCGCCTAATCTAATTCCCTTATTTTACAAATGGGAAAAGGTGAAGCCTAAAGAAGGGACAGTCTCATAGCTAGTTAGTAGCGGCAGGGCAAAGGGAGGAATCTAGGGTTTTTTTTTTTTTTTTTTTTTCTCCCATAACACATTACTTCCCTTATATGTATTGAAGAATTTAACTCTGAGCAAACCAGAGATTTTAGCATCTCAGTTTGAGCCAAGCAGCCCTAAATACCACATCTTTATTTTTCCTAGCTTAATTGGAGAACACAGTCACAGTTCTGAGATCATGTATATCTTCAGGACTCATTCACTGAGGCTGTCAGAGGATCTGCTTGTCCTCACTAATTTTGAGCTCAGAGATTTAATATGTCCCCAAACAGCCTCGTTTCCTTTAATAACCTATCATTGCCTTAACAGTCATATATGTATTGAACCTTATCTGACAGTATTTATATTTTCAGCTGGCACCAACTCTGGGCTAAGGGATTCCATATGTTTACTTCCCACTGTGTAAAGTAGGCTTGACTTTGACTTGCCCGGAATTTGTTCCTTTCAAGCTTCCAGAGTGGGGAGATCTTTTTTGTGGCATAACAGGACTTGGTGAACAAGATTCTTTCCCCTTTCCTCCACTTTGCTGATTTCAAACTATGGGCACTTACTCCAGACACAAGAGGCCCAATTTTGGCGGGCCCCTCCTGGTGAACATTTTAGGTGCAGCAGCCCATGATCTTTGCAGCATGGCAGAGCTGTCCAATTGTTTTCCCTGATGCTTCCTGGCCAAGGCAGATAGTCCCTTTCAGCAGGAGCTGTGGGGATGACAAGGTGAGGGCAAGCTGCTTCTGGCCATAGGTCTCCTTCAGCTGAAAGGCGGAAAGGGGGCACTTCAAGATTGAGGGAAGAGGGTGAATCTTGATGTACACTGTCCAGGCCACAGTGGCAGCTGGGGAAGGCAGCCAAAATTCTGGGGAGCTAAGACTAGTGAGACCACATTTGAGTTTATTGTATTAACACATTTCACACTACATTTCTTAATGGTCTGCCTTGTTGGATGGCATTTTTAGTCACCTTTGGAGCTTGCTATTGAAAAACTCCTTTCTTGTTTCTTTTAAAAATAACCTTCTGTGCTGTTGAAGTTGAAAAGGTTGTCAGATGGAAATGTTATGTGCTCTCATCTCAGCTAAAAAAATGGAAAGATGAAAGTATCCTACACATATATTACTGAGTACCTGACGAGATATAATTCAGGGAATGCAGTGATATCTGAGCTGCCATCGGTGATGCAGCCCTGCCTGAAGTGGGCTATATGCATGCCAGCATAAAATGAATAGTCCTCTGACTGTAATCAATTTACTTGAATCAAACAATTGGCAATTGTATTTTTAAGCAACTGATAATTTCATCTACTATACCAACTTTTCCAAAAACACATAACTGAGGACTGACTGCAAAGATAAATATTAATAATCAAAGAAAGACCATGTGCTGCAGTGGTCATTGCTGGGGATGACAGCAATCTCTTGGGAATCTGGCCAAGTCTGAGGTCATTCGCCCTGACTGAATCCTCCCCCTACCCATCACCTTCCTGCACCTTTACTTTCCCTCACCTGGAATGAAGTTGGTAAAAATACAACAAAGCTATGCTATATGTGGCTTATCCTTGTGATAAAACCCCCAATAATCAGTTACTACCAACGTGGATGCCACAACTGTATTTTTTTTTTTGTTACTACTTTTTTTTTTTTGATGAAGGTCAACAAATAAGGATCTGCAGTGATTGCTTTAGGAATGTGTTTGGGAAATCAAGAGACATGAATTCTAGTTTCATTTCTGTGACTGGCTTTGTGACTTTGAGCTGTCTCCTCTTTGAATCTTTTTTCTTAAATATAACATTAAGATGACGGACTAGATGATCGCTAAGGTCCCTTCTGTCTGTAACAGTCTATATTTCCGATACAAGGAATTTTATTTTAAAAATATCTTCCCAGGCTCACTGTATTCAGCCTAGTCTCCGGCACCCTCTGCATCTCCAGTCCTACCATACAACAATCATGTTACATCTACCTTTATATACTTAACAATTATACTTACTTCATAGTTTTCAAAGGGCTTTCACATTTATTCTCTCATTGATCTTCATAACATCCCTATAAGCTATACAGCTCAATAATTGCTATCTCCATTTTGTAGATGAAGAAACTGAGACATGGACTACTAAAATAACTCATGCAAGGCCATAGGGCTAGGTAATAGCAGAGATGGAACAAGAACTCAAGTTTTTTGACTCCAAATCTGGTGCTTTATTCCCCTTTGGCAAATGTAACATAATGGCAACTACTATTTGTTGAGTGTTCACTTTCCACATATTTTATTTTTAATTTTTACCACAGTGGATACTAACATTTCCTCCACTTGTCAGAAAGAAAAACTGAAATTTAGAGGGGTTGAGCTCCTCACCCAAGGCTATACAACAAGAAAGAGATAGATCCAGGATTTGAACTCAGAAAGTCTGGCTTCTGATCATAACCACCATTGCTGTACTGCCTGTTGAGTTATATAACATGTACTTCAAAGAGGATGGAAAGTCAAGTTCTCTCTTTGGTTGCTCTACCTGGTAGAGGAATAATGATCATCCCAAAAAAGACCAGAACAGCTAAAAGTCAGTAACTATTTATTACATATTTACTGTGTGTTCAGATCTGTGATAGAATGTAGGTATTAGAGGAAGTTGAGGTATAATTGTAAGCCTTAATGAATTGGGAATCCACCTCAATGCATAAAGTTGTATAATGGTTGTGTGTGTGTGTGTGTGTGTGTGTGTGTATGGGCTTACATATATAATGGACTTATATGTATATATATATAAGATATATAAATATATGTACATAGGGTAATGGTTTTGTCTGTACATATGTGTCATAAAATAACTGATACAGTAGCACAAATATTAAAAATCAAAATTTTAAAGAACACTCAAAGAGTCTAGACAAATGCTTGCAATATAATATAAAGTAAAAAGGCAGGATACAAATCTGAACACATGTTAAAACTTAATTTTGGGTGATTTTAAATTTACCTGGGTAATTTTCCTTCTCTATATTTTTGAAGTTTTTTGTTTGTTGACAATTAGCAGAAATTAATTTTACATTTTAACTTCTATAATCATAAAAACGTTTTCCACATTAAAAAAATCAGGTAGGACCTGTAATCCAAGCACTTTGGGAGGCTGAGACGGGCGGATCACAAGGTCAGGAGATCAAGACTATCCTGGCTAACACGGTGAAACCCCGTCTCTACTAAAAAATACAAAAAACTAGCCGGGCGAGGTGGCGGGCACCTGTAGTCCCAGCTACTCGGGAGGCTGAGGCAGGAGAATGACATAAACCCGAGAGGCGGAGCTTGCAGTGAGCTGGGATCCGGCCACTGCACTCCAGCCTGGGTGACAGAGCGAGACTCCGCCTCAAAAAAAAAAAAAAAAAAAAATTCAGGTAGGGGTAACATGACTTACTAGAGAATAAGAGAATTAGACAATTCTCTTATTAGACAATTAGAAAAAAAAGAGATAACAGAAGGTAGTAAAATAATAAACCTGTGGTGTTACTTTATTACAGTTTTCTGCTGATAAGGCTGCAAAACATGGTGGAAAAGACCCCACTCTGAGAATCTGTTAGTCTAGATTCTCAACTTACTTCTGCTACTAGTGAGCTGCATCACCTTTGGCAAATCTCTTCTCCTTTCTTATTCTTATTTTCCTCATCCACAAAATGAAGTAATTAGATTAAAACGATTTGATCCAGCTCAAACGGTCTGTGATCTATAAGAGGACTTCAAGACTTTGTTTTGCTCATTTTGACTATAGATCAGAGGGTGGTAAATTATGACAGGTTAACATTGGAAGCACTAAATGGAAGATACGATTAATTGTGGCCCCTGAAACTCATGTTTTACTGTATTTCTAATTAACTTGCTGTGGATTTATTCTTCCTCTCTGCCACCTATTTAAAACTGACAGTGTTGTCATTTTTATATATGTCATTGTGCAGCAGTGAAAGCTAAGAGAATAAGGATTATGTTGGGAAGACATCTTAGAGAAGTGCCAAAAGTTGGAAAACCTGCATTACAACCTCAGCTCAGTTATCAATTAGCTGTGTAACCTTGGGCTAGTCACTGAGCATCTCTGTTCCTCCTCTTCAGCTTCTTCATCTGAAAAAAAGATCAGTGATTCCACGTGAAAATATAGGGATAGGCTTGAATAGGAAATGAGAAGAGGAGATGATACTCATGGATTATGGGTACACTGGGAAATGAAGTGGCTAAAAATTGCCTTTAACCCAGGGTTTGGCCTGCTGGATACAGCATGCTGTTAGATACAGAATACAGAAGACAAGACGGGAGCAAAAAAAAAAAAAAAAAAAAAAAAAAAAAATTAAAGAATAAAAAGCCTAGTGGTCCTTAGCAGGATCCTTTCTCATGAATCTATCCTTATGGAATCAGCTAGTTAAACTTTGCTCTGAAGAGACTAGAGACTACAATGCTGGAAAATCACATTAGCAAAATTTCTCTTTTAATCTTTTCCATATCTCCTTCCTTTGCTATTTTCAATCTGACTTAGGCAAGCACCATCAAAAGAAAAAAATACATCCACTCAAACTTATACGTTCTTAACTTCCACTCACACATCAGCCTTAATTTAAAAAACTCAGAAAACTCATGGCTGGGAGAGCCCAGTTGGAACTACATTTTTCCTAGTCTGAGTGCAGGATCAGGATCCAGGATCTGGGATCCACTCTTCCACTCTCCCACTTTAAACACATTAAAATAGAGGTCACATTTGAAGAAAGATTATTCTTTCCTTGAGCCAGCGAGTGCTAAGGTTATCATATTACTATCCATGCTGCTTTACCCAAATTATATCCAGTTTAGAGAAAAAAAATATCAGAAGGGATCGTGTCCTTCTGGACAATTTCACTTAGTGATGGCATGATTAGGCTTAGTGGTATGTGTGCCCTGGTTTTTTTGAGGTATCAAGTAAATTCTTTCTTTCTCCACTTTTTTTTTTTTTGTCCCCAAGCAAATCTCTTATGCCCAAGGCAGCATTGTGGGTATTCAAAGGTGATCTCATTCAGCTTCTTTTCAGCTACAGATTCACAGGGCATACAGGTTAGTTTGAAGGGCTTTGGGGATAGTTACAGATGGGAAGAATATCTTCCACAGTTTGGTCCTGACTAATTCTATTCCTTACCAACCACTTCGGTACTCTGTGTTTATATGTTGAACACATATGTTAGACATTATGGTCAATATTTTATGTGGATGATCCCAATCTTCACAACAACTTTATAATATAGTTACTATTATATTTATTCTCATTAAACAGATGACGGAACTGAGGCTAACAGAGGTTCTGTAATTTGCTCACAGTCATATGGCTAGTAAGAGAGCCAAGATTAAAATGCATTAGTAGCTCTTGCAGAAAGTATACTGAATGCTTACAAGAGGCTGTGATATTTAGTGGAAAAATTGCCTAGACTCAGAGATGTTCCAGAAATGCATCTCTGTTGAGCTTTCATCATATGAATGGCAAGAGACTAAAAGGATTATCAACTGCTAGAAATAGGTATGTGCCATTTGTGTGCCAGGGCAGTGCCTGCTCCAGAGGAGAATGAACAGTATGGAGGGCCTGTCTTGGGCTCTTGATTCCAGGGCCCATGAAGAAAGCTCACTGATGGCCCTGGCACTGATCTAAGTGCTTTACATGCATTTGTGAATTATTTTATTTAAAACTCTCAACAATCCTATGAGGTAAGAACTATTATTATCACCACTTTATAACTGGGGAATCTGCGGTACAATGAAGTTAAGTAACTTGCCCAAGGTCTCACAGCTAGTAAGTGGGAGAGTTGGGATGTGCAAGGATAAGCCACAACTGGCTGAAACACGAACCATTGATTTCAAGGATTCAATGTTTTTTATCACAGGCTCTCAGAAAGGCAGAGAGTAGATGAATATGAAGAGGAATTTCTAGATAAAGAATTTGAGGCGCTTCATTTTGGATGGTCTTTTCTCAGTAAGAAATGAAATGAGATGGTAAGAATTGGACAAAAATTAATGACAGAATGTCTTTTTTTTTTTTTTTTTTTTTGAGATGGAGTCTCGCTGTGTCCCAGTCTGCAGTGCAGTGGCACGATCTCAGCTCACTGCAACCTCCGTCTCCTGGGTTCAAGTGATTCTCTTGCTTCAGACTCCTGAGTAGCTGGGACTACAGGCACACACCACCACGCCTGGCTAAGTTTTGTATTTTTAGTAGAGATGGGGTTTTACAATGTTGGCCAGACTGATCTTGAATTCCTGACCTCAGGTGATCCTCTGACCTTGGTCTCCCAGAGTGCTGGGATTAGAGGCATGAGCTACGACGCCCGGCCGATAGAATGTCAAAGATGGAAGTCACAAACATCATCCAGAAGAACCTCCCTAGTTTGCAAATGATAAAAACTAGAGCCAGAGATGGGTGTGATTTACCCAAGGTCATCCAGGCAGTGGATATCAGAGCTGAGACTGGAACCCAGATCTCCTACTTTCTGTCTCATTGTTCATTCCACCACCCTCCTATTGCTCTTACAACTTTTATTGTTTTCCAAGGCCGTAGGAAACATGATATCTCAAATGTTCTGTTACCTATAGGTTATTTCATAAGACTTCAACATAAATTGTGTAGTGTATATATGGGTCACTTAGTCTTAATCTATACCGTAGGGGTGGTCAGTTACCCTCATTTGGAAATACATAGACAAGGAATAGTTATTCAGCATTTAAAGAATTCTAATCAAGAAATGATTCTAATAATCACCTCAGGAGTTTATCTCCAATGAGCACCAGAGGCTTTGTTAATTAACATTAAACTTCTCGTTGGTGAAATTAATAGTGTTCAACATATGTAGACTGGCTAGAAATATGGTAGAGGAGTTCCCAAATTAGCATAAATAAAATATAAGCATCTAATAAACTCTATAATATTATCCCTTAGAGAAAATGGTACTGCAGGTTCAATTTGTAAATTGTCTTGTGGACAGCCACTGATGGGGACTTTTGGTTAGCAGAATCCTGCTACTAGAATGTTGTCTTGTGTACCTCAAGTAAACCTTCATGCAAGGTGCTGTTGGAGCACCTAGAAGCAAAGGTAGCTGAACTTGACTGAGTCTACAGAACAGGATATCCAATTATTTTATGTCTATTTGCTATTATTTTAATGAGAAGTAGAATATTGTCTGAGTCTTGCTGTTATAGCTGGTAGTGAGGTTAATGGGGAGAAGATCTATAGCCTCACTTTAACTATGGCAGGCTATTAACATCCAACAAAAAGTACCTAATGATTGTGAGTGACCAGATTGGGTTAGGTTAGTTTACAACTCCAGACAACTATTACATCTCTATTTCAGACCCTGGTCTAAAGTTGATGAGCCTCTTTCTCAGAGTATATGGGAAGTTCCTACCTTGAGTGACTGTTGACATAGCCTTACCTGACCCAATGGCCTCCCAGTTGTGGGCCTGGGGTTTGCATGTTCTAGAACCTAAGAAGTTGTCCCAAAGCACAGCCCTCCCCCTGCCAATGGTGATGTACCTCTTCTGATCTGCTGAGCGCTTATTAATGACCTTGTGCCAGCATTCTGACCTTGCTGAGGGCCGCCGCGTTGCCTGGGGGAAGGTTAGTTAGAGTCGAGCTGGCACTCAGTCATGAAAAGCTACTAGATACACAGTATATGTACATGGGACCACAAGTATTTCCACAAAGGAGAAAAAATTCTACCATATTGAGATACTTTGATGGCACACTATAAGAAGAAAGTCAAAATAGAGTTTTTACTGAGAAGAGCTTTTCTCTCTGCTGTTCTCGGTAGTTATAACTACCAGTTAATAGAACTTTCCTCAACCAGTAACCTAGCTGCTAAAAGGAGGTGTATAGTATAGTGCAGAGGTCAGAAACGTGTACTTTCCACTCCCAGTCCCTCTAGGTCCTGTTGCAGGCACTTTGTTTGTCCCATAGTGGTTTAAGAAAATTGAATTTGAATGTCTTCAGGCAGAAGCATGGACTCTCTGGATTGCCATCGGCCCCACCATTCCCTATTATAACACACCTGGTCCAATTACCTACCACATTTATGTGGTCAGCATAGCCCCTATATGCATTTGAAATTTCAACCCAAGTTGAAATTGATTCAGGCTCTAGAGACAGGAAGATCTCAGGTCGAATCCTGGCTCCACTACTTAGCTAGTTGTGTAACCTTGAGCTAGTTGTTTATACATTTTGAACCACCTATGATTCCTCTTTTAGAAAGTGGGGATGATAGTTCCTCGCTTGTGGCAATATTGTGATGATTCCATGAGATAAAGCATGTAAAATGCTTAGCAGAGTGCCTTCCATGTGGTATGGGTTTAATAAATGGTAGCTGTTATTATTTTAGCTCTGGTTTTAAATTTGTTGATAGCAAGGATGGGGAAGAGGGCATATTGATTGCTATATGAACTGATTGTAATACATTTATTTTTAATAAGTGGGTTGGCATTTGCCATGACATCTAGTTCAGAGCATGTCTGAGGACGAATCATTAGCTAATAAGCAAAGAAAGGAAGAAACATTGTCAAAATGAAAATAATTCCTTTGTCTCTACTTACCATCTCAAAGAGCATTTTGTTTTATTTCCCTCAGAGACTATGACTTGAGGTTAGTCTCTTAGTTCTTCCAAGTCTTAGATTTCCAGCCTGAAAGCCAAACTCTAATGCTTGCATAGGCCAATAGCACCTCAGTTACATAGAGAAGTAACATATGTGAAAGTGCCTGGCATAATACCTGGTGCTCAGTGGGTATTCAATAAATATTCAATCTGAATCTGTATATCTCTGTAGTACTGGGGCTTTCTAAACCTATGATTCCTAAACAAAGTGTGCATTTAGTATTGCCCATAGACCTTGGTAAAATGCTTATCTTGATATTTTCTGATTCAGTACGTCTAGGGTATGACCCAGGAATTCATATTTAATAAGCATCTCTGGTGATTCTAAAGCAAGTGGCCCAATTCAAGAAACACTGTTTAATGAACAAGGAGCTTTGGAAACTGCAGTGACGTACTAGGATATTTGAGAATGTGTAACAGGTTCTGACTGACTTTGGACATTAATGGCCTTTCTGATCTTAATTGTACAAGGGTGTTCACCTACACAAAGACCTGTACACAAAGACCCATGAACTTACCCCTCTGTGAGCTGGGTCCTGACCCCTTCACATCTCATTTATCACCCGTGGCTTGACCCCTTTCTGGGGAGCTACAAAGATGAGGGCCTGGTTGCAATGAGTAATTGGCAAGGTAGTTCATCCAATCATGGATAATTGAGAGGGAATTATTTTTGATCACAACAATTTTTAAAACCTTAAAAAAAATTCTCACCACCCCTCATCACAAACTGATTTTACCTTTGAAAATTTTCCACAGTAACTGTGGAAAATCCTGAAGCTGAAATCACCTATTGCAGCAAACACCACACACAGAACAGGCAGCAGGCCCACTACCATCAGAAGGGTATGATTTCAGTCAAAGGCAACTAAAGTAGTTAAAGATAACTAAAATGTTAGTGAATAAAGTACCAGAATTTATCCATGGAGAAGGTCAAATGTTGAAAAATAGGTGAAGTGTATTTGAGGGAATCTTCCTTATCCTCAAGAGTCTACCAGTGCCCCTCTGAATGCCCACAATCCATTTGGTGCCTCACTTCCTTGGGCAGGTATCTTGTTCTGGGTCATTTATCTGTCTTGGAAAGCCCCCTTGGAGGATCCTGCAAGGTAACAGGTGGTAATCTGAACAGAGAATTCTGGTTGAAATATTAATGACTGATAAGGATTTAATTTATTCCCTTCCAGATAGCACGCTTGCATTTTGGCACAGGCTTTCAGTGCAGTAATACAAATAAACGAATTTGTGGAATTTCAGACTAATGGCACACTGTTGGGGGGCATTTTTTTCCGGGAAATTTTGCTATTTTGCGGTACTCAAATGACACTGGGTAAGTTTTTAATGACTTTCCTGGAGCAGTTCTCAACTCAGGTCTGCTAGAAAGTGCCATTACTTCCCTTCCCTCCCATCAATGTGTGCCTGGCACAGGCCTTGAAAATGGAGTAAATTTTTCAGTCTCTTAGGGAACCGGAGAGAATTCAGGTTGTGTTGTACTTCTTGTTTCTAACCCTGTTTAAGGGAAGTCAGACAGCTGAGGAGCAGATGTTACATGCCTCCTTCTGGCATGCCTTGACCCAGAGAAGCAAAGTGGAAAGGGAGTTGGAACTGCATGCCAACCTTCGCTCTCTTGAGCAGGTTGTTTCTAAAAGGGGCACTTTGGGGTGTGGCAAGAAGCCAAGACACTGTCACCTGGGCTCATGATCTACTTCCTCTCTGAACCTGCCTTTCAGTCCCCACTCCACATCCCTACAATAAAACAACTCTAAATGCTATCATCAGATATCTAGTAATGCCATCTACAGACCTGGCTGAAATGGACACGGGCTTGTTGGGAATGTGACAGATACATACTTGAGTAAGAATGAGCCAAATGTGTCTCTTGCAGAACCTTCTTTGGAGGGCAAGAAGATACAAACATGGATAAGAGCTTGTCTGCGAGAGCCTTTTCCTTTAATGATCACAGTCTCCTTCCTCTGGGCTCTTCTTACTAAAAGTGTGGTTCCAGGACCAGAAGCATTGGCATCACCTGGGAGCTTGCTAAAAATGCAAATTCTTGGGCACCATCACAGACCTAGTGAATCCGAATCTTAGTTTTAACAAGATTCCTAGGTCATTGGTGTGCACATGAAAAATTAAGAAGTGCTGTTCTACACTGAATTGTGCCTCATAGGGTTGAGGGATCATTACCAGCTGTGTTTCCTCTCCTTATTCTTATCCTTGTTCCCCTGCACCCTCCAAATAAGATTAAATGATGGTTGTGTTGAGGATAATTGCTTAAGAAGCCAGTGACAGTTGGGAACTGAGGAACAGGGAGGTCCAGATAGAGCATGGGATGTAAACACTTCTGTGACCAATGACCAACTGGAAATCCAGAAGAGACTATGCTGGTTATTTCCACTGGGAGGGAGGCCAGAGTGTATGTTTGAGACAAGGTAAGGGAAGGATGGAGGGAGGAGGAGATACTGCTTAACTATGCTTCCAAATACCTCCAGAGATACCATTTAGTGACTGTGAGATGGATGTTACCTCTTAAATATGGCATTCCACATACCATCCCAGGGAAAGGAAACTTAAAGCTGGAAACACAGCTTCTCTCCCACCCTTATCCTCTCCTATAACCTTCCTTCTGTGCCAGTGCATCTCCTGACAGTGCCCACATAGGCAGGTTCAGACTCCACAACAGCCTCTTTAATAAAATAATACCTATGAACTTTAGCAGCTTCCCAAATTACCCCAAAGGCTTTTAGATTCAACATGAAGAAGTTGAACCTGCCTATGCCTCGGGTGTACTTACACCCAACCTACTATGTGCAGTTAGACTTGTACTTTGGCCTGTAAAAGTCTTCTATGACCAAAGCCAGCTGACCTTTAGTTTGGGTAGAGTGAACGGTCACTCTGTGAGTAATACCAGAAACACTCCTATTTAAGTATCTTTCCTTGAAATTGAGGCAGTATGTTTCCCATAGTCCCTACATTTAAAGCAAATACTCCCCCTGTTACATATATTAACCCTTTACCATTTATCTGACACTTTCATATGTATGAAATATGTACCTATATTAGATATAACGCTGTCACCCCCAAAGTAGAGTGCAGGCCCTACTGCACTCTACATCCTTGGAGGATGGACCAAGAATAGAGATATTCTGGTGGAGAAGGAGAAGGTCTGGGAATTAGGTCTGGAAAAGTCTAGGGTAGAAAATAGCCCCTAGGTAAGTTTAGTGTGGATGGGATGCCAGAATCAGGGGCTGGTCAGTGAGTAGGCAGTTAGAGACCAGCAAAAGAGGTTAGACAAACTGGACGGATAGAGCAAGAGAAGAAAATAATGGCAATAGAAGACGTAGAAATATAGGGAAGACAATTTCTGTCCATGTTAACCTTTGGCAAGGACTGACCCTTTTTAGGGGCTGCTGCTTTAGCTCAAGGCTCATCCCACACAAAGGCTGAGGCTATCTGTAGCTCTGTATCTGGAGCCCAGACAGTTTCTGAGCAACTACCAAGCTGGAGGGAATTCCTTTTGTGTCTGCACAACTCCCATAGTGCTGCTAAAGAATACCTATCACCCCCACCTGGGGTTTTAATTGCACCCTCCTGTGGATATTTTATCTAATAAGACCCAAAGTAACAAAGCCAAAGGAATAAAGTCAAAACTTGATTTTTTAATGGAGCAGGTAAAGTATACAGATTATTTGCTTGACCTTCATTGAAGATAGATGGTTTTATGAAAGGTCCTTCAAATTTATTTTGCAGTCTCTATCTAAGACGTTGATAGGGAAATCATCTGGATAAGCATGTTTATTAGTCTCCCCCAAAGTTATGGAATTCTATCTTCTAAAATTCTGACCCTCTCTTAAAATCTATGCCATCATTTAATCCTTAAACCAACTGTATAAAAATGACAAATCTCTTATCCACAATGGAAGACAAATAATGATGCCTCAGGAGCGTCGTTTATTTTTCAATCTGTTAAAATGAAACCAGCCAATCACCTCTGACTACCCATAACAATGAAATTTAAAAATACATCAGGAGCCAAAAACATAACAAAAAGCTCATGGATCCTCCACTATTATCACTCAATCTTAGGGACTAGGGAGGGAAATGCAGAATTAAGGAAATTACCTCTGTAGGGGCAGAAGTAGGAAAATGTGAAAAACTAGTTTCATTTTAGGGAAAAAAGTTAAAATTGCAGAGAGGAAGAAAAACCATGGCCCATTTTGCAGTAAATGTACATGGAGAACAAAATAATTCCCCTTATTCCTTTCCTTCAAACCCTTCTTGCTGCTCTGCCCCCTGATTTAGTATATCAATAGGAAGCTGCCTTCTAGGGGAGGTAATACACTTTGCAGGAAGCTCACCTTTACAGCCTGCTGATTGCCATCTATTTTTATGGCCCAAATGAACAGCATCAGCTTCTTCCCTCCCCCACCCTATGAAAAATAAATTTTAAAAACCATAATAAACCTTGTAAAAAGGTGACTTAAATTTTTGACTGGCACCACTAAGGCAACGTCTTCGTGCTTCAGGGGGCTAAGCCAGACGTGCTGAGAAGTGAGCTAAGCCGGCAAGCTTACTGAAGGCTGGCCAGCAGACAGAGGAGAGAGGGAGAGCAGCAAAGGCACAAAGGCAGGGAAGAGGGGGAGTGAGGGAGGGAGTGGAGCCAGAGCAGTCAATGTTGGGTAGTATGGCAAAATCTGTTTAAGGGAAGGAGACTTGATCTTGATCCCAGGAGTCTTCACCTAGTTTCCAAATCTGACATGGAAAGGACAGACACCAAAGCCAAACCAAGACCAAACAAAACCCACCAAATTGCAAAGAATAGGATCAAGGGAGACATTTCCTTCCCAAATGGACATAAATAGTTAAATTGATTTTGGCAATTAGAATAATTAGATAATTAGATTGTGACTCTGTAGGAAAGAGAAAGAAACCTGTCTCAGCTAAGTATATTTGGTAGTGAAATGCGCTCAGTTATAAAAGGAGTGTATTCTCAGCAGGTATATTTCAAATGGCTTGAAAAAAATTAATGGAATAAAAATTTGCATCTGATGGGTTAGGTTTAGCCAGCAAAAGGAATTTTACTTGGGACTCCATTAGAGCCTGCACTCCTAAGTCCTATTCTCAATCTCACCATCACCATTGTGCCTCCATCAACAGATTTTTATTTAAGCCAATGCGTTTAGAGCACAATTCCGTGGTGAATAACCTTTAAGGTTACATTTGCCTTTTCCCTGCTTCTTGCAAACAGTGCGTAATCCACAAGCACATTTGTTGGCTGTAAAGGTGTACAACAGCAATTTTTGCAATGACAGTGCGGAGAGGGAATATGAGATCTGTGTGCTAATGAGCTGACACTGCAGAGGCTGGGGCGGTGTAGTGTGGAGTGCACTACAAGTGCACAGCAGCAAGACACAGGAGGGGACTTCAAGGGAATCGGCGACGTTTCCTGAGGAAACAGGACAGCAAAGCCACACAATGGGACACATCAATCCCTTGGGGTTTCCATATCCCTGCCCCCAAAGCCTTAGGACTATCAAATCTGCTTTTTAAAGAACAAACATGTAACTTACATGTGTATATATCTCTTTTCATGTATACTGATTATGTGTCTATGAATGTATGTATCCTGAAGTCAAAATATTCACACCATTCTTGGTTCTGGGGTTATCTAGCTAAGTTAAAAAGTAAGGCAGCAAACTCTATAAATTCCCATGAAATGGGAACATGTGCTTCAAATCAGATGAGTCTCTTAGATAAACTTCAATCCATCTCTGAGTTGAGATCCCAAATTAACCACCTTTCAAAGCCAGTGCGGCTCTTATTGGCCTTGTAAGACATGGAATAAAGTTGGAGTCTGTCTTAAGCAAACCTCTTGGGGGTTGTGCAAAAGAATTGGTTTCTGATGAAGAAGAGTCTTTAAATAACTGATGCCTGGGATTCATCACAAGGAAACTTTTCAAATAGGTTGTCAGAGGTTGTAGGGGTGGGTAATGCGGAGGGAGAATGGAGAACAGGGACACATACATGAAGGAATTACCCTTTGCTTATTCTTTGTATATTTGTTTACCTGCACACCTACACCCTAGAAAGTGTGTGCCTGCCTCAGGATTGAGGGTGCAGGAAAGATCATGAGAAGAGATCAATTCTAGTGCTAAGGAAAGTTGAAACTAGGAATTTTGCCTAGGAATAAGGGAAAGTTTCTTTAATTTTTGCAGCCCGTTCCATATTGAAACAGATAGGAGAGGTGGTTGGCCAGATTGAGACTCATCTGTGGTTTTCTGGAATTCTCCCTAGGTCTCCAGAGAAGGGCAGGCCAGAGGATACAGAGGTTTTTCTTTGCACAATCAGGGCGATCAATTGGAGGAGTGGAACCTGGGGGTCACCTGTCAGGCTCCAGCGCTGAACTAGAATTTCATGCCAGTTGGAAATATTTGATCTCCACTTCCACAAGAAAAAGAACAATCAAAGCCAGGGGCAGAAATGAGAAACACCTCCAGGGCTTCTTTGGCCCCTTGAAATCATTGGTTTCTGCATTCAAAGACTATGGTTAGACGAATCATCTTTCTCATACTAAGCTACCAGGCAGCAGCTGCCTGGAGACAGCTTTGAGATCTGGCCCCCATTCAATGATTGTGACATTCAGAGATGTCTGTTTCAGGGACCAGAGAAGATGACAGCTTTCCTCCTCTGTCTTCAGAGAAAGCAACAGGCAGCTAGATACACAACACTGGTTTTTCTAGCTGTTTTTCCTGCGTATGTCTGTGCATGCATACATGTGTATTTGACATAACTAAAGACAAGGTCACGTTTTCATTTTTTTTCTTGTTGCCCAGTGAGCCACACTCCTTCTCCCAAACTCTCAAGCCCCTAGCCACAACCCAGCCTTGTAAGTGGAAATGCTATGAATTTACGGTGAGGGATTTTCATTAATTTCTTTTCCTTTCCCATGGTTGTTCTCTTATTGCCCTGAGAGGTAAGGCAATAAGGCAACTCAATACCAATATGGATGACTTATTCCCTTTTCCTAAACCTGAGATTTTCACATGGCAAGAATCATTTCTGATTGCTTCTTGAGTGGGTTCCGACAGTCTAGGGCTGGTGGGTGTCAATCTGGTTTGACCATAAGAACAGGACCAAAAACCTTGGAAATCAATCATTTCTGAGAAACCAAATGGTTCTCTTATCCCAGTTCTCATCAGTGAAAAGACACTGAAGGGAGTTGAAATAAATATTATTTGTTATTAATGAAAATAAACCCTGGTAGTTTAATGTATTTAGTTTTAAATCTTTTCTAATTGATATTTAGGAAGCTGCATTTGAGATTCAGCCTCTTGACAAGATCACAGTGCTGCAGGATTAAGAGTCAGATGTGTGTTGTAAATGCTGTGGAGACAGGCTGGGATTACCAAAATAAGATGCAAAGTATAGACAGACATTTCGTAACTTTCACACTTAGCTGGAATTAATAAATTCCTATTTTTGTCAATGTCAGAAAGCCAAAGAAAGTCAAATATGGAGTATCTCAGAACATGTTCATATAAGGATCTGTATCTTCAGCTAAAATTTTCCTAAAGCTGATAACTGTCATATTTCTTGCAGAGTATGTCACCCCCCCAACCCCTTGGCCCAAGTCTTCAAAGCCAAGGAACCTGTGCCCTTGGAGAGAGACCCTTTTGATAGTTTCTGGAAACCATGTATCCTTTGAGGCAGAAGGATTTAAAGAAAGTCATATACAAAGTTTCACCCATCCAAACATAAACATCATTTCTCCCTTGGAAGAGAAAGGAAAAAAAACCCAAATTCCAAACTACATCAGCCATAAAAGCAAAGCATATTTTATACCATATTCAGCCTCATTGTTGTGAAAACTTTTAGTGAAATAAGCTTACATGAAGAATTCTCAGTCTTTCTCACGAAACATTCCATTCAAGTAAAACCATATGTCCAACAGGCTATTAGCCATTTAGGTTCCTTTGGTTGTATTTTACAAAATGTCCCCTTTTCAGAGGAATAATCACGGGGTACAGCTAAGGATTTCAGAACCGGTTTTGGGGCTGAATTACTTCTCTTTCCATATTCAGTTTTCCTGCTCCAAGCCTCCTCTCCTCCTGCCCCCTCCTTGCTCTAAATTAAGAACTGTGTTGTCGTTAACGATCATGGGGGTGAACAACACTAGGGGAGGCAGAACTAGTTTTCCAAATCATCACCTGATCACCATTTTCTCCCTTCCCCTCAGTTCGCTAGGCATTCATCACTTGCAATCAGTTTGTAGTCTTATCAGTTCCTATCAGAGCTCTCTCAGTAAGTAAGGTAATATTTGAGGACAGAAAGAGGCCAGGGAACCCAGCCTGTTTTGCCCCTCAAGGTCACTTGTTTGCAGAATTTCTCATATTTGCTTCCTACACATTAGGCAATTGTCAAATTCAGCTCATTCCTACAGCCAGGCACTAGCTTTAACAGTCAAGTGATGTACATCCCGAATTGACTCAATCAAGAAGCTGCTGATTCTTTTTTTAATCTCATCTGAAGAAATTTCTCTGAACAACCATGCTATTTTTTTCTTTCTTTTTTTCCCCCAGTTTAAAAAAAAAGAGAGAGAGAGTGTTGGAAAAGGAACACACTAGGTTAGCAGGGAGGAAAATGAAACTTTTGCATCAAACACTGGAGCAGACTTTTGCCCACTGTCTTGAGTTTTCCTACTGTCTTAAGCCCCTCAGCAGTATCCTTTGGAGTTGATTTATGCAGCATGAAACCGGATGGATCAGAGCCCCTAAAATATCTACTGAGGCAGTCATCTCCCAGCACACACACAGACCCTAAGTGCCACAAGAAAGATGCAAATGAGGTCCCCAACGTCCCAAAGGGAGGAAAAGCAGATCTACTTACAAGCATTTGTCACAGAAAAACTATTGGAGGAATCCAAGTGATCTACATGGTAATTCAAATGGAAGGGCTTCTCGGTGGTGTTCTGGTTGGTGTTGTATAACTGCACGGCAAAGCGGAAAGCGCTGTGCTCCTGCACTGTGTTTCTCATGAAAAGTCCACCTATAAGCAAAGGGAACGGAGATTTGGCTGGTGTTCCCCCACCCTAGGGCCATTTAGAAACTGGGGAACAATATAGATACCAGATACCTCTCAATGCTACTGGGATGTGGGATTGAGGATTGATATTCAACCTGTGTGTCTTTCAAGACTTGTGAACTCAGATTTTGGCCAAGAGAAACCTGAATTTTCTAGACTGAAAAGAAGAGGCTAGAGAGAAGGGAGCAGAGGGGGCTGTTTTGGGTTAGGACGATGGAACCAAGAGTGAGACTTGGTTCTTTCTTAGGCGGAAGCCTTCTTTTTTTTTCTAGTCGCTCCCCCCGCCCCCCACCCATCCGCACAGCTGGTCATCTTTTCCTTGTGTGAAGGGAAAGGTTGGGAAGAAAAACAATATTGTTCCCCCTGCTACCCCAACCCGTTCCCCATAGCCACCCTCACCCGTGACAATACAGGGGGCTGGTTCAGTAATGGCAAAAATTCTAACTTCTAGACTTGTAAATACAGACAGAAGACAAGATAACTCCCTCCAGGAGCCCAGGAGCCGGGCTCCAGACAGACACAGCGGCAATTCATGAATTCGTGGTCTGCGTGACTTCGCCGCTTGCCCGCTCAGCTCCTTGTCTCACCTCCGCCTCCTACCCCATCCACCACCGACTCCGGCTGCTGCCCGGGTCTGGGAGATCCAAAGTGGGCTCCACCTCCCCCGGCACCAGCCTGTCTCCCGACAGCCGGAGACCCCGGACTGAGCACCCCGGGCCCGGGTTATGCGCCCTGGCGCGGCCAGACAGTCGGCATCACCCTGGGACAACTTCCAGCAGCTGCACGCACGCCATGGCAAAGTCCAGAGCAGCGAGCTGAAAACCCCGACTCTTCACCCCCTTGCAGCATCCCAGCCTCCTGCTCGCCTCCGGTGCTCCTCTCAGCTCGGAAAACCTAGCATCTTACCCCCACTTTCCCCAGGAGACCCCTCTCTTGTCCCAGAGGCTCTTCAGACCAGCCACCTCTTTGAGGATCAGATTCCTCCCGCCCCGCCTCCCGCCCCGCACCATCTCTGCCAGGTCTCCGGCCCCAGTCTCAGTTCCCAGGCCATACAAGACAGGGACCCACCGCAGCGAAAGCCCTGCCGGGGCAGTGGTCTCGGGTGAGGGAGAGCCTGGACCGACCGACTGGCTCGCTTGCGCTTACCTATGCTGATGGTGTTGGGGAATCCTCCGTGAGAATGACCCAAAAGCCCCAGGACTAAAAAGAAGACCGCCCGGAGCATGTTTTGCCCCATTTTCTTCTGCCTGGCCATGCTACGCCTAAAACGAAGCTGACAAGAGCATGGGCGCAACTCAGGAGTCGTCAAAATAATAGAAAAAGAAAAAGAATTCGTTGGCTCTTACACCCCCTCCCCTTAACTTGCTCTCGCTCACTCTTCCTTTCCACCCCACACTAGTCCTCCTCCTCCTCCGCTGCCGCCTCCTCCTCTTCTTCCTCTTCTTCTTCTCTCTCTCTTACTCTCTCTCTTATTCGCTCTCTCTCTCTCGCTCTCTCTCTCTTCCTTTCTTGCTCCCTCTCTCTCCCTCTCACTCCCAGGATCTCTCACACCCCCTCCCTTCCCCCCACCTCACTTCTGTCTTCACACCAATCTGGAAGGCGGGTTCATTGGCTGCAAGCTGGGTTTGCCAAAGCGATTTCTCTCCCTATGATGAGAGAGAGAGAGAGAGAGAGAGAGAGAGAGAGAGAGAGAGAGAGAATAAAAACCTAAAACAGAACAAAACAAGCAAAACACTGAAAAACAAAAATAGAGAAACAAAAGAAAGAGAACGAAATAATAAATTATCAAGACAATCTGAGACTCTCCCGCATCCCCCCCGCAAAAGATGGTAGGTCTAAAGCGGGGTGGGGGGGCGGGGGGGGGAAGGAAAGAGAGAAAAGGCTCAGTGCCAGTGAATTGGGCTCTTCCAATTGGGCCGGTAGGGGGATATTGATCAAAGTTGATCTGACGTGGAATTAAAGCCGCACACCGCTTAGCTCTACTGCAAACTGCAGCCCCGGACTGCAAAGCTTAGGTGCTGGCATTTGTCAACACGGGAGATGGGATCAATAGAAATACACCACTCCTAACGTGGATCAACCTTTCAAACTGCAACTTCCTCCCACCCTTCAAAAAAAAAAAAAAGAAAGAAAGAAAGAAAAAAAGCTGCATTGCCTCTGTGTTTGTGTGTCTGTCTTAAAGAAGGGGGGCCTTAGGAGGGCCATTAGTGGTTACTCCAGAGTCTTTGTAGAGACTCAGAGAAGCAGTTCCCATCACAATGCGCCCAAAGATGCTGCGCATGCCCGGTCTCTGCCGCTCCGCTTTTACAGCAGAGATCCGAGGGCGAGTGAACAACCCCCACCCCCATCCCCGCAGCTTTGGGAGGCGTGTCCCTCCCCTTAAACTAGTGCTGAGGCCGGCTTACGGGGGCATGGGGTGGGCGGTGCTGGGCAGTGATGGGCAGTATGGGGCTGACTTCTTTGGAGGGCATAGGAAAAAGTATGTGCGTGGAGGTAGTAACTAAAAGGTTAATGAAAAGGACGCTCAGGCTCACTGACCAAGGAGGAGGGAGGTGTGGGAATGACCTGGTCTGGGGGTGGGGATTGAAAGTTGAGGTTGGAGAAAACTGTACCTAGCTGCATTGCTCCCTTAGTGTTGCCTCTGGACTTAGCAGCCTAGGTCCCTGAGTGATGACCTCAGAGGTTATCAATTCTTTCTGACTCTTCTTCCCCTCTGCTCTAAGGCGAGCAAAGAACACATGAAATCCTACAGTACGAACCGGATTTCAGTGACGGGTGGCCTTCTCCATAGTATGTTGCGGATGAACCTCCTGGGCTATCGACCCCTCTCCCTAGCCCCTTTCTCCTGCAATGAGGAAAAAGAATCCTCTTTATCTCTTACGTTTTTCACTTTTACTTTACAGTTACTGTAGAAGGCATGGGTTTTATCCTCCCCACACCTGCTATTTTCCTTTTCATATCCTCTCCTCCTGGCCTAAGTGGAACATGAACTTTCCTGCCAGTGTAAAGCGAACTGATATACATTAGGGATACAATTGGGAATATACAGGGGATAGAAGGACCCTGGAGCCCAGCTAGTATATCAATTACTCCAGAACTTTGGATTTGGCAAGACATAGGCTGGGGCCTGGAACAATGTAACAAAATGGCTTCAAACCAGAAAAATTGTCCTAGGCCCTTCCTGAATTTCTATTCATTCTGATAATGCATAGTTTCCTCCCACCTACCACCCATAGAAATCTTTTGTCTCCATTTTGATATTTCATGGACAGGAGTGAAGGAGAAACATGAGAGTCCGAGGAGACTCATCTTTTCAGTGGAAGAAGCATTCGGGCAAAGCGGGTAGCAGAGATAAGGTTGGTCACCCCCTGCCAAATGTAGACAGGGACATAGCATTATTCGGGAACATGGGCTTAGGAGGCATACACGTCCAGGTTCAAGTCTAAGTCCCATCACATACAGGCAGTGTGTGACCTTGAACAACTTTGTTAATCTGAACCCCAGTTCTCTCATCTTCAAAATGGGAATATTAATATCTTTCTTTATAAGGCAATTGTGAAAATTAAGTAAGATAATTGATATGAAAACATCTAATTCAGTGCCTGCCTCAGAGAAAAATCAATAAATGTTAATTTGCAAACTCCCTTCCCTCTTTCTCACTTGCTAAAAGTGCCCTCTTGTCCCCCAAGTTTCCTCATGCTGTCATCTTCCTCTCTCCTCATATTTCACATAACTTCAGACTCTGCTATCAAGTCTACGCCAATGTTCCACATTAAAATCTTTCCATTGTAGCACCTCAAAAGGCCCAGGAGACAATCTTTACTAAGGTTCCAATGGCAGGCAGTGAAAATTTAATATTAAAAATGCCACATTTAAAGAACCTTTACTCTTTGCCAGGCACTAGGTGTTTCTCCTTTTAGATAACACAGTTGCATTTTAATAGGAACCTTCAATGCCTTGTCCCAAAGGAAAAACTTTAATGAGGAGATTTTAGTTTTGATTTCATGTGAGTGAACAATATATTTTGTACCAGGGGAAAGTGACTTTCAGCATGTCTCACTTCACTCCTGAAAGTAGCCAGGTCCCCACCCACGCTTGGTCAGCTGTAAGAGGAGGTGGAAGAACAAGATCTGTGGCCATCTTCACTGTCATTTGGCTTGAAGAGTGATGAGGGTGGGTCAGTAACTAAAGATGAGAGGCAGAAAAATATTTTGGTGCCTATACACTTGAAAACCCTCCACTGAAGTCATGAATGTAAATGCCACCCATCCCTTGCATTTTCACCCTCCCCTGCCCAATACCTTTTCCCCCTCTCTTTTATCTGCTGCCACTCTTTCAATTTTTAGCTGTAAGTGGCAGCTGTTGGCAGAGTTGGACTAGTCTCATCTGTGCCAGCAGGGGCACAGTGGTAGACTAAGCATATTGCTGTTGGTTGAAAAGCCTGTATAATACAGGCAGATTCTTTAGCAATCAATCCCTCACCCAAAAGAGCAGGGAGACACTTTATAAACTTCAACTCTGATTTTCCAACGAGGGGTTAGATATTATACTAGCAGCATCATAGCCACCAGAAGTTGTCAACAAAGCCCCGAACCTAGCTCTCCCTCTGTGGTTAAGAGTATCCCTACTGGATTTAGGATTACCTCCTAGTCTTAGTACCTACGATTTGTACTTTTAAATGAGCTCTATGATACAGTTAAATAGCAAGAAAATAACCATTGCAGTTTTTATCAAAAAGTAAATAGTGTACTTCTCTTCATGAGCTTTGTGCTTGTTTCAGGCTTGAGAGGTGCACTTGGATAAGCACAGAGAACTGTTGACCAGTGGAATTCTAAGAGTGGATCTACACCATACATTGAGCCTCATACTTGCTAACTATAAAAATCAGGAAAACAACAGAAATCATCCTATTTCATTGGAACGAAACTGCTATACCCTTCAAAGAAAATGAAACCAAGATACTATATCCTTTGCCTAATGGGAGCATAATTTCCTAACCATTTGACTTGATACTTTGATTTCTTCAACAAACATTTATTGACCATCTGCTATATGGCAAACTTTGCTAAGTACCAGGAATATAAGGAAGCAAGAAACAGTTTTTGCTTTTCATGAATTTCAAGTTCAAAGGAGGAGCAGATGTATTCACTGGCAATGACAATGCAATGTGACAAGTGCTCTGAAAATGGTAAGCACCAGGTACCATGGCAGCACAGAGGATGGTGTTTAAATAGCTGAAACAAGGTACTTCCCTTATCCCAAACCCTTACAAACACAAGATAGAACAAAGTGATTTCTAAGCACCCTTCTTGCTTTTATGTTTGATCATCCTATGATTCCATGAGGTGAGATTATTTTGGGGTTAGAAAAACTGTCCAAACTTTAGCCTAGACTCTAATAAAGGAACTAAGCTGGATACAACAGATTCTTTGTGACCATCTTTTGCACTGCCACTTCCAGATTATTTGGGAAGAATAGAGAGTTTAGCCATATCTGGAGATTCAGGTTGGGTATGACTTCTAAGAAAGCTTAGGTCCTCTGACCTACTTATCTATAGTTCCATTTTCTCCATTATATCACCGCTCCAGAAACCTCTGTGGAAATCTTCTATCTAAGTGTTGGCCTCCATGTTGTTGAATACATCTACATCCCTGAGAAGCTAAAATTTCAGACATAGGCCTAGCTGGAGCTGCTTCTGTTGGAAGTGTATCTATGATTCAGAGGAAAAACCTTATTAATTTGGATTTAATATGCCCAGAAATTGATCCACTGAAACTTCTAGAAGGAGACAGTTACACCAAGCAAACAGTGGCCATGGGAGCAATTATTTGTCCTAAATTATTTTCAGATTCGCTTGCTTTTTATACATGATAAGAGTGTTTAGAACTCCATATATTCTCTGAAGACATCCCCAGGAGCCATTTGGAGGAACAATTAATTGGAGATGACCTGGTATTTTTTGTACCGCTCTCCCAACACCTTCCTCTCTAGACTAAACACTTTCACACCACCTCCTTTAAGCACCCTCAGGGTTAGTGACCATGCTTTGAATGGTCTGATATCAGTTAGAATACTTCATGCTGCAGACAAGAACAAATCCACTAAAACTGATATAAACACTAAGGGAGACACATTGTCTCACATAACTGGAAAGGCCAAAGGTATGGCCGACTTGAGAATTCATTAGACTCAATAGTTTAACAATTTCATCAAAAACCTAATTTCTTTTCCTCTCTCCTTTCTGCTTCCCTCAAGATGGCAAAATGGCTGTAGGATTTCTTGGCTTCATATCTATGTCACATCATCTTGTATCAGTTGGCAGTGAATCATATGACTATTCGTGATCCAATCTTGTGTCCATGTAATGCCATGCTTAGGCCTGAATTACCCGAACCAGTAGCCATGACATAGGAGACCAGGATTATGACCCATTTGTGCAGTTTAATGTAGGGTCAGTCTTCCCACCACCACTAAATTACATGATTGATACACAATGAGGGAGAGAGATATGGAGGTTGGGAAACAATCACAATAACCACTGACATCCCTGTCTTCCTGAAGGCCTGCTCCCTGGGAATTGTGGGTGGTAATAATTTTATTCTTCAAGTGTTTACAGGTCCCTGAAGACTTGCCAAAATGGTTTGTCTTTGGTCTGTTGTAGGTAGACTCCTCAATGGTGAGATCCTTCTGTTACTTTAGTAGCTCAGCCCCCTAATTTAGTTCAAGATGCATCTGCCTGATATTTTAATTCTGTTCTTAACAGAGTTATGTTATATTGAGAGTCCAGTGTGGGAAACTAATATAGAAATAATTTCTTTTCTAGACAAATAGGCTTTAGAGACTTTCAGGTAAAAATCTAGACATTCCTCCACACATTCTTCCCAGGATAGGTGTCACTCTACAGACTATGAAACTGAGGAATCAGAGAGGTTAAGTGAATAGCCCAAGGTCATACAGCCATGTGGTAAGGACTGGCATTTCTTATCCCTCTAGGGTTTTATTCACCAGACCAGAGTTTCCTTCATGCTGTGATACTGAGGATGTGGATAGAACTGAATCATAATAAATACATTGGGCTGGGATGGTTACATCTTAGCAAGTAATTATCCCCTGGTAGACTCTGAATGGGCTTGAAAACTGTAGCTGGAAATCACATGGCTTCAGGACTCCCACTTCTCACAAAGTGACATTCTTATAAGCTGCAACGTCTCTCTGATGGGAAGTGTTAATTTATTGTGAATTATTCCAGGTTACCTCCCAGAGAAAATATTGTTGATATTTTTGTCAATGTATACCATTTTACCCCTCAGGGAAGGTTAAAAAATGATAACTGGGAAACAGCATAGGCAAGTCAGGGAGAAATTAACCCCTAAACTAAAACTAGCCCCTCCTCCCAGCTCTACCTGGGGAGGGGCTGCATGTTTGAGTAGATTTGAGAGTTCTAGAGATGTTAAGGAATTCTGGTGCCAATTGTTTGAGGAGTTATACTTTACACTCAACTGGAAAAGTTTCCATTTTTTGAAGTACTTATGAAAATTGGAAATTGACTCTGGATTCTGAAACTTACATGACTGATGTTAGGATCTGAGTCAGCATCATGCCAGATAAATCATATGAAGGCAAATAGACTTTTCCCCCATTTTTGAGGTGCATATATGTGTGGGGGTGGTGGTGATGGGGTTGGAATGAGTGCAGTACACATGTTAGATTGAATGAGAGCTCTAATTATTCACCCTTTCCTGAATCCATATCTTTATCATGGCCTCATTGTGGGCAGTTTGTTTTCCTGCCCTTTAACTTGGCCATGTGACTTGCTCTGGCCAATGGCATGTGGGAAAATGTGACAGTCCACCAATTTCAGCTTACATCTTAGGAAACCTCACACATATCTGCCTACCATCTTCAGCTCTGTCAGTGCCATGAGAAGAACATGTAGCAGCTAATTTGCTGGCCTAAGAAAGATGAAAGATGTGTAGCAGAGCAGCACCAGTTGACTCAGACCTACAGTGAGAAGCAGAGCCACCCCAGCTACTACAACCTGTAACAGCACTGCACTACTGGGGCCAGTCTAGATCAGCTGAACCCCAGCCAATCTGTCCATCAGCAAGGAATAAATGACTGATACAGTTTTAAGCCACTAAGGTTTGGGGCACCTTGTTGTGGAGCAATAGCTAACTAGTACAGCAGACCTCTGGCCGTAATATATTTTTATGAATGGTCTAAAGCTAGGGTGATCATATATTTCTGTTTGCCCAAGACCATTCAGTTTATGCCCATGGTCTTGGAACAATTTTAAGTGCCCCCTTTCACCGGGATAAAAATACCTCAGTATGAATGCGAATTTCTATGGGCAATCTAGCTGAGACAATGTAGGTCTTATATGTGGTTGCTTTAAGGGCCAGATGGAAGACTTGCTATCTGCTTGTTTGCTATTTCCACCTCCTAATTTCTGCTTCCTAATTTGTCAGCTGGGGATTTGAGTTTAGCCATCTTGAGGAATAAGGTATTTTTAACACTCCTTTAGATGTAGGGAGTTTTGGGTTTCCTGCTTTGAAAGAAAATTCAGAGTATTTAGGGGAATAAAAAGATAACTGGAAACATTTGAATTTTAAGATACTTGCCTGTGGCTAATTCTTAAAGAGGAATTGCAATTGCTGGTTTTCCTAAAGTTTAATCTGTTATAATCTGTGTGCTGTGGGCATATTCTGTTGAGTCTTTGTGACATCAATTTCATGAACATAATATTTTGAGGGAAAAGAAAAGTATATTAACCACTCCACGTTTTTCTGGGCAATTACCCACAAAATTAAAATTAGTAGTTTTATCCTTTGAAAATACAGGTACACCCTAGTTTTAAAAAATCCAATTTGTGGAACTAGAAATTTGGAAGGAGTTTTGTAGTTTAGTAAAAGATTTGCTTAAGTTTTCCCTTAAGTAGTGAACTGCTCTTGTGCAATGGTTATCAGTCAGATGTGATTTTGCCCCCTGGAGGACAAATGGCAATGTTTGGGAGACATTTTTGATCATGATTCCTGGCAGTGTAGGGTGGTGCTACAGGAATTTAGTGGGTAGAGGCCAGAGATGCTGCTCAACCCCTTATAACGCACAAGGCAGCACCAAATGTCAATAGTGCCACTGTCGAGGAACCCAACTCTTATGTATTCAGAATAGGAGTTTTAGAAAAACCAAATAGGTTTATACACACCTTTTCAGAAATGTGAGTATTGAAGTAGGGATCTGAAAACTTGGATTCTAATAACAATTCTGCCAAAATTACTAGGAATGTGACATCAGGCTATCATTTAAATTCTCTGAGACTCAGTGATTTGATCTGTGAATTGGGGATACATCTTATTTGTATCTCCAAATAAGCATTAGAGAGAAAAGGAGAGGGATGAGGGAGGAGGGTGAAGACAGGAGAGGGAAAGATCATTGTTACAATACACTTAATATTATGGTATTCAAGTTGGTGAAGTTGATTAGCTCAAATCGTAGAATTACCAGGAAATGTGAACTTTCTAGGAGTACTTCAGCTGCTTTTACTTTTCTAGACATTCTACAGCTGAAGAAATTGCAACAGGGCAGAATATCTGTCACTTTCCCAAATCCAATGCAAAAGCCATGGCTGTCTGACTTCCTATGCTGCCTTTTTTTCCCCCATTAATTCGCCACAAGTTACCTACAATTCCTGTTACTGGTTATCAGTGCTTCAAGTAATATTATCCTTGTATTATTGTTAATGTTCTTTTTTATTTTAGAGAAAATGCTAACAGAGAGGAAGCAGCAGTTATGAAAATATCTCTACAGTGATCACCAGAGCTCAGGGTTGGGCAGAAAGCTGGTTTCTGCTGAGCTACCAACACTTAGTTGGACTCAAGGGTGAGAGAGTGAAATGGACTCTAAGTAGTAGCAGGAAGGAGGGAAACTAAGAACAAGGCCCACACAGTGTTTGGAAACTCTTCAGGGCAGATAGGACTGGCTACATAATTTGCAGGACTTAGAGCAAAACTGAAAGTGCTAGGCACCTTCTTTAAACATTTTTAAGAATTTCAAGACAGAAATGGCAGTGCATAAATCCAAGCATGAGCCCTTCTAGTATGGAGCCCTGTGTGACTGCACAGGTCACAATGAGGGCAGTGCCTACTCTAGAGAAGAATGGGCCAGTCTGGAGCACCTCCCTCTTCAGTTACCTGGGCCCTTGACTCCAGGCTCCAGGGAGGAAGCTCATTCACTAAGGGCCCTACAGGGTCCACAGGAAATGAGGCGGCTTCCTCTAGGGAGGTACAAACAGTTCCTCACTGCTTCACCCAGCTTCCCTCAATGGGTAGCCCCAGTCCCAAGAGAAGTTACATGTTACAGAACAAGAGACAATCACTGTATCTTGGCAGGAAACCAGCCAAAGAGTGGTCTTATAGATCCTACCTGCCCTGCTATCTAAACTCAAATTGAGTTCCCTTGGGGGAAGATCATTCCATATACAGAGGCACCACACTAGGAAAGTCTTTGTGAGGCAATGCCTTTAAAAACAAAACAGAACAAAACAAAACAAAGCAAAACAAACATTTCCTCCCTCTTAATGTAGTGTTTAAGAGCTTAGAACATTATCACATTTTGATAGTAACGGGAAAGCAGTGACTCTTTCCCAATTTTGAATTTCCTTTACTCAAATTTCTGGTATATACAGATTAACTTGATACTTTTTCCTGATGATGGCGATGATAACAATGATGATGAGGAGGAGGAAGATAACAATGATAATGAAGGCAATGATGATCATGATGATGATAGCTAACGTTTATTTCTTACCTCATGCTAGGTATTCTACTAAATGGTTTAAATGTATTTTTTTTTTGGACTCTTACAACAACAACCATTTGAGATAAGTACTATTAGCATCCCCATATTCCATTCAAACCAAAATTAGAAGCATTTCATATGAACCTTAAAGGAAAGAGACGCTGAAAAGCATCTATTACACAAGAGATGTTAAATGGAAAGAAATTGCGCAGTTCCTATTATTAACAAGTTAGAATGTGAAAAGTATCATTGATTTTTCCTTTTATTATAGGATGCTTCCCTTATTGTGTTTTTTTGTGAACACAAAATTTATTTTTAATGCTTTGTACAATTCTTAGTACCCAGAGGCTTCTCAATAAAAGTGTGCTGAATGAATTAATAAATGAGGGCTGGCCAGGTGCAGTGGCTCATGTCCTAGCACTTTGGGAGGCTGAAGCGGGTGGATTGCTTGAATCCAGTAGTTCAAGACCAGTCTTGGCAACATGGCGAAACCTCTTCTCTACAAAAAATACAAAAGCTATCTGGGTGTGGTGGCGCATGCCTATAGTCCCAGCTACTCAGGAGGCTGAGGTGGGAGGATCACCTGAGACTGGAGAGGTCGAGGCTGCAGCGAACCGTGATCGCGGCGTTGCACACCAGCCTGGGCAACATTGTCAGGCGCTGTCTTAAATACATGCATACATACATAAGGCTTTCATAGGCTCACTCAAGATCTAAATTTTCTTACGTAGTTTCAGGAAAACACCCTAAGCTCTTTAAACGTGAATACTGCCAAAGGATTTTGAGAAACTAAATTTTATGGTTAGAGAAGTACACTGTATCTTTATTTCAAGTAAATTATACCTGTGATATCAGCCTGCCCTTGTGATATGGTTATAAACTAAGGCATCATTACCACCACCTTGTGGAAGTTTCCAATAATTGCAGACAAATTACCCAAGTAAAAAGCCGTAGAGATCTTGACTATTGAACCTTAAACACTTCTCCTCCAACACAGCACATGACTTTTGCTCTAGTTAGGTTTCTGGGTAATAAATTAAAACAACAAATTTATGTGTCTTTTACTTTAAGTGACCTCAAATTCTTCTTGGAATCAGGAGCAGCGTGGTGAAAAAATCCATGAACCAATGGAATGTTTACATTTCCAAACTAACCCATTAAAAACTATAAACCTTTTACTGTCTTTCTAAAGAGGATGAAACTTGAGGGATCCAACTAATTTGGTATTGGAATACACATTTTAACTCTAAATGTAAAATTTAGACATTTAACTCTAAGTGTAAAATACACATTGTAACTCTAAAATGTAAAACTTTACATTTTAACGCTAACTAGATATTTTGCTAATTTTGTTTATCTGTTTAAGATTTTGTGAGCTCCATGAGGGGAGGGAATTTTTTTTTTTGTCTGTTCTGTTTACTGCTGTAATCCTAGAACCTATAACAATGCATTGAGTTTAATGGATGCTAAATATTTATTTTTCAAATGAGTGAATTCATGAATTAAGTCAAAAGCAAGATCTAATGATGCTTAACATAATGGTACATACATTAGGAGGAATACAAGGGAGAAAAAGTTTCTGATTACATGGATGAACTGAAAAAGAACAGACCCAAGTGCCCTTGTGTCCGGTGAATTAGATTTGGCAAACTCTTAGATAGCAGTGACCATACATTATACTTAGGATAGTGCCTCTTGAGGTGCAGAGGTGGTGGAGAATACTGGAGAGTGGATCTGGAAAGGGACAAGGATAGAATAACTTTTCTCTCGTTGCCTCCTTACTTATAAAACTTACTCATCCTTTCCCTCTTCTTTTCTGTATTTTGTCTGATAAAAGTGATTCATATATTCTACAAGGTACTTGGTGGAAAGCAGTCCTTATGTTACTATTAAGGGACAGATGATCGTTGAGAAGAATTGAAGGTCTGAGGTAGTATAACATTTCCTGTTTCTCAAGATTGTGGAAATTGGCTCACTATGTCTGTAGCTGGCCACAGCATGATAAGAGGCTGGGTTGCAAATGCTGAGAAAATGGAAATGGACGTCAGCAATTTGCTTCTATACCTTATAATATGGCCAAATCTTGCTTTATGCAATGGGCATGCATCTAAAAATTTGAGTGGAAAATGAATTTAGATAAATTGAATCTTATTTTAAATCCAGGACAGGTGCTTGCCACTTAAAGAAACCCTGAAGCAAATCATTTTTTCAAGTTAAAAAATGGGCTATTTCGTCATTTTTGTAGTTTCCTTCATGTTGTACTAAAAATAAAACATAGTCCCCTAGAATTTAGAGAGTAGATGCTTTTGAATAAAAAGTTATGGTTTTGAGATGTTTATTTTTCAAACCTTCTCTGATACCAGAGCTTAAATGGAAAATATCTGGTTTTCTGAAATCCCCAGTATTCCAATCTAGTGTCTTTTCATGGTAGTTCTTTTTTTATAATTGCAACTTTCATTTTGGATTCAAGGAGTACATGTGCAGTTTGTTACATGGATATATTGCATGATGCTGAAGTTTGGGGTAGAAATGATCCTGTCGCCCAAGCAGTGAGCATACTACCCAATAGGTATTTTTTCGTCCCTTGTCCCCCTCCCTATTTCCCCTCTCTAATAGACCCCAGTGTCTATTATTCCTTCATAGTATACTTCTGAAGTAGAATCAGAAATTTCCCAGTTTTATTTGGGACAAAGTTGAAGTGTTAATAAAACATACATAGATATTGCCATCTTTGCTCCAAATTACCACCAATCACTTCTTCACTGAAACCTTGGATGTACGACATGAGCTATGAATTTTATGCCAGGGGAAAGAAATTGTAGCATGAGTTATTATTTATCAAGTACTTTCTATGTGCCAGGCATGTGTTAAGTACTTTTATATATTAGATTATCTAACCCTAATAGCCCCCATGAGCTAAGTACTATTATTACTTCAATTTTACAGCTGAGAAAATGAGTCACAGAGAGAGATTGAATGGCTTGCCCAAGGTTACATAGCTCTAAGTGGTAGATATGAAATCAAGTCCAGGAAGCCTCTCTGTCACCCTGCCTCCACATCATTCTCTCTCTCTCTCTGTATGTGTGTGTGTGTGTGTGCTGTTCTGAAATCCCAACTAGTTTGTGTGTTCCCAAAAGGCAGAGAACGGATAGCTGCCTCTATGCCATACAAGCTCAGTGGCCACTCAACTACCATTGTAGACTGATTGGGAAAAACAAACACTTGAAAGAAAAGTTTTTATTTTTATTTTTATTTTTTAAATTATACTTTAAGTTCTAGGGTACATGTGCATAACGTGCAGGTTTGGTACATATGTATACTTGTGCCATGTTGGTGTGCTGCACCCATCAACTCGTCAGCACCCATCAATTCGTCATTTATATCAGGTATAACTCCCAATGCAATCCCTCCCCCATCCCCCCTCCCCATGATAGCCCCGATGTGTGATGTTCCCCTTCCCGAGTCCAAGTGATCTCATTGTTCAGTTCCCACCTATGAATGACAACATGCGGTGTTTGGTTTTCTGTTCTTGTGATAGTTTGCTAAGAATGGTGGTTTCCAGCTGCATCCATGTCCCTACAAAGGACGCAAACTCATCCTTTTTTATGGCTGCATAATATTCCATGGTGTATATGTGCCACATTTTCTTAATCCAGTCTGTCACAGATGGACATTTGGGTTGATTCCAAGTCTTTGCTATTGTGAATAGTGCTGCAATAAACATACGTGTGCATGTGTCTTTATAGCAGCATGATTTATAATCCTTTGGGTATATACCCAGTAGTGGGATGGCTGGGTCATATGGTACATCTAGTTCTAGATCCTTGAGGAATCGCCATACTGTTTTCCATAATGGTTGAACTAGTTTACAATCCCACCAACAGTGTAAAAGTGTTCCTATTTCTCCACATCCTCTCCAGCACCTGTTGTTTCCTGACTTTTAATGATTGCCATTCTAACTGGTGTGAGATGGTATCTCATTGTGGTTTTGATTTGCATTTCTCTGATGGCCAGTGATGATGAGCATTTTTTCATGTGTCTGTTGGCTGTATGAATGTCTTTTTTGAGAAATGTCTGTACATATCCTTTGCCCACTTTTTGATGGGGTTGTTTTTTTTTCTTGTAAATTTGTTTGAGTTCTTTGTAGGTTCTGGATATCAGCCCTTTGTCAGATGAGTAGATTGCAAAAATTTTCTCCCATTCTGTAGGTTGCCTGTTCACTCTGATGGTAGTTTCTTTTGCTGTGCAGAAGCTCTTTAGTTTAATTAGATCCCATTTGTCATTTTGGCTTTTGCTGCCGTTGCTTTTGGTGTTTTAGACATGAAGTCCTTGCCCATGCCTATGTCCTGAATGGTACTACCTAGGTTTTCTTCTAGGGTTTTTATGGTATTAGGTCTAACATTTAAGTCTCTAATCCATCTTGAATTATTTTCGTATAAGGGGTAAGGAAGGATCCAGTTGCAGCTTTCTACTTATGGCTAGCCAATTTTTCCAGCACCATTATTAAATAGGGAATCCTTTCCCCATTTCTTGTTTCTCTCAGGTTTGTCAAAGATCAGATGGCTGTAGATGTGTGGTATTATTTCTGAGGACTCTGTTCTGTTCCATTGGTCTATATCTCTGTTTTGGTACCAGTACCGTGCTGTTTTGGTTATTGTGGCCTTTTAGTATAGTTTGAAGTCAGGTAGCGTGATGCCTCCAGCTTTGTTCTTTTGACTTAGGATTGTCTTGGCAATGCGGGCTCTTTTTTGGTTCCATATGAACTTTAAAGCCGTTTTTTCCAATTCTGTGAAGAAACTCATTGGTAGCTTGATGGGGATGGCATTGAATCTATAAATAACCTTGGGCAGTATGGCCATTTTCACGATATTGATTCTTCCTATCCATGAGCATGGTATGTTCTTCCATTTGTTTGTGTCCTCTTTGATTTCACTGAGCAGTGGTTTGTAGTTCTCCTTGAAGAGGTCCTTTACATCCCTTGTAACTTGGATTCCTAGGTATTTTATTCTCTTTGAAGCAATTGTGAATGGAAGTTCCTTCATGATTTGGCTCTCTGCTTGTCTGTTACTGGTGTATAAGAATGCTTGTGATTTTTGCACATTAATTTTGTATCCTGAGACTTTGCTGAAGTTGCTTATCAGCTTAAGGAGATTTTGGGCTGAGACAATGGGGTTTTCTAAATATACAATCATGTCATCTGCAAACAGGGACAATTTGACTCCTTCTTTTCCTAACTGGATACCCTTGATTTCTTTCTCTTGCCTGATTGCCCTAGCCAGAACTTCCAACACTATGTTGAATAGGAGTGGTGAGAGAGGGCATCCCTGTCTTGTGCCAGTTTTCAAAGGGAATTTTTCCAGTTTTTGCCCATTCAGTGTGATATTGGCTGTGGGTTTGTCATAAATAGCTCTTATTATTTTGAGGTACGTTCCATCAATACCGAATTTATTGAGCGTTTTTAGCATGAAGGGCTGTTGAATTTTGTCAAAAGCCTTTTCTGCATCTATTGAGATAATCATGTGGTTCTTGTCTTTGGTTCTGTTTATATGCTGGATTACGTTTATTGATTTGCGAATGTTGAACCAGCCTTGCATCCCAGGGATGAAGCCCACTTGATCATGGTGGATAAGCTTTTTGATGTGCTGCTGAATCCGGTTTGCCAGTATTTTATTGAGGATTTTTGCATCGATGTTCATCAGGGATATTGGTCTAAAATTTTCTTTTTTTGTTGTGTCTCTGCCAGGCTTTGGTATCAGGATGATGTTGGCCTCATAAAATGAGTTAGGGAGGATTCCCTCCTTTTCTATTGATTGGAATAGTTTCAGAAGGAATGGTACCAGCTCCTCCTTGTACCTCTGGTACAATTCAGCTGTGAATCCATCTGGTCCTAGACTTTTTTTGATTGGTAGGCTGTTAATTATTGCCTCAATTTCAGAGCCTGCTATTGGTCTATTCAGGGATTCAACTTCTTCCTGGTTTAGTCTTGGGAGATTGTAAGTGTCCAGGAAATTATCCATTTCTTCTAGATTTTCTAGTTGATTTGCGTAGAGGTGTTCATAGTATTCTCTGATGGTAGTTTGTATTTCTGTGGGGTCGGTGGTGATATCCCCTTTATCATTTTCATTGCGTCTATTTGATTCTTCTCTCTTTTCTTCTTTATTAGTCTTGCTAGCAGTCTGTCAATTTTGTTGATCTTTTCAAAAAACCAACTCCTGGATTCATTGATTTTTTGGAGGGTTTTTTGTGTCTCTATCTCCTTCAGTTCTTCTCTGATCTTAGTTATTTCTTGCCTTCTGCTAGCTTTTGAATGTGTTTGCTCTTGCTTCTCTAGTTCTTTTAATTGTGATGTTAGAGTGTCAATTTTAGATCTTTCCAGCTTTCTCTTGTGGGCATTTACTGCTATAAATTTCCCTCTACACACTGCTTTAAATGTGTCCCAGAGATTCTGGTATGTTGTATCTTTGTTCTCATTGGTTTCAAAGAACATCTTTATTTCTGCTTTCATTTCGTTATGTACCCAGTAGTCATTCAGGAGCAGGTTGTTCAGTTTCCATGTAGTTGAGCGGTTTTGATTGAGTTTCTTAGTCCTGAGTTCTAGTTTGATTGCACTGTGGTCTGAGAGACAGTTTGTTATAGTTTCTGTTCTTTTACATTTGCTAAGGAGTGCTTTACTTCCAATTATGTGGTCAATTTTGGAATAAGTGCAATGTGGTGCTGAGAAGAATGTATATTCTGTTGATTTGGGGTGGGGAGTTTTACAGATGTCTATTAGGTCCACTTGGTGCAGAGATGAGTTCAATTCCTGGATATCCTTGTTAACTTTCTGTCTCGTTGATCTGTCTAATGTTGACAGTGGAGTGTTGAAGTCTCCCATTATTATTGTATGGGAGTCTAAGTCTCTTTGTAAGTCTCTAAGGACTTGCATTATGAATTTGGGTGCTCCTGTATTGGGTGCATATATATTTAGGATAGTTAGCTCTTCCTGTTGAATTGATCTCTTTACCATTATGTAATGGCCTTCTTTGTCTCTTTTGATCTTTGATGGTTTAAAGTCTATTTTATCAGAGACTAGGATTGCAACCCCTGCTTTTTTTTGTTCTCCATTTGCTTGGTAGATCTTCCTCCATCCCTTTATTTTGAGCCTATGTATGTCTCTGCATGTGAGATGGGTCTCCTGAATACAGCAACTGATGGGTCTTGACTCTTTATCCAGTTTGCCAGTCTGTGTCTTTTAATTGGAGTATTTAGTCCATTAACATTTAAGGTTAATATTGTTATGTGTGAACTTGATCCTGCCGTTATGATATTAACTGGTTATTTTGCTCGTTAGTTGATGCAGTTTCTTCCTAGCCTCGATGGTCTTTACATTTTGGCATGTTTTTGCAATGGCTGGTACCGGTTGTTCCTTTCCATGTTTAGGGCTTCCTTCAGGGTCTCTTGTAAGGCAGGCCTGGTAGTGACAAAATCTCTAAGCATTTGCTTATCTGTAAAGGATTTTATTTCTCCTTCACTTATGAAACTTAGTTTGGCTGGATATGAATTCTGGGTTGAAAATTCTTTTCTTTAAGAATGTTGAATATTGGCCCCCACTCTCTTCTGGCTTGTAGAGTTTCTGCCGAGAGGTCTGCTGTTAGTCTGATGGCTTCCCTGTTTTGTTTTTAAAACTTTCTCTCTCTAGCTTAGCTAAAGATAATTATTTTTTCAGGGGATGGAGGGAGTACTGTTCACTTCTCCCAGAAAATAGTTACTTACTGAATGCCAATCTCATAGCCTGGAAGGGTTAACTTTACTGTCTGAGAGAGGACGAGGCAGTGTGTATAGTGGTATACTCATCTTTTTCCATCAGAACCATGGTAGGTGGCTTAAAGGAAGGGCCACTCAGTCTGAGTTCAAAATACCCCATCCACAACTAGTGTTAGACTGATTCGACCTCCTTGGGTCTCACCATTTTCATCTGTACAATGGGGATGATAATAAGTAACAAATCCTTCATAAGGACATTGTGAGGATTGAATGAGATAATTAAAGTACATCGAATTATGTCTGGCATGTAACAAATGCTCAGTAATATTAGCTCTTATTGTTCCTAGCTCGAGGCCCATAAGTGCATTTTAGCACAGGTTTCTCTGAGCTTCTTTTGGTTCTGGGGACTCTGAGAGAGTTCATTTTGCTAAGTTGGAGGAAGCAGGAAAGGCATTTGCATTTGCAGAAGCTGTCAGCGTTTGATTTTGTTTGGCCCTGACAAGAAATTGCTTCTTATTTTGAAAACAAAGGAAAAATGTATTTTCAAGTGAAGAAACACCTTTAAAGGCATATAAAAATACCCAGAAGACTTATTAGGCAGAAAACAGCTTTCATAGATCAACGTCGTAGTGATTGAGGAGGAAAATTGTCAACTGTAAGAATTAGATTGCCTTTAATGGAGAAGCAGAGTTGGGCATGGCAGAGACCGCTAGGATGGGTGGGGGAGGGAGAAGGAAGGGGGAGGCAAAAGGCTTGCCAAAGAGCCACGGAGATTGGATTGTGCCAGTCCAGAAACCACTTGCCAGAAGAAAGCTGCAGTCGCTTTCACCCACTGCCGCTTTGCGGTAATGAATGCATTTTTGATTAGCTTTGCTGATTACCTGCTCACTATGCACACAGCAGAAGATAGAATAGCAGAGGCTGGGGCTCTTGCTTAAGACTTTAGAGGCAAGGGTTGGTGGGAGGGCTTTGATGCTCTTTTGTATTTTTCTTTTCCCATCTTCTCCTTAGTGTACATTAAAATAACACTGTCTTGTTCTGGGAGCAGCCAAGAGGCCAGAATCTTAGTTTATTTCCCTTACACATTGGTGCTGTTACAGGAAAATAAAAACAGTGCCAGAGGGGCAAGGAGCTGCACTAAAGCCCCCATCCACTTTCCTCTGATTTCTTTGTAACATTTAACTCATCCCCTCAACCACAGGAGATGGATGTCTTTGCATATATTGAAAAAGAAATTATGTCTTTGATTTCCTAGATACATTACAAGTATTTACCAAGATATGAGAATTAGGTGTGGAAATAGGTTTTAGGCTCAGAAGGCAAAGTCTCTAAAGATTTAGTGCAATTTGAATGGGAACATGAACTTTGGGAAGGAAAAACACAGGTTATCAATTTTAGAACAATTTCCTCTCTGGTGCTGTAAGATGAGAACTAGAATCCAGTATTTATAATCAAATGAATCTTTTTTATTTTTTAACACATTAGTACAGCAGTTTTGTTCATATTGTGTTTTCTCTGTGCATGGGCTATTAATTGTTTTTGGTTGTCGTAGTTTCTGTTCTGGACTGAGCATTGTATGAGGCCCAATCTATTTCTAACAAGGTGAAGGCTAAATAAACGGCGAGACTCATCTATGAATGTCAACCCAGCCTGTGACTGATTGATATTGCCTAAACCAAACACTTTCTTTATTTGGGTAGGAATGGAGGACTTGACAGCTGCTTGAATACACAGATCAGGGCTAGCCCTATGTCTAGGAGCAGTGAGTGAGTGCTTCCTTTGAGGGGTTTCTAATGCTTCCATTTTACCTTTTTTGTATCTTCACTAGTAGCCTCATTGTGCTTTCCAAAATTCCTATTTTCACCCACTCCTTTGGAAAGCACTCTGTTAAGATGGTGATGCGGCCTGCATTTGATGCATCCTTCCCAATATTTCTACATCATGGCACACAGGCAGCTCCTCATAACTGGAGTCAATAAGTTTGGACTCTGGCCACTCCAGATCTTGAGTACTGAAGGGAATTACTAACTGAGCACACCTCTGATCTTTTATATGGCCACCCTTATGAAAGATCACCACTCATTCATAAGGGTGACCATATCCTTTATGATCCAATCTGGGGCACTTTGAGAGTGAAAGGAGGCACTGTTAATAATTAAGCCAGGACATGAGGCAAACTGTATCATCTAGGAAGTTTAGTCACCTCAGTCAATTATACCCTAACGTAGGTCAGTTTCCCAGATGAGCCCTACTGAGAAAAGACCTCTGAAACGTGTACTTTTCTAATCTGTTTGCTCCATTAGTCAGTTTCCTTATCTGTCTTTCTATTTATATAGCTAGGATCACCTACTCTTATTTATCCTGTTTTTTCTAGTCTCCATTTCACAGATGAAGAGACAGATATGACACAAAATGATGTTTTATACTCTAGTTTTTGTCAGAAGTGAGTAATTAGGTAGCAACAAGGCCACATGGGACCCAGGGGCAAATTGGTGATTTTTGAGTCCTCACTAAATTTCCATTTTGGTATCTTCCTCATCTTGTTTACCCTCTTTCTTTCTCTAGCTTCCCAGTGCCCATGTTCCCTCCCATGTCCAGAATTTTCTTTCTTTGCTCATATCCATTAAAGCTTAGCTTTTTTAATAATATTTGATTCCTTTGAGACTTTGCCTTCTGTTCAAAAATGAATGCTAAAAATTTACATATTAGCTTCCCTAGGAAGTATATTCACATTTAAATAGGGGACTTCTGAAGACGTGACTGTGTTAATCCAGTGAAACAGTGATAAAGGTGGGAATTCAGGCACCATGGCAACAGGGTGTTTTTCTGGTTAGAAGACACAACCTCACAGTATGACCTGACTTATATCACATAGGGCCTGTCTTGGTCAGGGCTTTCAAAGTTGGATGAGCTATAATGCCCTTGACATGGTTTATTTTGCCATCTAGATGACATGCTCTATGGGATTGTGGCATAATTTTAGATTTACTTGAATTTATGAAAAGCCAATAGAATGCTTTTTATGACAGTTAAAGTTGATTTAAAAAGTAAAAAAGTAAAATAATCCAGGTTCGTGTTTGATCTGCTTCAGGCAGAAACATGAACTCACTTTAGAGTGGTAGAGATCTAGAAATGATTGCCTTCCCTTGAGAGTAGAATTGCCCTTTGTCTTTTTGGGATGATGAAACATAGATTGCCTGGTGGATGGGCAAGCACTCTTAGAACTAAAATTCTCAGCCCTCTATTTTAATATCTTCCCCATCTACATTCCTTTGAAACTAAAATGTAAAAATCAGGATCAGGATTCTTTGGGAAATCAGCTTTAAAGGACACATTATTTATTTATTAGTGTTTGTATATATTCTGTATCCTACTAGTCACCATCTAAACCAACCAGTTGATACTCCCTGTGGATGTGACATTTGGTCATTCATTAGCAAATATTTCTTGAGTGCCTACTATGTTCCAGATACTGTTCTAGATACCGGTGAACAAGACAGACATAGACCCTGCTCTCATGAAAGTTAAATAAACAAAAAACCAAACAGCTAACAAATATAGTAACAACCCATTTTGATTTGTTTAAAAGAAAACCAATAGGGTGTTGTCATAGAGAAAAGAAAGTGAGGACCAACTTTTGGGTGCCAGTAAAAGAAAGCCAAACCAAAATTGGGTCAAATTAAAAGGGATTTATTATCACACTGAATGAGAAGTCTGAAGGTAGGGAACCCAGGGTTAAATCAGATATACAATACAACTTTTATGAGGGACCCAGGCACATTGCATCTTTCTATTCTACCATCCTTAGTGTATGAGTAATGCTTTATTCATGGTTGTAAAATGTCTTCCACAATTGTAAGCATCACATGTAGACACACAACAGCTAGTCAAGGGAAATTGTTGTTTAATTTTCTGTCTCTCTCTCTCTTTTTTTTTCTCATCAAGAAAGGCCTTTCCAAAAAGGTCCCAAGTGGACTTCACTTTTTGTGAAATTTGTCAGATCTGCATCACATGACTATCCCTAAACTAGTCATTGACAAAAGTGCATGATATGATCATGATTGCTGAAGACAAATTGCGATTTACCAGCTAGAACTGGGAAGGGGCCAAACCTGCCTGGCCACATGACAGCCATATCCTTGAACAAAATTATCATTGTCCTAGATAATAGTAAGGTGGATGAAGAGTACCTGCTATAGGAGAAGTCAATATTTTCTGCCTCAGATAGGGCAGTCAGGAAAGGCCCTTTTGATGAAATGATGTATTAACTGAGACAGGAAGGAGGAGATGGATTCAGTCAAATGAAGCTTGGGAGATAGGACATTTCAGGCAGAGGGAAGAGCCTACGCAAAATAATTGAGATTGAAAGAGGTTGGCATCTTTGAGGACCTGAAAGAGGACCAGTGTGACTAGAATGTAGCAGGTAATGGGAGAGCTACATGAAATGAGATTTGGGAGCAAGGCAGAGACTATAACAATTAGGACTTTGTAAAGCGTGGCATAGATTTAAGACTTCTTCAAAGTGCAGTGGGAACCACTGAAGGGCTTTAAATAGCTATGGGTCATGGCCTATATCTTAGGATTATTCTTGCTGCTATATTGAGAATGAATTAGAAAGTCAGCAAGATTAGAATTTGGAGACCAATTAGGAGATTGTGGCAATGGTTCAGGCAACAGATGGTGGGGGCTGGAATAGGGGGGTAGAAATGTATGTGGAGAGAGAAGTGGAGAGAAATATTTTATAGGTAGAACTGACATGTCTAATGGCTCAGAGGTGGGGCGGGAAGAAAAGGGAAGAAGCAAAGACATTTTCTGGGCTTTTGGCTTGAGAAACTAGGTAAATGGTAGTCTCCTCCTCTTCCTCCTCCTTACCACCCACTTTCTTTTAACTGAGATGGGAAGTTCTGGGCAAGGAATAGGCTTTGAGAGAAGTGGGAGTGTTGATCCAAGAGTTCTGTTTAGATATTTTAGGTTTGAGATGTAAGATATTCAAGTGGAACGATCAAATGGATAACTGCATAGGAGACTCGGTAGCCCAGAGGAAAGGTCTGGGCCAGAGATACATATTTGGAAGTCAGCAGTGTAGAAATGGCATTCAAAGTCAGAGAAATGGATGAGCTCACTTAGTGAAAAAGGTTAGGGTGAACAGAGGAGCAGGTTTAGTGCTAAGTTCTAAAGCACATGAACTTTGAGACACTAGGGGAGATGAAGAGAAGTCTGCAAAGGAAATTGAAAATAGAAGTCATTGAGGTAGAAGGAAAACAAAGAGAGACTAAGTGATTTACCCAGGGTTACACTGCCCTAATCTCCTCTTAAGCGCTCAGGAAAATTGTATAGAATCTTTTGAAAGGACAGAGTATATGAGAAAAGGAAGAGGTAATTTTACACACATTTAAAAAACATTATTTTCTTTCTTAATATAAATACTACACTAGGTACTTCTGGTTTCTGGTCTGACAAGTAAGGAGCTTAGAATTTGCCATTGCTTTTATAGCTTAACAAGTGAAAAGCTGAATAAACTGAGAAGTCAACAACTCTTATTAGATCTATTAGAGAAGTGAGGTCACAAGGAAAACCACTGCCTCAATAACTGGAGAGACAGGCAGGTGGGTATAGAGAATCACAACCTACAGAAGCCCATGAGCAGAAATCTTTATGGGAACCAATAACAGGGTAGGAAAACCTAAACTGTAATTGCCAAATTTCTGGAGGCTCAGTTTGGGTAAGTCTGAGAATTAAAAACTCCAGGGGACTTACTCATAGGATTTCCCCACACGTTTGTAAGTTTTACCTCCAGGAATACTATCAGGTCCTCACAGTGAATTTTGGAGAAAAATCCCCTTTTGCCTCTGGCAAGGAAAGGAGAAAAGGAATCATTTTGAGATACACCAGAGGACTTTGTGCTTCTTAACAAGGTTTTCCCTCAAGCCAAACTATTTTGCCAGAGCTTAACCTGTTGGGGTTTAATCAGAGCTTGACCTATTTGGGGGAAAGGAAATACCAGCTTTGGCTCCCTCTAGCCATCTTGTCCCCACTAAGGGGGTAAAAATCTGAGAAGCACTGATGAAGTTCACAGTCCAGGAGCATAGGCTTCTAACCGAAGCTCTATTTACTGTAGTTCCTTTCACCCAGTTCATCATGTATACCTTTCAGCAAAAAATTATAAGGCATACCAAAAGGCAAAACAAAAACAAAACAAAACAAACCCCCCCCCCCACCCCAAACACACACCTTTGAAGAGGCTTAGCAAGTATCAGAACCAGATTCAGATATGGAAGGAATGTTGGACTATCAGACCAAGAATTAAAAACAAAAAACAAACTATGATTCATATGCTAAGGGCTTTAGTAGAAAAAGTAGAGAACATGCAAGAACAGAGGGCAGTGTAAGCAGAGAGATGAAAATTGTAAGAAAGAGTGAAAAAGAAATGCTAAAGCTAAAAAATACTATAACAGACATGAAGAATGCCTATGATCGACTTATAAGTAGGCTGGGAATTATTAAGGAAAGAATCTCTGAGTTTGAGGCTATGACAATAGAAACCTTCAAAATTGAAAAGCTAAGATAAAAAAGACTGCAAAAAAGAACAGAATATACAAGAGCTGTGGGACAACTACAAAATGTGTGACATATATATAAGGGAATGTGAGGAAAAGAGAGAAAGAAACTTGAACAATATTTGAAGCAACAATGATTGAGAATTTCCCCAAAATTAGTGTTAGACACCAAAACAAAGATCCAGGAAGCTCAGAGAACACCAAAAAAGATAAATGCCAAAATAACTATACCTAGGCATATTATTCAAACTTCATAAAATCAAAGATAAAGAAAAAATCTTGAGAGAAGCCAGAAGAAAAACAACCTCACTGATAAAGGATCACAGGTAAGAACTACATCCAACTTTTCTGAAACCAGGGAAGCAAGAGAGAGTGGAATAAAATATTTAAAGTGTTGAGATTATATTGAGATATGTCCTTTGTATTCCAATTTTGCTGAGATTTTAATCATAAAGAGATACTGGATTTTGTCAAATGCCTTTTCTGCATCTATTGAGATGATCATGTAATTTTTGTTTTTAATTCTGTTTATGTGGTGTATCACATTTATTGACTTGCCTATGTTAAGCCATCTCTGCATCCTTGGTGTGAAACCCACTTGATCATGTGGATTATATTTTTGATATGTTGTTGGATTTGATTAGCTAGTGTTTTGTTGAGGATTTTAGCATCTATGTTCATCAGGGTCATTGGTGTGTAGTTTTCTTCTTTGGTTATGTTCTTTCCTGGCTTTGGTATTAGGGTTATAATGGATTCATAGAATGATTTAGGGAGGGTTCCCTCTTTCTCTATCTTGTGGAATAGTATCAATAGGATTGGTACCAATTCTTTAAATGTCTGGTAGAATTCTGCTGTGAATCCATCTGGTCCTGGACTCTTTTTGTTGGTAATTTTTAAATTAGCATTTCAATCTCACTTAACTCACAGCCACCATAATACTGAATGGAGAAAAGTTGAAAACATTTCCTCTGAGAACTGGAATAAGACAAGCAGACAAGAGAAAGAAATAAAGGCATACAAATTGGTAAAGAGGAAGTCAAACTGTCGCTGTTTGGTGATGATATGGTCATTCATCTCGAAAACCTAAAGACTCCTCCAGAAAATTCCTAGAACTGATAAAAGAATTCAGCAGTTTTCAGATACAAAATTAATGTACACAAATCAGTAGCTCTTCTATACACCAACAACGACCAAGCTGAGAATGAAATCAAGATCTCACCCCCTTTTACAATAGTTGTAAAAAAATAAACAAAATACTTAGGAATACACTTAACCAAGGAGATGAAAGACCTCTACAAAGAAAACTACGAAACACTGCTGAAAGAATCATATATGACACAAACAGAAACACATCCCATGCTCATGGATGGGTAAAATCAATATTGTGAAAATGACCATACTTCCAAAAGCAGTCTACAAATTCAATGCCATCCCTGTCAAAATACCATGATCATTCCCACAGAATTAGAAAAAAACAATTATAAAATTCATATGGAACCAAAAAAGAGCCTGCATAGTCAAAGCAAGACTAAGCAAAAAGCTCAAATCTGGAGGCATCACATTGCTTGATTTCAAAGTATACTCTAAGACCATAGTCACCAAAACAGCATAGTACTGGTATAAAAATAGGCACATAGAACAATGGAACAGAATAGAGAATCCAGAAATAAACCCAAATACTTACAGCCAGCTGATCGTTGACAAAGCAAACAAAAAGTCAAGGTGGGGAAAGGACACCCTTTTTAACAAATGGTGCTGGGATAATTGGCTAGCCACATGTAGGAGAATGAAACTGTGTCCTCATCTCTCACACAAAAATCAACTCATGATGGATTAAGGACTTAAATCTAAGACCTGAAACTATAAAAATTCTAGAAGCTAAAAACCCTTCTAGACACTGGCTTAGGCAATGATTTCATGACCAAGAACCCAAAAGCAAATGCAATAAAAACAAAGACAAATCGCTGGGACTTAATTAAACTAAAGAGCTATTGTATAGCAAAAGAACAGTCAGTAGAGCAAACAGAAACCCACAGAGTAGGAAAAAAATCTTCACAATCTATATATCTGACAAAAGACTAATATCCAGAATCTACAATGAATTCAAACAAATCAATAAGAAAAAAACCAAACAATCCCATCAAAAAGTGGGCTAAGGACATAATAGACAATTTCAAAAAGAAAGCATACAAATGGCTAACAAATATATGAAAAAATGTTCAACATCACTAATAATCAGGGAAATGCAAATCAAAACCACAATGCAATACCACCTTACTCCTGCAAGAATGGCCATAATTAAAAAATAAAAAAATAGTAGATGTTGGCATGGATGTGGTGAGCAGGGAATATTTCTACCTGCTGGTGGGAATGTAAACTAGTACAACCACTATGGAAAACACTGTGGAGATTCTTTAAATAACTAAAAGTAGAACTACCATTTGATCTAGCAGTCCCACTACTGGATATCTACCCAGAGGAAAATAAGTCATTATACAAAAAGATACTTGCATGTTTATAACAGTACAATTCACAATTGCGAAAACATGGGACCAACCCAAATACCCATCAATTAATGAGTGGATAAAGAAACTGTGATATATATGACATATGTGAAACTGTGATATGTATATATGACATATATGAAACTATGATATATATATGTGACAGAATACTACTCAGCCATAAAAAGGAATGAATTAATGGCATTGCAGGGACCTGGATGAGATTGGAGACTATTACTCTAAGTAAAGTAACTCAGGAATGGAAAACCAAACATCATGTGTTCTCACTGATATGTGGGAGCTAAGCTATGAGGATGCAAAGGCATAAAAATGACATAACAGACTTTGGGGACTCAGGGAGAAAGGGTAGGAAGACAGTGAGGGATAAAATACTACAAATAGGGTGTAGCGTATACTGCTCGGGTGATGTGTGCACCAAAATATCACAAATCACCACTGAAGACCTTACTCATGTAACCAAACATCACCTGTTCTCCTATAACCTGTGGAATAAAAATAAAATAAAGCGTTGAGAGAAAAAATCCACCAACATAGAATTCTGGCCCCTGTGAAATTATGCTTTAAAAGTGAAGGAGAAATAAAGACTTTCTCTGACAAACAAAAATTGAGAGAATTCATTGCCAGTAGATCTGCCTTGAAAGAAATGTTGAAAGAAATTCTTCAGAGAGAAGAAAATGATATAGCTCAGAGACTTGGATTTGCATAAAGAAAGGAAGAGCATAAAACAATAAATAAATGGAAGTAAAATAAAAACTTTTGTTTTTCTTATTCTTATTGTTCCAGTAGATAACAGTTTATACAAAATAATAATGACAACAATGTATTCAATTATGTATGCTTATGTACATATATGAATATATATGTGTATATCATATATATGCTTATGTATAAGCCAAATGAATGATAGCAATGATACAATAGATGGGAGGGGGAGTTAGGAATATTTTCTTATTATAAGATACTTCTATCACCCATGGAACAGTATAGTGCTATTTGAAAGTAAACTTGGATTAGTTGTAAATATATATTGTTAACTCTAAGACAACCACTAAAATAAGTTAAAAAATAAGTATAATTGATATGCTAAGAAAGGAGAGAAAATGGAATCATAAAGTGCATAATTAAAAGACCTAAACAGACACTGTACCAGAGAATATATACAGTTGGCAAGTAAGCATATGAAAAAATTTTCAACATATGTCATTAAAGAATTACAAATTAAAAAAAGAATGATGAACCACTAAACATCTATTAGAATGGTCCCAAACCAAACACTGACAATATCAAATGCTGATAAGGATATGGAGCAACAGAAACTCTCAGTCATTGCTGGTAAAAAAGGCAAATGGTACGGCCACTTTCAAAGACAGTTTGGCAGTTTCTTACAAAACCAATCATACTTTAACCATATGATCCAGCAATCGCACTCCTTACCCAGATGAACTAGAAACTTACAGAAAAACACAAAATCGTCTGCACAGATGTTATTGACAATCTTAATTGCCAATATTTGGAAGCAATCAAAGTGTCTTTCTGCAGATGAATGGATAAACTGTGGTACATTCAAACAATGGAATATTGTTCAGCACTAAAAGGAGATGATCTACTAATACATGAAAAGACATGAAGGAAACTTATATGCATATCTTTTCACTTAGTGAAAGAAGTCAGTCTGAAAATGCTACATACTGCATAAGTCCAACCAAATTCTGGAAAAGGAAAAACTGTGTAGACCAAAGATGAATGGTTTCCAGAGATTGGTGGGGGTTGGGGAGGGATGAATAGGCAGAGCACAGAGGTGTTTTCAGAGCAGTGAAACTATTCTAATGATACTTTAATGGTGGGTACACGTCAGTATATATTGGTTCAAACCCATAGAATGTACAACAACAAGAGTGAACCTTAATGTAAACCATGGACTTTAGGTAATATTGATGTGTCAATATCGGTTAATTGATTGTAACAAGTATACCTCTCTGGTGGAGGATGTTGTTGGTAGGGGATGTTTGTGTGAGAAGGCAAGGGCTGCATGGGATTTCTTGGTTCTTTCTGCTTTACTTTGCTATAAATCTAAAACTACTCTATAAAATAATGTTTATTAATTTAGAAAATTATACATGTCATGTTGAAAATTTAGATGACATGTATAAAAAATAAGAAAATGAAAATCACCCACAGGTCCATTGTTACTTTCATGTATAACTAATTCTCTTCCTTCTCTTCCTCCCTCTCTTCCTTCTTCATTCTCTCTCTCCCTCTTGCCACCTCCCCAGACACAGACACACACACACACACACACACACATACACACACACACATACACGGTATGAGCATCTCAGTGGCTTCACGCAATATAAGCTATTTTCCTGCTCATGCTACATTGTCCAATATACATGGGCAAGGAGTCTCTGCTCACTGTAGTCACTTAAGGACCCAGGTTGACTAAAGACCTTTCTCAACAAATGCTTCCATGATCAATAAGGCAAGAAAAGGGACATGCGGCTAATTAAGCACTGGCCCTTAAACATTCCACTCACGTGGAATGTTAACATCATATGACTGTGTCTAACGTCAGAGGGATAGGAATACACTGCCTAGTTACATCGTATGGCTGCGCTAACGTCAGAAGGGATAAGAATACACAATCATATAATGTCCCTGAAGGGGAGCATGAGAGTTATGAACAGTCCTAATGATTACCAGAAGCATGCGTATTTTAAAACTCATGCTCTATATACTGTTGTGCAACCTCCTTTTAAACGCAATATATTTTTAAAATAGTGTATTAAAATTTTTTCCATGCTGCTATAATTTGGATATTTGTCCCCCAAATATCACGTTGAAATTTGATCCCAATGTTGGAGGTGGGGCCTAATGGGAGGTGTTGGGTCATGGGGAATCTCTCCTGAACAGATTAACACTCTCTTGCAGGGGTGAGTGAGTTCTCTATTAGTTCTCCTGGGAGTTAGTTGCTAAAAAGAGCCTGGCACCTCCTTCCTCTCTGTCTTGCTCTTCTCTCACCATGTGATTGCTGCACACACCCCAACTTCCCTTCACCTTCCATCATAAGTAGAAGCAGTCTGAGGCTCTCACCAGAAGCAGAGGCTGACTGTACACATCTTGTACATCCTGTAGAACTGTGAGCCAAATGAACCTATTTTCTTTATAAATTATCCAATCTCAGGCATTCCTTCAAAGCAAAACAAAATGGACTAAAACATATGCCATTAAATATTATCCTATAAGATGCTTTTTAATAGCTGTATATATATGCAATAATTTTTTTAATCAATCCTCTCTTTAAACTGGTTCCAATATTTCTATGGCAAGTTATGCTGCAGTGAAGACTCATTTGCATACATCTTTGTTCTCATTTGTGATTCTTTCTACAGGACAAATTACTAGAGTAAAAAGAAATGCAAAATGTCAATACCTTTACTATATTTATTTTTAAAGAAATGAACTCTTGCTCTGTCACCTAGGCTGGAGTGCAGCAGTGTGATCACAGTTCAGTGCAGCCTCCAACTCCTGGGCTCAAGGGATCCTTGTGCCTCAGCCTCCTGAGTAGCTGGGACCACAGGCATGTGCCACCACACCCGGCTAACTTATTTTATTTTACTTTTGTAGAGATGGGGTCTCACCATGTTGCCAAGGCTGGCCTTGAACTCCTGGCATCAAATGAGACTCCCACCTCAGCCACCCAAACTTTTGGTATTACAGGCATCAGCTACCTCACCTAGCTCATTTTTTTTGAGACAGGTTCTCACTCTGTCACCCAGGCTGCAGTGCAGTGGTGTGATCATAGCTCACTGCAGCCTTGAACTCCTGGGCTCAGGTGATCCTCCTGCCTTAGCTTCCCAAGTAGCTGGGACCACAGGTACATGCCACCACACTCAGCTAATTTATTTTATTTTTGTTGAGGTGGGGATCTCACTATGTTGCTCAGGCTAGTGTCTAGCTCCCAGCCTCAAGTAATCCTCCCTCCTCAGCCTTTCAAGTAGGTGGTACTAAAGGTGTGTGCTACCATGTCTGGCTCTTTTAAAAATTTTTTTGTGGAGATGGGACCTTGCTATGTTGCTCAGGCTGGTCTTGATGTCCTGACCTCAAACCATCCTCCTGCCTCTGTTTCCCAAAGTTTTGGGATTATAGGCGTGAGCCAGTGAAATGGCCCTACTTTGCTATTTATTGTTAAATTTTCCTCCAGAATTTTAAAGATCAGTTATCTTCCTACAAGCAATGTGCAAGAGTGTACATTTCCCAGAATCTTACCAATTATGGCTATTATCCACTTTTTTTTGCTAATTTTCACAAAATATCACTTGGTTTTACTTGTATTTTTCATTGCTTAATAGTGAGATTGAGCATTTTTATGTGCTATTTGGCCATTCTTATTTTGTGAATTGCCTATTTGTGTCTTCTGTACTTGTTTTTGCAGTGACACACCAGTATGAATATACTTTATTCTTGTTCAGCCCCCACTCATAAACATACTTCTTTTCTCTCATCCCATTTTGAGCTTAAAAATTCGAATAGTAACTAAGGCAACAAAACCTGCTAGGTGGTTGGACTCCAAAATAGTAGTAGTAATCATCTTGAAACTCTTAACAATAGTTTTTATTAACTGTGTATGGTGTGAAAAATCTGTATTGTATATTCTGAGTATCTGTCATGATTCAGAGACATTTTTCATGAGTGCTTTTCTAGGTATATTGAGTCCCTACCCTTGGGGCATAATTGCTCCATTCTATGTAAATGGTGCCAACAGGAGTTGTGCAATGTGCTTGCCCTGCCAAGCACCTAAAGGTCTGGGGACCTGATTTTTATTCATAACTACCAGCTTTAACTGATTCTACTATTATTGTTTTCTGCTTTCTCTCTTCACTCACTTCATTTCAACTTCATCCCTCAAGTGAATATTATTTTTCACCAAAAAGACATTACAAATTAGCATGGATAAATGATTGCTTATTCTTAAAAAACATAGTAGCACAGTCATTGATTTAGGTAAAATGTGAGACAAATCTTAATATGTAAAATGGATAAATGTAAAGATGTTCTGATTGAAGCAGTTGTGTGCTCTCCACTTTACCTCCCTGTCATGCTGCCTGCACAACTCTATGGACCTCCAAGATTTCCATGGAACACAATATTGAAACCATTGGTCTAATGGAACGGACACTGGGCCTAGAATAAGGAGTATAACTAACTGGTTGTGGGACTTTAGATGTGTTGTTTAACATCTCTGATACTTGCTTTCTGAATCTATAAAGTGGGAAAATATAAAATTGATTATTATATATGAGCACCCTGTACCAAATCACTGTACTGGATACTAGAGAGGATTCACATAATGCAAGAGGCAGTTCTTGTTCTTAAGAAGTTTATAACTCACTTAACACCTTAACACCTATTCTACTTATCTTCTAAGATGCCTATGAGAACTGATAAAATGGCAGAAGCAAATAAAAATGACAATATGCAAGTTTGGAAGAAGTAAAAACCTTGTATGACAAATGCAAAACAGTATGATATATATTGAGTTATCATTAATATTTTATTGACTATGTCAAAAAGTCAGAGGTTTTTTTGAAGGTTAAATAGACTGCTTTATAGAGATTGATCCACTTAATTGAGAAGTGGTGTCTGCTGTCTCCTTCCCCAGAGCTCACCAGTATTCAGAGGCATGAGGAGTGCTTCACATCTGGAAACCACTGTCAAATCCCAAGATTTGGAATAAAACCCACCCACTGGTGAAGAGCAGTCACTGAACAAACTTTCTAGAATTCTGGGAGTGGGCTTGGCCTGGAGGAATAACTATCTCAGTAGGTTTCAAGCAACAGTCAACACTAGATTGTACACTATTATGTTAGCACATGTTAAAAGGGTAGAGGGCAACACATGACATTAGGTCCTCAGGAGTTAGCAGGCAGGTAGGTGCATTTGGGAGATCTGCCTATTGGTAGCAGAATTCTAACCAATGAGTGGAGATTCAGGTGAAGGATCTGAGCCTAAGAGTACCGGGGCCCTAGTCAGGAGCACCAGGATGAATTTGGAAATTGAAAACAGCAGAAGTCCAGGCTAATTGGAGGAGTTGGCTTCTTAGGGTCTTTTCAGGCTATAAAACTAATCACACAAGGCTGAGGCGGGCGGATCACGAGGTCAGGAGATCGAGACCATCCTGGCGAACATGGTGAAACCCCATTTCTACTAAAAATACAAAAAAATTAGCTGGGCGTGGTGGCGGGCGCCTGTAGTCCCAGCTGCTTGGGAGGCTGAGGCAGGAGAATGGCGGGAACCCGGGAGGCGGAGCTCGCAGTGAGCCGAGATTGCGCCACTGCACTCCAGCCTGGGCGACAGAGTGAGACTCTGTCTCAAAAACAAACAAACAAACAAACAAAAACTAATCACACAAGGTGAGTAGAAAGCAAGTAGAATCTTTTTCTACTGCAATACTTATGAGGTGGTAGCCAAAATGGGGAGATATATAACATGGTATGGTTGCTGGAGGAACTCCCTAGAAAGAAACTCTTTCATCTCCCTATGACATCCACACACCAAGGATAAACTTTTGGGAAAGTTCATTTTTTGTTACATTCCTGTGCTCTGTGGCACAAGATACAGTGTATAGGGGGAAGGGGATTTTTTACTCAAAATATTTCCTAATTATTAAAGCTGTTGTTACTTTTGATAACAAAAGGCAATTGAATTCTTTAGGTTGTGATTATGATACTGCAGCACTATTTTGTGTCTGATCAAGAGCAATTAGGGCAAAAGCTTTCCAAATTGACAGCTCTCTCTCCTTTCAGAATGTAGGATAGGGGATGAATTAAGGTGGACTAGAGTGAATATGAAGAAACAAGTTGTGTTAGAAGATTTTAGCAACCCAAGTGGGAGGTGGTGGTAATTTGACTCCAGGTGATGGTGATGGATATAATGAGAAGTAGATCTATTGGCAGTACATTAAGGTTGTAAAATCAACAGAAATTACTGAATGATTGGATATGTGTGTAGTGTGGGGGAGGTGTGCTGTTGGTAAAATGATGTGAAGGAGAGGGGAATGTCAAAGATGAGTCCTGGGCTTCTGCTTTACAAATATGGATGTCTGATGGTGCCATCCACTAGGAAAGGAGACAGTGAAGCAACTAGATTTGGATATAGAAAGCTCCAAGTTCAGTTTTGGACATATTGAATCTGCAGTGCTTTTGAGACTTCAAGAGGAAAGTCTGAAGTTTGGGGAAGAGGTCTGTGCCGGAGACTTAAATTAGGTGAGTCATTTTTGAGTGACACTATCCCCAGTATTCTGTAATTTGTTTTCTACCCTTAATAAGTCATGTGCATTTTCAATTCAATACATATTGATTAATCTCATTTGTGAGACATATAGTATTTCATAGTATGTACAAATGTACTATAACTTATTAAACCATTCCCTCATCAATGGCCATTCAGGTTGTTGCTAGTTTATTTTAAAATTGTTACAAATGCTTCAATAAACAAATTTACACATATATCTTGATATATGAATACTAGTGCTTTAATGTCTGATGGATACATTCTCAAAAGTAGGATTGCTGGGTCAAAAGTTGTGCATATTTTAATTTTAATAGATATTTCCAGATTGGCAGTATAACACAGTGGTTGAGAGCGTAGGCTCTGGAATAAAAGGGTTAGGTTTCAAATCTTAATTCCACCAATTACTAGCAGTGTAACCATGGGCAAGTTATTTAATATCCTCTGTCTTAAATCAGTTTCCTCTTCTATAATCAGGAAATATCTATCTCATGTCTGTCGTGAGAATTAAATGAGATAATATGTTTATATAAAGTGCTTAGAAAGTCTGTCACAATAAATTCAATAAATGTCATATTATTATTATTATTAGAGATGGACTTTCGCTCTAGTTGCCCAGACTGGAGTGCAATGGCACGATCTTGGCTCACTGCAACCTCCGCCTCCCGGGTTCAAGTAATTCTCCTGCCTCAGCCTGCTGCGTAACTGGGATTGCAGGCATACGCCACCACGCCTGGCTAATTTTGTATTTTTAGTAGAGACAGGGTTGCTCCATGTTGGTCAGGCTGGTCTCGAACTCCCAACCTCAGGTGGTCTGCCCGCCTCAGCCTCCCAAAGTGCTGGGATTACAGGTGTGAGCCACCGCACCCAGGTGTTATTTCAAAAAACTAATATTTGTTTATAGCTCCACCCACAGTGTTGAAGAATACCTAGTTCCCCACAAACTCAAAAGCACACTATGTTATCAAATTTTTTAAAATGTTGCTGTCGTGTCCAGTTCTGACCATGAAGGAGTAGCTGGCTTATTCTCCTGCCATGAACAACTATAAAAACTTGACAAAATATATAAAACAACTGTTTAAGGCATTTGACAGTAATCAAAGTAGGACTGCAGACTTTGAGAGAGATAGAGGAACTATAATGATTCAAGCTTAATATTCACCCAAGTGAATATTATACCCTGGGTACATTTCCCAGTATAGCAGGGCATGGTGGCCTCCCTGGGCAGTAGAGGCAGAGATCATAGTTTTTGGACTACCAAAATTGGCTGGAATTTCTGGCAGGTTGCTATAGAGACTGGAACCAGGGAGAGGTAATCCCAGAAGCACATGTGTTTTCACAATAACTCTTTTTTTTTTTTTTTTTTTTTTTTTGAGGCGGAGTCTCGCTCTGCCGCCCAGGCTGGAGTGCTGTGGCCGGATCTCGGCTCACTGCAAGCTCCGCCTCCCGGGTTCACGCCATTCTCCTGCCTCAGCCTCCTGAGTAGCTGGGACTACAGGCGCCCGCAACCGCACCCGGCTAATTTTTTTGTATTTTTAGTAGAGACGGAGTTTCACCATGGTCTCGATCTCCTGACCTTGTGATCCGCCCGCCTCGGCCTCCCAAAGTGCTGGGATTACAGGCGTGAGCCACCGCGCCCGGCCACAATAACTCTTAACATGTACCAGGCACTGGCCTAAGTGCTTTTAGCTTTAACTTAATCTTCACAATAATCCTAAACAGTCAGTTTATTAGAAGTAGGTTTATGCGGCTGAGTGCGGTGACTTACTCCTGTAATCCCAGCACTTTGGGAGGCCAAGGCGGGGGGATCAGGAGGTCAGGAGTTTGAGACCAGCCTGCCCAATATGGTGAAACCCCATCTCTACTAAATATACAAAAATTACAGGTGGTGAGCATCTGTAATCCCAGCTACTCCAGAAGCTGAGGTAGGAGAATTGCTTAAACCTGGTGGGTGGGTGTTGCAGTGAGCCAGTATCGCACCACTGCACTCCAGCCTGGGCGACAGAGCAAGACTCTGTCTCGAAAAAACAAAAACAATAAGTAGGTTTATTATTTTTCTTATTTTACAGATGTAGGTTTTTAATTATTCCTGTTTTATAGAGAAAGAAAAAATGGAGGAATAGGGAGGGTAAGTAACGTTCCCAAAGTAACACAGCTCATGGTGGTAAACTTGGATTTGAAACTAGGCAGCTACTATACCATACTGTCTTTCTGAAAAGTGGCACTAGTTTAAGTGTCTTACACATATCAACTCATAAAATAACCATTATTAATATTACCTTAAAGTTAGGGAACTTGAGGCACAAAATTATCTTCACAGCTAGGAATTACTGGAACTGAGATTCAAATACATGTAGTTAGGTTCTGATGTTTTTGCCTTAAATACTGTATCACCTCTCTCTTTTATTCTTTGTAGTTTTTATCTGGAGTGGCTGCAGAATGTAATATCTTTTAATTTTTATTTGTTGACCTAATTACATGGATTTTTCTCTTTAAAAATTTTAAATATAAACCATTTTGTTAATTTCTTAATGTCTTTCATAAACTACAGGATTTTAAAAGTGATTTTATTTAAAATTTTGTATTTGATAAACATTTTTTCTCTTTTTCTATGTTGTAAATATTTTGTATTTAGGTTGTGAAAATTTGGTGAAATAACTTGGGAAGTTTTTCACACTCTATATTCCAAATTTTAAAAACATAGACATTATTCATGCTATGTGTGACTTCTTGTGACTGTTTTTTACTTGGCGTAACTTTTTGAGGTTCATCCATATTTTCACATGTATTAGTGCTTCATACTTTTTTTGTGGCTTAATGGTATTCCATTGTGGGAATTTACCACATTTTGGTTTTCATCTGTTGATGGACATTTTGGTTGTATTCACTTTTGGACTATTGTAGCTGGTGCTCCTGTGGACATTCACAGTTTTTGTTTTCAATTTTTTGGGATATATGCCTTTGAGTAGAATTGTGGGTCTTGTGGTGGTTCTGTGTTTGATATTTTTGAGGGGCCACCAGGCTGTTTTCCATGGTGGCTGCATTGTGTGCATTCCCACCAGGAGTGCAGAAGTGTTCCAATTTCTCTACATCTTCCTCAGCACTAGTAGTTTTTGATACCACAAAAAATTATAGCCATCCTAGAGTGGATGTGAAGTGTTACTTCATTGTGGTTTTTATTTGCATTTTCTTGCAAATTGGTAGTATATCTTTTTCTTTTTTTTTTTGATGGAGTCTCGCTCTGTCACCCAAGCTGGAGTGCAGTGGCCGGATCTCAGCTCACTGCAAACTCCGCCTCCTGGGTTCACAGCATTCCCCTGCCTCAGCCTCCTGAGTAGCTGGGACTACAGGCGCCCGCCACCTCGCCCGGCTAGTTTTTTGTATTTTTTAGTAGAGACGGGGTTTCACCGGGTTAGCCAGGATGGTCTCGATCTGCTGACCTTGTGATCCGCCCGTCTCGGCCTCCCAAAGGGCTGGGATTACAGGCTTGAGCCACCGCGCCCGGCCAGTATTATCTTTTTTATGTGTTTGTTGACCATTTGTGTGTCTTCTTTAGAGAGATATCTATCCAAGTTACTTGTCCACTTTAAATTGGGTTTTTGTCTTTTGGTTGTGGATCTGTGGGAGTTCTTTATATATTCTGGATATGAGGCTCTGATCAGATGAGTGATTTGTGAATGTTTACTTCCACTCCATGGGCTTTTTACTGTGTTGATGATGTCCTCTGATACATGAAAATAAATTTTGATAAAGTCCAGTTTATCTATTTTAATAAACAGGAAGTATTTGTTTTTGAAAGCCAGACAAATCATCTTCAAATAATCTGGGATTGGGGTCATTTAAAAATTGTATATCTATAATGTTTTTTGTTTTCATTTTTTCTATTGTTTTTGTATATTCAAGTTTTTTCAAAATTTTTCCTTATATAAAATTTGGTTACCTACATTTAGAGTTTTATATTTATTGCTGAATATTTCATCTGCCATATCATCTTAGAATTTTTTAATCTCTTCAATATTTGCACTTTCTCTTCTTTCTCCCATCTAAAGTTATATATTTCAGTTGTTCCCTTTTTGTCCTAATCAGGATTTATCTATTTTGTTTTTTGAAGGTGTCAGTATTGTTGCTTGTTTATCATTCATATTTTGGAGAAGTTGTGTTTTGATTTGCTTTCTTTTCAACTTCTATCTTTATTAGTTCTTTGCTCTATTTGTTTTCATTTTTATTGTTGTTCTTTTTCAAGTTTATTAAGTCGAATAACTACCTTAATTATTTCAAGTTTTTTTTATAATGAAGATATTTTAGGCACTAATATTATTTGGAGTACGATTTTATGCTTATCTATGTCTTTTAAAAATTGTTCGTTTTTTCTTTCAATTTTTAAAATTGTGACAAAATATACATAACATAAAATTTACCATTGTAATCATTTTTAAGTATACAGTTAAGTGATATTAAGTACATTCATATAATTTTGCAACAATCACCACCATGCATCTCCGGAACTCTTTTCATCTTGCAAAACTGAAATTCTATATTCGTTAAAGAATAGTCCTCCATTATCCCTTCCTCACAGCTCCTGGCAACTACCATTCTGCTTTTTCTCTCCATGAATTCAACTACTCTGTACCTCATATAAGTGGGATCATACAATATTTGTCTTTTTGTGAATGACTTATTTCACTTAGCATAATGTATTCAAGGTTCATCCATATTATAGCATATGTCAAATTTTTCTTCCATTGTACAGGTGGAATAATATTCTACTGTGTGTATATACCACCTTTTGTTTATTCATCTGTTGATAGACACTCAGGTTGCTTCCATATTTTAGCTAATGTAAATAATGCTGCTATAAACATGTGTATACAAATATCTCTTTCAAGACTCTGTTTTCAATACTTTTGGGTATATACCTAGATGTAAAATTGCCAGGTGGAATGGCAATTTTATTTTAAGTTTTTCAGGAACCACTATATTGTTTTCTACAGTGCTCATATCATTTTACAGCCCACCTCAACAGTGCATAAGGGTTCCAATTTCTCCATGTCCTCATCAACACTTACTTCAAGTTTTTTTTTTTAATAGTAGCCACACTAGGATGTAATGTGTTATCTCAGTGTGGTTATTATTTGTTGTTTTCTAATGATTACTAATGTTGAGCATCTTTTTAAGTGTCCATTTGCTATTAATATATCTTTTTTGGAGAAATGTCTCTTCAGGTATTTTGCCCATTTTTAGTTGGATTGTTTGGGGTTTTGTTGTTGTTGTTGAGTTTTAGTGTTCTCTATATATTCTGGATATGAATTCCTTAGCAGATATATGATTTGCAGATATTTTATACCATTGCCCAGATTGCCTTTTCGATATGTTGATAGTATTCTTTGATGCATAATAGTTTTTAGTTTTTATGATTTTTAATTTATTTTTGCCTTAATTACTTGTACTTTCGGTGTCATATCCAAGAAGTCATTGCCAAATGCAATGTTGTAAAGCTCTCGCCTATTTTCTTCCAAGAGTTTAATGGTTTTAGCTCTTATATTTAAGTCTTTGATCCATTTTGAATTAAAGATAAACTATGTACAAAAATTATACATAATATTAGGTAAAGGTCTGACTTTATTCTTTTGCATGTGGATATCCAGTTTTTTCATCACCTTTTGTTGAAAAGACTGTCTTTTCCTCTGCTAAGTGGTCTTGGAACCCTTGTCAAAGATCATTTGATCATATATGTGAGAATTTATTTCTGGGTTCCCTATTTTATTAATTGATCTATATGTCTATCTTTATTACAGTGCCATACTGTTACAATAACTATAACTTTCTGGTAACTTTTGAAATAAGTGAGTGCTACAATTTTGTTCTTTATTTTCAAGATTGTTTTGGTTATTCCTGGTACCTTGAAATTCCATATAAATTTTAGGATTGATTTCTTATTTCTGGAAAAAAATATAATTGGGATTTTGATTGGAATTACACTGAATCTGTAGATTGCTTTGGGTGGCACTGAAATCTTAACATTAAGTTTTCCAAACCATTAAATATGGGAAGCCTTTCCTTTTGTGACAGTATGTATTGGTCTCTTCCCTGGTTTCCTGACACAGAGTTTCTAAAACTTGCAATTTCTTGAGTGAAGGGGTGATAGGAGTATCTTGTGTTATAATATTTTGTCTTCATTCTTAGCTTCTGACACAAGAGCTTCTAAGCCCTTTGGAATCTCCAGAGTAATAAATAGTCTTTGTATACTAATGAGATAACTGGTGGCTGGATAGTGTTGGGAAAGATGCTGGTTGCCCGAGGAACTAACCAGGTGATTAGAAAATTGAAACTTTTACCTTGACTCCCCATACCTCCGGGGAGGAGAGAGGGGTTGGAGATTGAATTAAATCACCAATGGCCAATGATCTAATCAATCATAGTTATATAATGCAATCTTCATAAAATCCCTAAAAAACAAGATTCAGAGAGCTTCTGTGTTGGTGAATGCACTCATATGCTGAGAGTGTGGTGAACTTCAAACTCCACAGAGACAGAAGCTCCTGTGCTTGGGACTCTTCCAGACCTCACCCTATGTATTTCCTCATTTGACTGTTCATTTGTACAATTTGTAATATCCTTTCTAATAAACCAGAAATCACAAGTAAGTCCCTAAGTTCTGTGAGCTGCTATAGCAAATTATCAAACCTGAGGAGGGGTCATGGGGACCCCGATTTGTAACCAATTTGAACAGAAGTGTGGGTAACCTGGGAGCCCAATACTTGTAATTGGCATATGAAGTTGGAGGCAGTCTAGTGGGACTGAGTAAAAATTTAGCATGCAAAATTATAAGAGCCCTTGAGAATCAAAATGAACGAAAATCTGTTCACCCCATTCATTACCCCAACAATCTTAGGCTTACCTGCTGTAGTACCCATCATTCTATTCCCCTCCTTACTAATTCCAACTTCCAAACACCTTATCAATAATCGACTAATCACCATTCAACAAAAATTAACCCAACTTATCCAAAAACAAATGATAACAATTCACAATACCAAAGGGCAAACCTGATCCCTCATACTAACTCTGGGTAGCTAGTGTCAGAATTGAATTAAATCATTGGGTACCCAGTTGCCGTCTGTAGAGAATTGGAGGATTGCTTGGTGTAGGGAAAGAAACCCTTACAAATGGTGTCAGAAGTGTTCTGAGTAGGAAAAACATTTTTTTTTCCTTCACCATTTATTTTTGTCTTGATTTTCTTTCAGCATTGTTTTGTAGTTTTCATTGAACAAGTCTTTCACCTTCTTGCTTAAGTTTATTTGTAAGCATTTTTGATGCTATTATAAATTGAATTGTTTTCTTAGTTTCCTTTTCAGAATTATTCATTGTTAGTATATAGAAATGTTACTGAGTTTTGTGTGTTGACTTTGTATCCTGCTACTTTGCTGATTTTTTAATTAGTTCTGGCAGTTTTTTGGTGGACACTTTTGAATTTTCTATGTATAGATTATATCATCTGTGACAGAGATAATTTTACTTCTTTCTTTCCAGTTTGGATGCCTTTAATTTTTTTCCTTGGCTAATTGCTCTGGCTAGGACTTCTAGTAGTATGGTGAATAGAAGTGGTTGGAAAAGGATATCCTTGCCTTGTTCCTCATCTTAGAGGAAAACATTTCAACTTTTATACTGAGTATGATGGTAGCTATGAACTTGTCAGTCTTTATTTTGTTAAGGTATATTCCTTCTATACCTAATTTATTGAGAGAACTTTATCATGAAAAGGTGCTGAATTTTGTCAAATGCTTTTCTTCTTCTATTGAGATGATCATGCAGTTTTTGTCTTTTATTTTGTTAACATGGTATAGCACAGATTTTGATTTGTGTATGTTGAATCATCTTTGTATAACAGGGATAAATTCCACTTGATCAAAGTGAATAATTCTTTAAATGTGCTGTTGAACTTAGTTTGCCAGTATTTTGTTGAGGATATTTGTATCTAGGTTTATCAGGGATATCGGTCTGTGATTTTCTTTTCTTTTAATTTTATTTATTTAGAGACAGAGTCTCGCTCTGTCACCCAGGCTGGAGTGCAGTGGCGCGATCCTGGCTCACTGGAACTTTCGTCTCCTGGGTTCAAGCGATTCTCCTGCCTCAGCCTCCTGAGTAGCTGAGATTACAGGCATGGACCACCACGCCCAGCTAATTTTTGTATTTTAGTAGAGATCAGATTTCACCATGTTGGTCAGTCTGGTCTCGAAGTCCTGGCCTCAAATGATCTGACTGCCTCACCCTCCCAAAGTGTTGGGATTACAGCCATGAGCCACCACACCTGGCCTAATTTTCTTTTCTTTTAGTGGTGGTGTCTGGCTTTGGTATTAGGGTAATGCTGGCCTCATAAAATGAATTTGGAAGCATTCCTTCTTCTTCATTTTTTGGGAAGATTTTGAGAAAGTTTGGTATTAGTGCTTTTTTAAAAGTTTGGTAGAATTTAGCCATGAAGCCTTTAGGTCCTGGGCTTTTCTTTGAACTACAAAAGACTCTGAATAGCAATAGCAATCTTGAGCAAAAAGAACAAAGCTAGAGCTATGCATCACACTACCCAATTTCAAACTATACTACAAAGCTATAGTAAGCAAAATGACATGGTACTGGCATAAGACCAGACACATTGACCAATGGAACAGCATGAAAAATGCTGAAATAAGTTTTCCCACTTGTGGCCAATTGGATTAATGAAGGTGCCAAGTACACACAATATGGAAAGGACAGTCTTCTCAATAAATGATGTTGGGAAAACTGGATATCTATATGCAGAAGAATGAAATTGGACCCTTATCTCACGCTGTATGCAAAAATCACCTAAAATGGATTAAAGACTTAAGTGTAAGACCTGAAATTGTAAAAAGTAGGAGAAAATATAGGGGGAAAGCTTTATGACATTCATATGGGTGGTGATTTGGATATGAACCTAGAAGCCCAGGCAAGAAAAGCGAAAATATACACATGAGATTGCATCAAATTAAAAACTTCTACACAGTAAAGGGAACAATCAGAAGAGTGAAGAGACAACTCACGAATTGGGATAAAATGTTTGCAGACCATACATATGATTAGAAGGCTAATATCCAAAATATAACTCTATTAATTCAGTAAGTAGCAAGAAAATAAAATATCCCAATTAAAAATAGGCAAAGGACCTGAACAGATATTTCTCAAAAGAATACACACAAATGCCCAAAAGATGTACAAATAAGTGCTCAGCATCATATGATCACTAATCATCAGGTGAGTAAAAATTGAAACCACAATGAAATACTTCCTCACACCTATTAGAATGGTTATCATAAAAAAAGATGGAAGATAAACCTTGGCAAGAATATGAAGAAAAGGGAATGCTAGTATGCTGTTGGTGGGAATGTAAATTAGTACAGCCATTATGGAAAACAGTGTGGAGGTTCCTCACAAAACTAAAAGTAGAATTAAAGCAATCCCACTTTGGGGTATATATTCAAAGGGATTGAAATCAGTATATTGAAGATATTTGCATTTGCATGTTAATTACGGCATTATACACAAGAACTAAGATATGGAATCAATGTAAATGTTCATCAATGAATAAAGAAAATGTGGTATATATACACAGTGGAATATTATTCAGACTTGTAAGAAAGAAATTCTATCATTTGAGACAACATGGATGAACGTAGAGGACATTATGCTAAGTAAATAAGCCAGGCACAGAAAGACGTATAGTGTATGATCTCACTTATATGTGGAAGCTAAAAAAGCTGAACTCATAGAAGTAGAAGGTAGAATGGTGGTTACCAGAAGCTGGGGAGAGGGATGAGGAAAGGGGAGATGTCAAAAGATACAAAGGTTCAGTTAGACCGGAGAAATAAGTGCTGGTGGTCTCTTGCACAGCATGGTGACTGCAATTAATAATAATATGATATATATTCCAAAATTGCTAAAAGAATAGATTTTTAAGTGTTCTCACCACAAAAATAAGTAGGTACAATGTTAGATGTGTTAATTAGCTCTTTTTAATTATTTCACAATATTTACATATATCAGAACATCATATTGTACCTCAGAAATATATATACACAATTATTACTTATCAACTGAAATTATCTATCTATCTATCTATCTATCCATCCATCCATCTATGTTATACCTACAATTTGACCCGGCCATTCCATGTTCATTCCTGGGTATTTACTCCAGAGAAATGAGAGCATATTCTATGAAAAATTTGTACATTGTACATAAATGTTCATGGCAGCTTTATATAAAATAGCCAAAAATGGAAACAAAGCATGTCCGTCAGCAACTGAATGGATAAATTGTGAAACATCCATGCAATGAAAATAGTATTCAACAATGAGAAGAAACAAAAATTATTGATATATGCATGGTATATATATGATATATGCATGGCATGAGTGAAATTAACAATAATTATGCTGAGGTGAAAGAAGCAAGTCAAAAATAGGAGTACATGCTGAATGATTCCCTGTATATAAAACTATAGGAATGTATACTAATCTGTATCAACAAAAATTAGATCACTGGTTGTCTGAATATGGGTTGGGGGAAGGGAGGAATGGGTTATAAAGGGCACAAAGAAACCTTTGGGGATGGTGAATGCAGTTATTACCTGGATTGTAGTGATGGTTTCATGAGAGTATACATATGTCAAAGTTCATCAAGTTTTATACTTTAAATGTACAATTTATTGTTTGGCAATTACAGCACAATAAGACTACAAACAAAAAACCTTTACTGTATGAATGTATTAAGGTTCCTTTGTATCAAATACAGGGTTGATTATTATAAATGTTCCTTAGGCATAAGAGGAAAACATATTTTTTGACAGGAAGATAATTTTTGATTGAATGACTCATCCCTATGTCCTTACTAATTTTTCCCTTCTTGATCTGTCATATTCTGAAAGACATCTATTAACATTCTCTATTATGTATGGTTTTATATATATGTATGTGTGTGTGTGTATATATATATATATACATATATATATATATACATACACATATATATACACACATATATATAAACTCCTTGGAGTTTTTGCTGGTATATTGTTTGGTGCATAAAGATTTAACTATTAAATATTATATCGTCTTAGCATTTTTTTTTACCATTATGCCTTTTCAAGTGCTTGCTCAAATGTTACTTTCTCATATCAGCTTCTCCCATCCCATCTGAAGCACTACTTTTGCCCACTTTAAAATTTCTGTCCGTAGCGTTTTTCATGTTCTAATATACCAAATAAGTTAGTTTTTTGTTTAATATTTTTCTTCTACTATAGAGTATGGCCCTCAAGAATAGTTCTTTTATTCTGTTTGGTTATTATTTTTTCCTTGTCCTAACACAATGCCTGACACATAGTAGGTGTTCAATGAGTAAATCAGTTGCAAAATGTCTCTGTGCCATTTAATAGTTTTCACTTTAATTTCCATTTTCTGATACCAGTGTCACTACTCTTACGTGCTTTTTGTTTATACTTGCCTGATATATTTTTGCTTATTTCTTTATTTTTAACATTTATTTCATAATTGAGTCTGAGAATTTCTTTTAGAGGGAGTTCAACCCCATTTACATTTGTTGTACTGACACGTATTTTTCCTTTTTTCTTATTTTGTGCTTACTGTTATGCTGGAATTATTTGCTCAGTTACTGTTTCTTATATTTGCTGGATTTTCAAATTGAGAAAAATTCATTCTTTGCTGTTATACATTCTCTATTTTTCTAGTACTACATTCCTACAATTTTGTAGTATTTAAAACTAAATTCTATCAAAATGCCAAAATTAAATGTTATGCTTTCCAACCCCCAAAATGTTTTGCTACAGTGTTCCAACTAACTTCTTACTAAAAGTGAGACATTTACAAAGCTTTTAAATCTTCACTCCTTCTTTCTTCAACAAAATCCCACATTTTGTTAAAATAATATTTTTTTCCCAGTGTAAGATTATATTTACCTCTACAAGATGAAAGTTATAGCTCAATATATTTTTCTTAGCATTTATATTGCAAATTATTTTTATATTACCATTATCTACCTATGATTTTTTTTGAATTAAAAATTTTAAATTCTTTAATGTGTTATATTTGAGTTCTTTGATGTGCTGTAATTTTCATTTGGAAAAGTGTTCTCTTTGAGTAATTTACTTATAAAGAATACCTGAGTGTCCTACTTTCTAAACTCAATCATGTCCTTACTTATTTTTTCTTTTATTCTCATGCATGAATATTTGATTAAATCTCTTTTCCCCAAACATGTGTATATATTGTTCCAATGTCTTCCAACTTCCAGTGTTGAAGAAGAGAAGTTTAGTGTTTGTTTAATTCTTTTTTTAATGCATGTTTCGTATGTCTGGATATTGGTAAGATTTTTATTGTAGCTAAGATATTTCAACATTCTTTCTAGGTTTGTAACATTCATTCTTTCCTTGACCCCCTGCCTCACTGTTACAAAAGATGACACCATGCACCTGTTATGTCCTCTGGAGAAGTGTCAGCCTCAGATGCAATTAAGGTTCTCTCTAGGCTTTTCCACCAGTAAGTCATATTTATTTAAATTAAGAAGTCCTCAAATGTGACTAGTGTAGTTAGAATCACCTTAGGGGTTTTTCAAAAAATACTGATCATCTGCCCCCACTCCCTTAGTTGGATCAGAATTTCTGATGGTGGAATCTGGAAAAATGTGGTACTCAGGCCACATTTTCTGAATTGTTTGCTTAATGCTTTCCTCTGCTGGATATCTTGTTTATTGTTATGTCCCCAGGGAAGAGGCCAATAAAGATTTGCTAAATGAATCAATTAATGCAGTACAATTTTAAAAATTATAATAATTACTTATTTTTAATGTATAGTATTTGTGCATCATGTAAAATCCTAAAGCCTCAGAGTATGGTATGTACAACAAGGCTCCCTCTCAACCCTGTTTCTCAGTCAACAAATTCCTCTCCCTAGATGCAACCACTTGTTAACCATTTCTCGTATATTTTTCCAGAGACATTCTATGCAAATTAAAGCATATAGTCTCCTGTTAATAATTAAATTTGGGGCTCAAAGTGTATGAAATATCTTGATATTCTTAGAATTAGCTCCACTTAGTTCTGATTGCTTATTCTTTTTAATGTACTATAGAAATCTATGTGGTAATATTTAACTTGGGATTTTTGTATAACTTTTTTGCTATTCTCCTCTGAGGCCCATATGTATTTTGTCCCAATTTCCTGTTTTTTAAGTTACAACTTTGGTAAGGATTAATGCGTTCACCCCTCATAACCTATTTGTATTCAAATCAAAGCTTTCTTGAAAATTATGTTCTAATTCAGTGTTTTTCCAATAGTTTTTGCTGAGTGTTCGAATCACTTGTACAACTTTAAAAATTACAAGTGTCAGACCTTGCTGAAGAGCAGGGGTTAGCAAATTGTGGCTTGTGGTCCAAATTCAAACTGTTATCTGTTTTTTGTAAATAAAGTTTTATTGGAACACCGACATACCTTTTCACTTATGTATTATTTATGGCTGGTTTCATACCACAGTGCAAAATTGGGTAGTTGTGAGAAAGACTACATGGTCAGAAAATCTTAAATTATTTACCATATTGTCCTTTGCAGAAAAAGTTTGTTGAGTTTTCTCAATACCCATGGATTCAAAATGTCTGGTAGTGGGGTCTGAGTGTTGAATTGTGAAATAAAATCATGAAAGCTGTTTCTTATTTGCACTAATGTCCGACTAGCAGATTTTTTGTTATTGTTGTTCTTTCAACACTTTGAAAATGCTGTCTCATTATCTTCTGGCTTGTAAGATTTCTGCTGAGTGTCCAGGAAATTATTCATTTCTTCTAGATTTTCTAGTTTATTTGCGTAGAGGTGTTTATAGTATTCTCTGATGGTAGTTTGTATTTCTGTGGGGTCGGTGGTGATATCCCCTTTATCATTTTTTATTGCGTCTATTTGATTCTTCTCTCTTTTCTTCTTTATTAGTCTTGCTAGCGGTCTGTCAATTTTGTTGATCTTTTCAAAAAACCAACTCCTGGATTCATTGATTTTTTGGAGGGTTTTCATACCATAAAAACCCTAGAAGAAAACCTAGGTAGTACCATTGAGGACATAGGCATGGGCAAGGACTTCATTCTTTTTTTTTTTTTTTTTTTTTTTTTTTTGAGACGGAGTCTTGCTCTGCCACCCAGGCTGGAGTGCAGTGGCCGGATCTCAGCTCACTGCAAGCTCCGCCTCCCGGGTTTACGCCATTCTCCTACCTCAGCCTCCCGAGTAGCTGGGACTACAGGTGCCCGCCTCGTCGCCCGGCTAGTTTTTTGTATTTTTAAGTAGAGACAGGGTTTCACCATATTAGCCAGGATGGTCTCGATCTCCTGACCTCGTGATCCGCCCGTCTCGGCCTCCCAAAGTGCTGGCATTACAGGCTTGAGCCACCGCGCCTGGCCCCAGGACTTCATTTCTAAAACACCAAAAGCAACGGCAGCAAAAGCCAAATTGACAAATGGGATCTAATTAAACTAAACAGCTTCTGCACAGCAAAAGAAACTACCATCAGAGTGAACAGGCAACCTACAGAATGGGAAAAATTTTTGCAATCTACTCATCTACAAAGGGCTAATATCCAGAACCTACAAAGAACTCAAACAAATTTACAAGAAAAAAACAGAGAACCCCATCAAAAAGTGGGCAAAGGATATGAAAGACATTTCTCAAAAGAAGACATTCCTACAGCCAACAGACACATGAAAAAATGCTCATCATCACTGGCCATCAGAGAGATGCAAATCAAACCACAATGAGATACCATCTCACACCAGTTAGAATGGCAATCATTCAAAAGTCAGGAAACAACAGTGCTGGAGAGGATGTGGAGAAATAGGAACACTTTTACACTGTTGTGGGATTGTAAACTAGTTCAACCATTATGGAAAACAGTATGGCGATTCCTCAAGGATCTAGAACTAGATGTACCATATGACCCAGCCATCCCATTACTGGGTATATACCCAAGGATCATAAATCATGCTGCTATAAAGATACATGCACACGTATGTTTATTGTAGCACTATTCACAATAGCAAAGACTTGGAATCAACCCAAATGTCCATCATGACAGACTGGATTAAGAAAAGTGGCACATATACACCATGGAATACTATGCAGCCATAAAGAAGGATGAGTTTGTGTCCTTTGTAGGGACATGGATGCAGCTGGAACCATCATTCTTAGCAAACTATCAAAAAAACAAAAACCAAACACCGCAGTTCTCACCATAGGTGGGAACTGAACAGATGATCACTTGGACTTGGGAAGGGGAACATCACACACCGGGGCCTATCATGGTGAGGGGGGGGGGAGGGATTGCACTTGGGAATTATACTATGTAAAGACGAGTTATGGGTGCTGACGAGTTGATGGGTGCAGCACACCAACATGGGCCAAGTATACATAGTACAAACCTACAACGTTTGCACATGTACCCTAGAACTTAAAGTATATAATATAAAAAAAAAGATTTCGTTGAGAAAGCCATTTAGTCATTTGGGTTCTCTTTATTTTTTTTTTTGTTTTCTTTTTTTTTTTTTTATTATACTTTAAGTTCTAGGGTAACATGTGCATGACGTTTATATCATGTATAACTCCCCAATGCAATCCCTCCCTCCTCCCCCCTCCCCATGATAGGCCCCAGTGTGTGATGTTCCCCTTCCCGAGTCCAAGTGATCTCATTGTTCAGTTCCCACCTATGAGTGAGAACATGCGGTGTTTGGTTTCTCTTCTTGTGATAGTTTGCTAAGAATGATGGTTTCCAGCTGCATCCATGTCCCTACAAAGGACGCAAACTCATCCTTTTTGATGGCTGCATAGTATTCCATGGTGTATATGTGCCACATTTTCTTAATCCAGTCTGTCACAGATGGACATTTGGGTTGATTCCAAGTCTTTGCTATTGTGAATAGTGCCGCAATAAACATACGTGTGCATGTGTCTTTGTAGTAGAGTAATTTATAATCCTTTGGGTATATACCCAGTAGTGGGATGGCTGGGTCATATGGTACATCTAGTTCTAGATCCTTGAGGAATCGCCATACTGTTTTCCATAATGGTTGAACTAGTTTACAATCCCCACAACAGTGTAAAAGTGTTCCTATTTCTCCACATCCTCTCCAACACCTGTTGTTTCCTGACTTCTTAATGATTGCCATTCTAACTGGTGTGAGATGGTATCTCATTGTGGTTTTGATTTGCATTTCTCTGATGGCCAGTGATGATGAGCATTTTTCATGTGTCTGTTGGCTGTATGGATGTCTTCTTTTGAGAAATGTCTGTTCATATCCTTTCCCCACTTTTTGATGGGGTTGTTTGTTTTTTTTCTTGTATATTTGTTTGAGTTCTTTGTAGATTCTGGATATTAGCCCTTTGTCAGATGAGTAGGTTGCAAAAATTTTCTCCCATTCTGTAGGTTGCCTGTTCACTCTGATGGTAGTTTCTTTAGCTGTGCAAAGCTCTTTAGTTTATTAGATCCCATTTGTCAATTTTGGCTTTTGCTGCCGTTGCTTTTGGTGTTTTAGACATGAAGTCCTTGCCCATGCCTATGTCCTGAATGGTACTACCTAGATTTTCTTCTAGGGTTTTTATGGTATTAGGTCTAACATTTAAGTCTCTAATCCATCTTGAATTAATTTTCGTATAAGGGGTAAGGAAAGGATCCAGTTCAGCTTTCTACTTATGGCTAGCCAATTTTCCCAGCACCATTTATTAAATAGGGAATCCTTTCCCCATTTCTTGTTTCTCTCAGGTTTGTCAAAGATCAGATGGCTGTAGATTGTGGGATTATTTCTGAGGACTCTGTTCTGTTCCATTGGTCTATATCTCTGTTGTGGTACCAGTACCATGCTGTTTTGGTTACTGTAGCCTTGTAGTATAGTTTGAAGTCAGGTAGCGTGACGCCTCCAGCTTTGTCCTTTTGACTTAGGATTGTCTTGGCAATGCGGGCTTTTTTTGGTTCCATATGAACTTTAAAGCAGTTTTTTCCAATTCTGTGAAGAAAGTCATTGGTAGCTTGATGGGGATGGCATTGAATCTATAAATAACTTGGGCAGTATGGCCATTTTCACGATATTGATTCTTCCTATCCATGAGCATGGTATGTTCTTCCATTTGTTTGTGTCCTCTTTGATTTCACTGAGCAGTGGTTTGTAGTTCTCCTTGAAGAGGTCCTTTACATCCCTTGTAAGCTGGATTCCTAGGTATTTTATTCTCTTTGAAGCAATTGTGAATGGAAGTTCATTCCTGATTTGGCTCTCTGCTTGTCTGTTACTGGTGTATAAGAATGCTTGTGATTTTTGCACATTAATTTTGTATCCTGAGACTTTGCTGAAGTTGCTTATCAGCTTAAGGAGATTTTGGGCTGAGACATGGGTTTTCTAAATATACAATCATGTCATCTGCAAACAGGGACAATTTGACTTCTTCTTTTCCTAACTGGATACCCTTGATTTCTTTCTCTTGCCTGATTGCCCTAGCCAGAACTTCCAACACTATGTTGAATAGGAGTGGTGAGAGAGGGCATCCCTGTCTTGTGCCAGTTTTCAAAGGGAATTTTTCCAGTTTTTGCCCATTCAGTATGATATTAGCTGTGGTTTTGTCATAAATAGCTCTTATTATTTTGAGGTACGTTCCATCAATACCATTTATTGAGCGTTTTTAGCATAAGGGCTGTTGAATTTTGTCAAAAGCCTTTTCTGCATCTATTGAGATAATCATGTGGTTCTTGTCTTTGGTTCTGTTTATATGCTGGATTACGTTTATTGATTTGCGAATGTTGAACCAGCCTTGCATCCCAGGGATGAAGCCCACTTGATTATGCTGGATAAGCTTTTTGATATGCTGCTGAATCCGGTTTGCCAGTATTTTATTGAGGATTTTTGCATCGATGTTCATCAGGGATGTTGGTCTAAAATTCTCTTTTTTTGTTGTGTCTCTGCCAGGCTTTGGTATCAGGATGATGTTGGCCTCATAAAATGAGTTTAGGGAGGATTCCCTCTTTTTCTATTGATTGGAATAGTTTCAGAAGGAATGGTACCAGCTCCTCCTTGTACCTCTGGTAGAATTCAGCTGTGAATCCATCTGGTCCTGGACTTTTTTGGTGGGTAGGCTATTATTGTTGCCTCAATTTCAGAGCCTGCTATTGGTCTATTCAGGGATTCAACTTCTTCCTGGTTTAGTCTTGGGAGAGTGTAAGTGTCCAGGAAATTATCCATTTCTTCTAGATTTTCTAGTTGATTTGCGTAGAGGCATTTATAGTATTCTCTGATGGTAGTTTGTATTTCTGTGGGGTCGGTGGTGATATCCCCTTTATCATTTTTTATTGCGTCTATTTGATTCTTCTCTCTTTTCTTCTTTATTAGTCTTGCTAGCGGTCTGTCAATTTTGTTGATCTTTTCAAAAAACCAACTCCTGGATTCATTGATTTTTTGGAGGTTTTTTGTGTCTCTATCTCCTTCAGTTCTGCTCTGATCTTAGTTATTTCTTGCCTTCTGCTAGCTTTTGAATGTGTTTGCTCTTGCCTCTCTAGTTCTTTTAATTGTGATGTTAGAGTGTCAATTTTAGATCTTTCCTGCTTTCTCTTGTGGGCATTTAGTGCTATAAATTTCCCTCTACACACTGCTTTAAATGTGTCCCAGAGATTCTGGTATGTTGTATCTTTGTTCTCATTGGTTTCAAAGAACATCTTTATTTCTGCTTTCATTTCGTTATGTACCCAGTAGTCATTCAGGAGCAGGTTGTTCAGTTTCCATGTAGTTGAGCGTTTTGATTGAGTTTCTTAGTCCTGAGTTCTAGTTTGATTGCACTGTGGTCTGAGAGACAGTTTGTTATAATTTCTGTTCTTGTACATTTGCTGAGGATGCTTTACTTCCAATTATGTGGTCAATTTTGGAATAAGTGCGATGTGGTGCTGAGAAGAATGTATATTCTGTTGATTTGGGGTGGAGAGTTCTATAGATGTCTATTAGGTCCGCTTGGTGCAGAGATGAGTTCAATTCCTGGATATCCTTGTTAACTTTCTGTCTCGTTGATCTGTCTAATGTTGACAGTGGAGTGTTGAAGTCTCCCATTATTATTGTATGGGAGTCTAAGTCTCTTTGTAGGTCTCTAAGGACTTGCTTTATGAATCTGGGTGCTCCTGTATTGGGTGCATATATATTAGGAGAGTTAGCTCTTCCTGTTGAATTGATCCCTTTACCATTATGTAATGGCCTTCTTTGTCTCTTTTGATCTTTGATGGTTTAAAGTCTGTTTTATCAGAGACTAGGATTGCAACCCCTGCTTTTTTTTGTTCTCCATTTGCTTGGTAGATCTTCCTCCATCCCTTTTTTGAGCCTATGTATGTCTCTGCATGTGAGATGGGTCTCCTGAATACAGCAGACTGATGGGTCTTGACTCTTGATCCAGTTTGCCAGTCTGTGTCTTTTAATTGGAGCATTTAGTCCATTACATTTAAGGTTAATATTGTTATGTGTGAACTTGATCCTGTCATTATGATATTAACTGGTTATTTTGCTCTTAGTTGATGCAGTTTCTTCCTAGCCTCGATGGTCTTTACATTTTGGCATGTTTTTGCAATGGCTGGTACCGTTGTTCCTTTCCATGTTTAGGGCTTCCTTCAGGGTCTCTTGTAAGGCAGGCCTGGTGGTGACAAAATCTCTAAGCATTTGCTTATCTGTAAAGGATTTTATTTCTCCTTCACTGATGAAACTTAGTTTGGCTGGATATGAATTCTGGGTTGAAAATTCTTTTCTTTAAGAACGTTGAATATTGGCCCCACTCTCTCTTCTGGCTTGTAGAGTTTCTGCCGAGAGATCTGCTGTTATTCTGATGGGCTTCCCTTGTGGGTAACCCGACCTTTCTCTCTGGCTGCCCTTAGATTTTTCCTTCATTTCAACTTTGGTGAATCTGGCAATTATGTGTCTTGGAGTTGCTCTTCTGGAGGAGTATCTTTGTGGCGTTCTCTGTATTTCCTGAATTTGAATGTTGGCCTGCCCTACTAGGTTGGGGAAGTTCTCCTGGATGATATCCTGAAGAGTGTTTTCCACTTGGTTCCATTTTCCCCCTCACTTTCAGGCACCCCAATCAGACGTAGATTTGGTCTTTTTACATAATCCCATACTTCTTGCAGGCTTTGTTCATTTCTTTTTCTTCTTTTTTTTCTTTTGGTTTCTCTTCTCGCTTCATTTCATTCATTTGATCCTCAATCGCTGATACTCTTTCTTCCAGTTGATCGAGTCGGTTACTGAAGCTTGTGCATTTGTCACGTATTTCTCGTGTCATGGTTTTCATCTCTGTCATTTCGTTTATGATCTTCTCTGCATTAATTAGTCTAGCTGTCAATTCTTCCACTTTTTTTTCAAGATTTTTAGTTTCTTTGCGCTGGGTACGTAATTCCTCCTTTAGCTCTGAGAGTTTGATGGACTGAAGCCTTCTTCTCTCTCACTCGTCAAAGTCATTCTCTGACCAGCTTTGATCCGTTGCTGGCGATGGGCTGCGCTCCTTTTGCAGGGGGAGATGCGCTCTTATTTTTTGAATTTCCAGCTTTTCTGCCCTGCTTCTTCCCCATCTTTGTGGTTTTATCTGTCTCTGGACTTTTTGATGATGGTGACGTACTGATGGGGTTTTGGTATAGGTGTCCTTCCTGTTTGATAGTTTTCCTTCGTCTGACAGTCAGAAGGACTGTCTGTTGGTCTGTTGGAGATTGCTTGAGGTCCACTCCAGACCCTGTTTGCCTGGGTATCAGCAGCAGAGGTTGCCGAAGATAGAATATTGCTGAACAGCGAGTGTACCTGTCTGATTCTTTCTTTGGAAGTTTCCTCTCAGGGGTGACTCCACCCTGTGAGGTGTGGGTGTCAGACTGCCCCTAGTGGGGGATGTCTCCCAGCTAGGCTACTCAGGGGTCAGGGACCCACCTGGCAGTCTGTCCGTTCTCAGATCTCAACCTCCGCGTTGGAGATCCACGGCTCTCCCAAAGCTGTCAGACAGAGTCGTTCGCGTCTGCAGCGGCCCCGCTCTTCCCCTAATGGACTGCAGCTGTGCGCTGTCCGCAGAGGTAGAGTCTACAGAGACAGGCAGGCTTCCTTGAGCTGCTGTGAGCTCCACCCAGTTCGAGCTTCCCAGCGGCTTTGTTTACCTACTTAAGCCTCAGCAATGGCGGGCGCCCCTCCCCAGCCTCGCTGCTGCCTTGCGGATAGATCGCGCAGACGGCTGTGTTAGCAGTGAGGGAGGCTCCGTGGGCGTGGGACCCTCCCGGCCAGGTGTGGGATATATTCTCCTGGTGTGCCTGTTTCCTTAAAGCGCAGTATTGGGGTGGGAGTTACCCGATTTTCCAGGTGTGTGTGTGTCTCAGTTCCCCTGGCTAGGAAAGGGATTTCCTTCCCCTTGCGCTTCCAGGTGAGGCGATGCCTCGCCCTGCTTCAGCTCACGCTGGTCAGGCTGCAGCAGCTGACCAGCACCGATTGTCCGGCACTCCCTAGAGAGATGACCCCAGTACCTCAGTTGAAAATGCAGAATCACCGGTCTTCTGTGTCGCTCGCGCTGGGAGTTGGAGACTGGAGCTGTTCCTATTCGGCCATCTTGCTCCGCCGCCCCTTTGGTTCTCTTTATATGTAATGGTGCTTTTCCTCCTGCACTGATGTTTGAGAGCAATATTTACATAAATTTAAATAAGAATGTGGTTGTCATTGCTTCCTATGCTAAAGTTTCCTTTCTGTTTCCTTATCTACTACCTTGCCTGCCTTTGTAGCTTCAATCTTTTGTGAAGGCTCTATTAATTTCCACCAAATCTTCCTTCCACTATGTTCCCCTCACTAGCCCCTAACCAAAGCCATAGTGACTAATGAATAAATATTTATAGAATAAATGGCTTGTCCACCCCCAATTTTAATATTTTTAGCCTGTATTTTGTTTTATGTATGCTTGCAGATATACAGGCATGAATCTCAGTCCACAAAATCATGTGTACAAGAAATGAAATTTTATTTTCTGATAAATTTCAACTTAGAATCTTCGTTCCAACAGAGTTTGGAAACTTAATTGTAGTCAGTTTGGGGCTATTACACTTTTTTCCTCTGGGTTGCATCTAAGTTATTGAGGGGTAGGTGGAGAACTTATTTAGTTGCAAGATATTGGGAGGTGATCCACTATATCGTCAATATCATCTGCTCATATAGGTGTCTGCTGAGATGTCCATAGTTCCATCTGAGCCTATATCAAGTATCCATAGACACCATCAGGAAAGATACTCCTTGCTGTTACCTTCATTTCTCCTTTAGGTTGATTGTTTTTTTCTGCTATTTTCATGTTACTTTTGTGCTCATGTGAATTACTCAGCTGTTCCTGCACCATGATGAGGTGTAGTAAATTTCTGTGACACAGTCTATGGCCCTTTCTGCCTAATACATGTAAGCCATTTTGTCTCTGGTGTATCTTACTGTTTCCCAAGGGATTTACTTGAAAATGAGGCCCAAATTCTCTATATCTTGGAAACCAAAAACCCATGTAACTTTTGTTTCTGGACCCTTCTCTGGGATCGTTTGACATTTATATTATCATTATTTCCTCTCCAACTTTCCTTAGTTCTCTTATCTTGGGAAATCTTTTTCTGTTCTTGTGGAGGAATAGTTGGTGTAATCTTTGCTTTCTCACAAATATTATTGTCTGTGTTGTGAGTCCTTTGCTAGGCTTTGAAACTCAATGCCAAGATGAGAAGGCTTTGCTCCCCACTGCTTTATGCTGTTTCTGTTGTTTGCTGTCTGCCAAAGTAAATGAGCACAGGATTGTTTAGCTGTTCGATGAAGGTAAGGGTAAGGAGGAACATAGACTCTCAGGAAGAAATGGTTGATATTTTAAATATATAATCTTGCCCAAAAGGTACCTCACTATCACCTAATGACCACAAATTAGCATACATATGCCTTGTC